>NC_064670.1:24702676-25031176 GCF_943734685.1 Anopheles coluzzii | reverse complement strand
GTCGGTCGGTGGCAGAACGCGAACTCCCGGCGAGAAAGGGACGAGTCTCGACGCCGCGCTTATCGTGCTCATCATAATTTTAATTTAATCTAGAACCTACGAGGGCACACCGTACACCTACCATGGAACCACCCGGTAACCGGGCTTTGCTGCACTTTGCCCATCGCGACCACCACCACCGCCACCGCCGCTGGGAAATGATTTATTTTTGCGACGAAATTTAATAAAACTTTTCCACACCCGGGTCACAAATCGTCGGAAGACACACGACACCGGCTAGGTGCGGAGCGATCTTGCTTGCGGTTGGACGAGAAGAGAATGAGACAGAGAGAGAGAGAGAGAGTAAAGGAGAGAACAAGATCTCTAGAACGTAAGAGGCTAGCACCACGCCGATCGAGAGCTAGCAGAACCACAGAATGCTTTTAGCGCGGAAAACAGATAGAAAGGGCGCCGGTTTTCAAAAAGCAAACGAATGAAAATGAATGCAAACGCGTTATCTTTAGGTTTCGCTGTTTCGCCACATTGCTCTCTCTCTCTCTCTATCCCTCTCTCTCTCTCTCTCCCTATCTCTCTACATGAAGAGCACTTTCTCCCCGAGCTTGAGGCACCCTATTTTGCCACTTATGCCTTATGCCCACTTGTCCGCTGCACCGCCCGAGCGCGCCCAGGCACAGGCTGGCGGGAACATATTGATGAGGAAGTAAATTAAATTTATTGATAAACTTTTGCCACTTTGCAGCGGCAGATAGATCGGGGGTGGTGGTCGCGGTTTTGAACTGCCGGCGCAGGATAAGTTTCATTTCCGTCGCGCGAACGCTTCCGGCAGCGGCCTGGGGTAGGAAAGCAGGAAGGGGCAAAGAACGCGCGCCCGGGAAGTTAAAATTCCATCCCCAGTCCGGACCAAAGTGTGCGGTTTATCCTGCTGCAGGAGGATAAATCGTGTTTGCGTTTTGGGGCTGTGCTATATAACGCCTTACAGCAGCGCGTGAGCGTGTCGATTGTGTGGCTTTTTCCCCGGTTTTGGGGTTTTCGGGAGGGTGCGGTTTCTTTTTTAATATTAATTTTCTAATTTTCCACCAAAAAAAAAAAAAAACACCCACGTGTCCCTCCCCCTGAGGTGGTGCTGGGTTCTGGGGCGCTTGGGAGTGGTAAGTTTTAAGCGCCTAATTTGTTAAGGTCTGCTACATTTTATTGGATCAGCGAAGGGTGCGAAATTGGGTATACAAGCTATTTTACCATCATTATGGTGCTTGCGGCCAATGGATTGAGTTTTGCGTTGGTAAGTTTGGTAAGTTATGAAATCTTTTCCTCTACCGAGGGTCGAGTAATTTTTGTACAGGCACACACACACTGCCGGTGTTTTTTTTCTTCTTCTTCTGACACCCTGATCAGAGTAATTTAATCAGAAGGTACAACAGGAGAGGCTCTCTTAATTTTAGAGCTTTATTATGCTTACGTTTTCATGATTTCCCTCGCGGCTTCGTGTAGTTGATTTGAGTGGCGATAATTTTATGTTTTTGGTGATTTTCCATTCCAACTCAGTGGGTTTTGGGCTATTTCAATTATATTTTTTTACTTCCAGCGCTTGAAACTACGTTTCAATCTTCATATCAAACGAATGCGCGGATTGTTTCAATCTGAATCCTCGAAAAGTTTACCTCTTATATTTCAATATGCATAATTATTAGCATAGTGTTGTAAAAGTCAGATTTAGTAGAATGCAATCATTAATTAGGAACGATAGAATTATCGTGGATGATAAACAAGATAAAAAGTTTTCTAATTTAATGCGGGAAATATACCACACTAAGAATTTTTGAACGTTTTGTAACAGGTAAAATCTACTTTCGGGCGTTTGGATATGATTGCTTTATGAAAATAACATAATAATGAAACGCCTAAATGTATACAGTTTCAAACACAACCTTACAGGGTTTGATAATAGGGGTTCTCATAGCTGTGGGACACTTCCTTCACTCTTTCTTGTGGGAAGTGAACTTCATATGACGGAAATTGGACTCTATGGCACTCTTTTTGGACTTGGAAGAGGCGGATGAGGCCAATTGGCTCTAATTATCTATAAAACACAAAAACAAAAATAACCCTTCTTGGACATGCTCCTTCAAATTTCCTATTGGATTTGTCCAACAAGGGTGCTATAGAGTCCAATTCCCATTACATTAAGTTCATTTCACGTAAGAAGGAGTCTATAAAGTATCCCACAGCTATGAGAACTCCTGGAAAACCCTGTAACATTGTTTGCGCCTAAAACTATGCATTCCGCACTGAATTTTGTTATCTAGAGCCAGTTGGTAAATGGACAGGAGTGCTTAGGGATAGCAATAAATATATTTTTTTGTAAATATAGACGAGTAAGAAACTAAAGAAAACTTAGTATGGACGTACCACAGAATTATGTAAATGAGCCGTCCGAACTAAGTTTTAAAATTGCTAATAACCGTCACTCGAACCTACACAGCTTTGCAGAGCACTACAGGCTTATACCTGATTATTATTCAAAACACTCCATTTTTCTAGCACCTTGCCTAAGTAACGCCTTTCCATTGCTATTTACATTCTTCCCCGCCCTAAAGACATTGGATACGGGGCTCCATCATGCACGGCTCTAATTAATAGAAAAATGTGGAAAGCTTTCATAGCTCCTTAGCTTTTCCGAGCACCACAAACAGCAACAACAACAACCTCTCAATGCGTCAGCTTCTGCATCGGCACAGGAACGGAACGGCAGTAATCCAACCGGCAGTAATACCACCAACCACCAGTGGAAGTACCGCGGTGACGAACCGTAAAGGAGTGCTCAAGGATCTTCCCAGCCTTCCCTGTTTTTTTTCCACCACCACACGAACAAGGTGCAACTACTGCAGAGGCTAAAGCCCCGACACACACATCGTACACAGCACAGCATCCAGCGTTGCTAGCAGGAAGCCGGTGGAAAGTACTCACTCTCTGCATAATGGATGCGGAGCATTCTTCGTTTTTCGGGGTCGAGCGATTTGTGTTTTCCTTCTTTTTGTTGGTGTTGCTTCTACTACTTCTTCCAGTTGTTTCTACCCCTTGTTTCTTGCTTCGCTCATCGTGAGCCGGATGTGAAATGGGGTTTTCCACGTATGTGGTAGAGGAGCTGGGGGACAGGATAGTTGTCTACATTTACAAAAATCTACCATCTTCAAGCGGCAGCGGCAGCTGATGGCAACCGGTGGGATTATGCTGCTGCATCGCTGCACAAAGCGTCTTTTAAAAGGTGCGGTCTTATCCTTCCCCGGGTGCAAGGGGCACCCGCTCTGTATGCGACACACACACACACACACACACACACACATAAAAACACACATGTAGCGCACACTTCTTGCCGTTGCTTTTGATTTGTGTCATGCTGTGCCGCGCCAACCAGCTCGTACAGTTTCGCTTACCCACTCATTTTACCACCCCTGCTTCAACCGTTGCCCCCGCGAGTTGTGTTTCGTTTTGGCAGTGACAACTCGTTCGTGCCCGTCACAAGTGCCACAAGGCTGCCGTTAAGTGTGGGAGACTATATTTACAAACTCCCGTTGTCACACGGAAACATCACACGTGGCATCGAGTGGTGGTGCTGGTGCTGCTGCTGTTGCTGCTGGTGTATCACATTACGCTTCACGTAGCTGCGCAAGGTGGCCCACTCTGTCCCTGGCTGGCTGGTTTCTGGCAGCGTTATGGCAGGCACAACGGTTGGGATTGGATTTTTATTTCCATTCGCATCGCTCTTGTGCCTCGCAGAGGCAACACAGCCCACCACCAACGCATAACGGGTGGATGGAAGTCAAAGGTCATCTGCGTTGTGTTGAAAAGAGAGACAAAAGACGGCTGCAACACCTGCCCAATGGTGGTGGTAGCATGCTGATAATAAATTGTTTTAATTTTTAACAGCACAGGAGCATAAAGAATGCCGGAATTAGGACAAACGAACCTGATTTTATTCCACATCCCTGCCGAGAGTGATGGAAGCCATTGATGTTGTTTAGAATTTTGTATTTCTGTAGGTGTAAATTTTCCTTTTTCATTTCAAATTACATATTGGTATGCGATTTAATTCATGTAATGATTTTTTTAAAAATAAATTGCCTTATTGTGTACTATTAACTTTTCAAATCCCCTAATCAATTATATTTCTGAGAGCATCATTTATTTGTTGGATCAATTAGAACTACAATTGACTGAAGCCATTGATGTTAATTATTGCATTAAAATTCATGTTTGTAAAAAGTACATAAAATAATTAGTGTAAAATTGCATACCAAACGGTGAATTATTCACCATAATACATTTTTTACTAGAACGCCTTGATTTATGCAATGTAATGTAGTCAAGCCATAGATGGTCAAGCCACTAAATTCCTCATTAAGTAAATTTAGCGAGCTTATGCTATATTGCATACCGTTAGGCGATTTTTTCCACAAGTTGCATATTTAAGTTAAACACCTGAATGTATGCAATTTGCGCTTCAATTTCCCTAAACAAATGCTCCATGCATTGTAAAATTCCATTTCAAAAACGACTGAACGTTACAAAAATGCATTTCATGTGTAACATTCGATTACATCTATTGCGCTTCCGACGTAGTTACTCAAACTGGCATAGAAAAAAACGCAACAGCAAAGCAATCAACATAAAAAATAGGTTACACGTCCCTTCTAGTCAATCGAAATTTGGATTCGCTTTGAGAACCATCCATGATCCATTCCATTTCGTTCCAAAGCTACGTTTTTTTTCCTTCACCACCAAATTACACTCACTACTGACCTAGTTCACTGTATCGAAACATACAGTCCCCTAGAGACCACACCGACCAATCAATGGACAGTTATAGATGAAAAAAGAAAGAATTTCAAACGCACACCAACACATCCTCGAGCCAAATTGTGGCGTTCCGCAGATAAGTAAATTTTCCACCCACGCACGCAATCGGACAACGCGTGTGACGTGCGCACAGGGTCACGCACCGTTTCGCTGTACCAACTGCGATTGTCAGGACGATTACTGTCGATTAGTTGATGGTGCTTTGACATTTTCGGCCGAAACATCTGTTCTGGTGCTGTGGTTTTTTTCTCCCACCCACCAGCTCTGCCCACACTCTGCCCGCCGTTATTTGAATTATTACCACTGCACCGTACTAAAGCGAGTGTGGGTTTTTGTGCAGTGGGACTATTTGAAAGAGAAAAAAAAGATATTCGCCATTGCTTTTAGGCAAACGTTGCGCTCTACCACATAAATGCATCCCAAAGGGGCAAGTAGCGCGGCTTTATCCGCGTTCTGCCGGAACCAAAAAACAGACACCCGATCGAGACGTACTCTCAAATAGAGATGCTAACCCGGGTTCAATTTCCAGCTAACAAGCGGTGTATTTATTCCTCCGCTCACACAATAAATGGCATCCCGCCACGCGGGCCAGACCGCATCAACTTTTGCTTCTGTGCTCTAATTAAAGTGCGCCTTTCAGCCGGCTGTAGAAGAGGTTGATAATTGGAAAGAACGACGGTACGCCATACGGTGAACGACGCTCCGACGCTGCAGCTACAAATGGCTTTCAATAAACAACAATAGACAGCATCATCGATACAACGGTGAGACCTGTGTATGTGTGTGTGTGTTGGTGTGTTGAGTGCGTTGGTGCAGGAGGTGAAATAGTTGCTCAACCAACGCTGAAATAGTTCGCCCGTTCGTCCCCGGGTAGGAATGCTTTTCACCGACTCCGGCTGCTTCGAAATGGATAAGGAAGGCAAGCCAACAAGCCAAAGTTATGCGATGCCATTTAATTGCGATGCTTTTGCGGGCTACGGTTGCTTCGGCGCCGTATCGGAAGCATTCAATCAGTAGAAAATAACCAAAGCACTATCCACCTCTTGCGCACACTATTCTCTTTCTTTCTCTCTCTCTCTCTGTCGCTCTCGCTTCAACTTGTCTGTGCGTTAAGGATAAAGGATCCATAAGGGGACCCACTCTGTGGAAAACAATTTAAATCTCAATCTGCTGCGGAGCGGGTGAAAAATTGCGGCCAACGTTATTTGCAACCAAGCCGAGGTCAAGCGAGTGCTAGCCCGACGGTCCGGACACTTTGTCGCCCACTGTGGCACTCCGGTGCAAGGCTGCACCTGCGGCACGCGTACGCACGCGTATCATAAAGTGGCAGCGGGTACTTTCTGCATTTTTATCGGGGAAAACCCCGTGCCTCGTCGATGGTGCTCTCGTTTCGGTAGTTCGAGCACGGACGTCGGTTTAACGTTATTGACACGAATCGAGTTAGGTTAAACACGAATTATCGCCTTCTTCTTCATAGCGTCACGGTCACGGAAAGAACGCAACGCCCTGGACCCGGTACGGTACCGCCAAGCCCGATGCTTATTCCCTCTCGAGCCGTAGCATCATTATCACCGTAACAACGTCGTTTCGATGCTACGCAGCATCGACACCGGACGCCGGAGCAATAATTTAATTTGGCAAGTGTTCTCCACTCGCCGGCCAGCGGCAAAGCGGAAGAAGGCTTACGGGAACGGTCCAACCGCCACCATCGCAACCAATCACCAATATTGCCAGTAACGCCGAAATAGGGCACACTTGGGTCGATCGAGTAGCGACGGCATCGGATCTTGCTCGGAGCTGCTCGGGCGTAAGGAAGTTGTTTAACAAAATGTTCGCGCAGCAACGCTTGACGCCAGTGATGATGATTTCGAACCAACGCCACTGCTCGGCTTGATCTGTCGGTCGCACGGGCGAACCTGCACAGCCATAAATTACATCCCGAGCTCCAAAGAACCCTCGCGGGAAAATGCCACTCTCAGCATGTTTGCGAGGTGCGAAAATAGTTTAATTTGATTTCACTTTAAAGCACGGGGCGTCGGCGAGGATAAGCTCCGATGGCGGTGCAAGAGCAAGCATACATATGCATATTTGCTCAATCATGTAATTGTGTATCGGGAAACTAATGCAATTAATTTGCCCAAAAGCCTGTGTGGTATGCGTGCGGCCCGCTGCCAGCATCACACCTGACAAAGGCGGTGCAATTTATGCGTGCACACAATGGCCAGCATACCGGAACAATGGCCGATGCAGCTCAATGTGCAACGATCGTTGTATCGGTGTGATTGATCAGGTTGCACTCGCACAAAGGAATACACCGCTTAACAACACGTTTAATGAGGGCGCTTTGTTTGTTTGTTGCATCTCGATATGGTTGAAGCTTGTCACGGTCGTAATTGTTCCAGTTATTTCGAAACAGGCTTTTTGTGTAATACGGGGAATGGCGAATTTACGAAGTATGAAAAGAAACGAATTTTACTACAAAACGAAACATATTTTGCGAAGCGTATTGCATACTTTGTGGCTATTATCATTCCACAAGCTGCAGGATATGAAACGTGTTAAACTAGCACGCCTAAAGGTATGCAATATGCGTTTCAAATTTGTAGAATAATATTGTGGTTGCCTTTTCTTCGGAGAATCATGTCCAGCAGGCTCACAAACCATATAAAGTATCAATAGTATTATAACACATTCTACAAAAAAGCCCGATATTTAACCCCTCGTCACATATATAGCCTCAAAATCCATCGGTAAAACCTTCGACTATACAACGGGGCGTTTCGTTCATTTGAATATACGCACGTAGTGTGCATAATTTTACCTCCAGCTTCCAATAACAATCATTTATTCCTTGGAACAGCCTCGAAAACCGCCGAAAAGCCCCCGAACGGTAGGTGTGTAATCACACATTACATCAATTGAAGTGAAGCCCACTCATCCCTTTAAGTGCATCCACAATTCCAGTAAATCCCCGCTTTGCGCTACAACGGTGATAATATTTTCCAATCTTTTCCAACATCCTTCTGCCTACACGGTCGCACCGAATCGCTTTCCGACACTAACTTGCAGCCTTTCGTGTATTTGTCTGTGAGTGTGTGTGTGTGTGGAGTTAACATCAGGCAGCAGCAAAAAAAGGTAACAACAACAAAAAACAACCCCAACTTGAACCATCAAAGGCATGGGGCTCGTATTACATTTCGAAAATACATTACCAACAATTCATCGTCGTTGGATAATTTCATTGTGAGGCGGCATAAAGGCAACGATCATTATGGGACATCCCAGACCTGAGGCCCCGCAACCCCGGCTGTACCGTCAAACCGTCCCAAGCCCGGGGAGCTTGGGTGTAAAAATGGGGTTTGAGAAAATTATCATTCCAACCCACTGCCGATGCCCGAAGCCAGTGGGTGAAGCAAAACGCGCCACACACCACCACTAGTCTACGGTAGCACGGCACGGAAGGGATCGTGGAAAGTTTCACAACCCAAGCAACAAAAAAAAAAACGAACCTTTGCCATCGGCTCCCCCCAGATCAGTCTCGGCAAATGGTACACGCGCACGATGGTACAGCAGCAACAAAACAGGAAGGGTAGAAGATTTAATTTGGGATAATATTTCGCCCACCTGTCCCTTTTGTACTCCTTCGGTCTCTCCGGGCTGCTCCGGGCGAGTAATGGGTGGTGAAAGGGCCCGCCGGCTCCGTTTATCTTTCGCCTGCGGCGTTTGCTATCGAGTGTTGAGTGACGCCGAGTGCGAAGAAGTGGAGGAGATCAGACGGAGCAAGAAAAAAAGACACACAAAGGAACACAAAAAGAATAGCAAGGAAATGTAATAAGATTATAAGGGATTGAATGAATCTAACGCCCAACCGAGCGGGAGGCAAATAGAGGCGACGTGATGGTGACGCGCCAGTCTTTCCCGGCACGGTTATGGCTACCGATTTGTTACCTCATCAGGATCCGGACGAAGGTGATGAGCGAATAAGCGGAATCCCATCCCAAGGCCAATCCGGTGAAGAAAGCCCCGTCTCGGGGCTCTTTTGTACACCACACACTCACCGGCACCACCGGTAATTCGAGTGCGTCACCGGGCGCCTCCATCGAGCAAACATCGACATGCCGGCCGAGGGGTTTTCTCCATTCCAGCGTGACGTTTGCAGAAAGCCATGAAGCCAGTTGACACTGGAAACGTGCCACCGGTACACACATACACACACACACAGTCGCACTGTTTGAAGCCGACTTTAAACTTGTACCAGATTTTACCGATGAAGAAAGGACTCGGAAAGGGGGGGGGGGGAAGTATGGTCTTCCAGATAAAACGAGAAGCATGTTTTATTCCCGGTACCAAAAGCCAGCAGTGCTACATGGCTGGCTTTCTTTCTAGCCTAGCCCCGGGGACGCCATCAGGGTCGGCAATTGTATCGGAAAACTTTCTCCACTAAGCGCGCGCGCACGTGTGTGTGTGTTTGGTTGGTTCCCTTTGCCCCAATATATGTCTGTCTGTGTATCCAGTGTTCCAACTTTCCACCTGCACCAAACCATTCGGAGCGGTGCTGGGGATGTAATTTTGCAGACACAGTTTTCGCCGTCCTCTCGGCTAATCTTTGACGATCATTACTTATTCATGTGGCAGTGCCAAGCTGCCGAACTTGTGAAACTATCACGACCGGTGTGCTGATGTGCCCACCACCCACCAACACACACACACACAAACGGCAGCCCGGGTTTTCACAAAATACGTGAGAGTGTTTCTGTATGCTTGCCAGCGCAGCCCGAACACACCATGTGGCCGACGCTGCTGATGGTTTTGTATTGTGATTTTATTTTAGACCTTCGCTCTATCCTTTCTCCGCCCCTGCAACAGCTCGACCGAGAACCGCCCGAGTAATAGAAAACTTCCCTCCAATAGGGAAGGGGAGGCAGCGTTGGAGGATAGGATATTAAAAATTCACCAGCCAATTCTAATCAATGAAATACAGGACAGGACGAATTGGCGAAGGCCCCAGGGATTGCCACCCCTCTGACACACAGGGACAGCAAACCTTGCAATTCACGAACGAAACGAACTCGAGTTCAAAGTTTCGACTCGACAGATTGATTGACCGGAGACGGTCGCTCCAACGTGCCAGATGGCAAGAGCTGCTACAGCGCTGTAGCGAGTGGGAAGCATCAAGAAATGCTTCATGCTACACTTACTCCCAGGCACAGGCAAGTAATCTGGGATCGGTTTCGATGGCGCGGCACTACACGGATTCGGATCCCGGACAGTGCTGGGGACCGGTTGGGATTTATGGCCGGATTGATTTCGCAAATTTGAGCTATTTAATAGGCTCCACTCCACACACCTGCCCGTACTCGTGCATCTCGAAACAGGATTAAATGTAGCGGCTGCTTTGCTATGCCAGCTGTACGGTGGGCAAGTCCCGGGAAAGATTTGCCTCACCCGATCGGCAGCAGCTGTGTACGCTGAGTGTCGGTTCACGCACCGGAGTTTCATGAGGGAAGGGGAAGGGGATTAGTAGGGCCGACTTTATTCTGAAACGACAGGACGATAGTTACCTTTTGCGGAGCTTATTCGTTTCACCGTGTACCGTAGTTCTTTGAAGTGGGTTTATATTCCGTGTACAAATGGCTCAGGCGTTCGCTGCACGTGTTTGAAAGTTTGATCCGGTATGGCATTTGGAAGTAGAGTGCGTAGGGCAATAACGTTCACCCAACATTCGGTTTGAATTTTCTTTCAAGGTTTTTAGTGCGTTGGTTGCTTGATAAAAATAGGGCCGTATTGAATTGGCTTCTATTTCGATCACGTATTTAACATTTTCGTTGCTACTGTTGTACAGGCGAAACGAGTAATTTACAGGGTTTTCAATAATATTATTGACATGTTCAGCGAGTTGTAGATTCGTTCGGGCATATAATTGACACTTTCAGCGAGATATTGAATTGTTCGTAAGCAGGCGTTGACATGTTCAGCGATTCTGTAGTGCTGTCATTTGTTTTGTTTACACACTGTGCCGCAGGGTTCAATTTTCTATTCTTAGAAGTCCTAAAAGTAGCTAATAATCATTCCCCAAGCTGTTTAATACATGAATTAGTTAAAACAAACATATTTTTACGAAAACCGTTTGTTTACCTTCTGATGAGAATGATCCAAGCTGCAGTCCAAGGGGTACGAAAGTGACAGCTCTATAGTATCGCCGAACTTGTCAACGCCTGCTTCCGAACAATTCAATATCTCGCTGAAAGTGTCAATTATATGCCCGAACGGATCAACAACTCGCTGAACACGTCAATAATATCATTGAAAACCCTGTAATATGAAATGATGATTTAGGTACACCATCATTCAATTGCAAGATTATAAAGGCCGGGCTACATTGATCGTACTCCGTATCGTAATTTCGATTTTCACTAGCGCATCTGCTGGCGGCTGTCGGAAACATTTTGCCAAACAATATGTAGCCGCTTCAGAAAATATGTTATTTTTCCTTGTTTTCTACTTTATCTGGACTGGAAAAGCTATGCAATTGATAGATGAATATGTTGTGCAAGTATTCCAGCCATTTTCGCATCGAAAAACGGTGAAAAAACAACTTAAATTTGAGATCCGGCACAATCATTCCCTCGATGATCAAAAAAAAACTTCTACCAGCCGCCGCCAGATGCGCTAGTGAAAATCGAAATTACACTAGCGAGTACGGACAGTGTCCCCCGACCTTAACATTTTACATCATAGCAATCGGGCTCTACACTTTACATCATGGATTGCCTCCGATTGTATGATATCAACTGAAAGTAAATTACTACAATTCCAACACAACTCCATCTAACAACACTTTAAACCACACGTTCAAACCCCCAAACAATGTATAAATGGTGCAAAAGTCAAAATTAACTGGTTTTCGTTAGGATGATTGCATACTTTGCGGCGTCTTGCCGCTGCTCGCTGTTGCATTTGCGAATTTAACACAATTTTACCACACAATAACAAGTACAAACATTAATCAACACAACCTGTTGGATCGTTCTTCCTGTTACGTCTATCATGCCATCGCCATGGTACGGTTTGGAGCATAAACAAAGATGTATCAGCTTAGCGCACGTGCTTTACATCACTTATCAATCGAACGCAAACACGGCACCACTGCGATACGCCTGCACAAACTGTGAGCGTAATTGATTAGCACGCCGATGACAGTAACACCACGCACATTCAATTTGCCTTCGTTTGCCAACGTACTGCCCTCTGCACCGAACCTCCAATTCTAATCAACCTTGATGACGGATTTGATTTTGCTGGCGCCCTGCCCGTTCCCTATCTTCCCTACCGTGCAGTCGAACCAACGGCCTGCCCTGTGAGCTCTTGATTTCCCGATAAACATTTAATCTTATCACACCGGTGTCACATTTCTCCGTCAGCCGTGTGTGATGAGGCTCTACCAGCAGTGCAAGGCTGCAAATGCGACAGAAGCACATTCGTGCGAGAAGCTCCGGGCTGCCTGCCTACGATCCAAATCGATCCGTCTGCACACAGGCACACACTCTGGTTGCTGGACGGCCAATGAGCCCTTTTTTTGGGTACGATGTGGTCCCCAAAAGCACGCCACACTCGCACACACGTGTGCGTATACATAGATCGAAAAAATCGTAGAAAGCATAGTACGCTCATGAGCGGTGCCAATCATCGGCATCATAGCAACCCGGGGTCGATCATTTCGTGCGCAACGTTGCGGCGGCAGCACCAAAACACCAAGATGACTTCGTGAACCAACCGTTCCTCGCTTAAACTGCAATGACAGTGACAGTGTGCCGTGCATGATGGCATGATTGAAATCGCCCCGGCGACAGCATCGTCCCCGGTACGTGATGAAACCGGACATTAAAGGACACCACCATCCGGGCCGGTGCTATGCCCGGAGACTTGCTGCTGCTGCTGCTGCTGTTTGCAGTACAACCACATCGCACGTGTGTATGCTATAATGCTGCCACATCCCTTCCAACACACACACACACACACAGGCAGTCGTTCCCAGCTCCTGACCAATGCTTTGGGTTCGGGCGGTCAACATAATGAGATGTTGTGCCCAATACACTTAGGGCGCTTAGGAGAGTCAAGTGGTTAACCTACTCGTTTGCGGGTGACTTGACGCGTCAAACCCCGGACTGGAACATTGTACGGGTAAAATAAGTGCACCAAAGCCTGTGCCTTGCCTGCCTACTACGATCGATAACCGTGACGCCAGTAAAATCCGACCCCCGAAAATGAAGACTTGGGCTTTGGGTTGCCTACTGGCTACTGCTCGAACGCCCTCTCCCATTCGCTCTCTAGGTCTGGGGCGGTGTAATAGCGATAATCATCGCTATCAGCGACATCGTTTACACTTTTTCGTTTCCTTCCTTCCCTCTCTCTCTCTCTCTCTGTCTCTTTCTCTCATCCAACCTTTTCCTAAGCCTTTTTCGACGAAAACAACATCCGATGAAGGTTGTAATGGTCGAGAATGGTCCTACTTCCCCTGCCTCTGCGTTGAGCCCCATGAATGGACATTACTGACACCAGAGTAGGAGTTGCCCGGCTCGGGCAGGAATGGCATATAAATCACGTAGCTATTTGTGGCCTGCCGCCAAACCTCTCACCCAGCGTGTCGGTGTGTTGGCATGTGTGTGTGTGTGTGTTTGTTGTACGATTACATTGTCCGATGGTTCCCTTACTGCCTCCCTAGATTCGGTATCGAACGATGATACCAAATCCCCAACAATTCCCAACTGGGGACGAATGATAATTCGTGTAACTTCAATGAATTGTTTTCCATCCGTTGGCCTGGCTCCCTTGCACTCCCCTGCCGTCAGCCGTAAACATAACCATGTATGTGTGCCAGTGATAGAGGATGTCCCCTAAACAGTGCCGAAATAATGGCCTGATGATTGGTGCAGCTCGGATTCGTGTTCCGGGTTTTTGATTGCGTGTCCCTTGTTGGAAGCAGAACCGTCCAATCTTCTCTGGTACATCATTCTATTAGTCTGAAATTGTACCATGTTCTGGTACATACATTCAACAAAACATGGGTTTAGAAGAATATTATAAATTGCAAATAAGAGCAATCATCTTCTCGATGAATATTTTAGTCCATTTTGTAGCTCTTTGTAGCTGCCAAAGGCCTAGCAGGCTTGTGACATGATGGAATGAACAAAAAAACACAAAACTAGCTGTGTCATAAAATTTAGGCATCCTCTTCCATGCTTCGACACCATTTCGGCTCTTCTTATTTTCATTGCACCTAAACTGTCTTGTTGCAATGCCGCTTTGCAGACTCATCCTGGCTCATCCAGCCGGCAAGATTAGTTTCATCTCGCCACCAGCTCAACAACCGGACACAAGCTCCAACTCCTTGCAGTTCCTTAACACTTTCATTACCTCACTTCCGGCTCCACTACCTACTACCGCGGACACGGACGGAGTATCCGGGTCACTCCCTAGCTGTCCAAAACTCCCCCGGGGCGAGTAGCTCAACCAAGTGAAACATCAAGGACATATCTTGCCCACAGCTCTTCAACCATAGCTCGCCAGCACGCCAGTGTGTGCAGTGGGCAGTGCTGTACTGCTGCTGCTGTTGTTGCTGCTGCTGCTACTACTACTACTGCTGCTGCTGCTGTCGGAGGGCGGTAGCGCGTGTGCTATGAATTTTGAATGATTCATGTATAAATTATCCAAAACGCTTATGAATATTTAATTGGCGTGCAAACAGAGAAAGAGAGAGAGAGAGCGAAAGAGAGACAGAAACGCTGGAATGAAAATTGGAGGCGAGCAGTCGGTGGACGGAAAGTGCGAGAAGTGGAAGGCCGGGAAGTAGTCAAACATTATTTATTTGTCCCGGGAATGCAATAATCCGCCGAGGATTGTGCTTGAAATGTGAGCGAAAGTGTAAAATGGCTGTTCATTTGGCAGCACGCTCCAAAGACCAATGGCAACGGTCGGTGACGGTAGGCCTCTTGAAGCGGGACGAGCGCATGGGCCCGGGACGAGTAGACAAACAAACCCTAGGAGTTGGTATGGGAATGCCACGTTCAACTGGCGGTATGGGGTGTACGTTCTTTTCTTCTGCTGTGTTTCACTTTTTCAAAATGGGCAAAAACACAGCAACAAAACCATGCGTTTGCTTCAAACCAGCGTTCCGGCAGTGGGTCGATTTAAGCTCACTGTTGATGTGAAGCTACGCGGCTTTAAGCCCAGTAATAAAGCACTTGGGTTGCGTGTGCTTATTGGATGTCATGCGGAGTATTTGCATGGCAAATAAACACTCGCAACAGCAAGTGATGAGCGATGGAAAAACGGTACCGTAACGGTTGGACTGTAACGCTGTTGGTGGGAGAGAATGTAAAGGCCTATTATTTTTCTGTTTTTGTAGGGCAACGCCAAGGATTCAAAACTATTGTACGGTCTAGCTTTCGTCCGGGGCTATAAAAAGATCATAAAACTCAATCTGGGACGTTATAAGAGGGTATGTGTGTAAGAATGCTGCATGATAGTTGATTTAATAGCAGTAATGTTTCAAGCAAGAGCGAAATTGATGATTGGCTAAATTTAGAAGACTGACACACACATTGCATACCTTCAGGCGCAATGTTTCGCTATTCACTAAGCGCCTAAAGTCATGCAATCTTTACGGTAGTTGTTAGATTATAAGATTGAACCAAATTTTATTTTCCATGTTTCCATTCCAGGGATTATAATAAAATAATTACTCCTCTGTAACATAAGAAAAGCATTCCTCAATCGTTATGCTCATTAATAAAAGGATTTCCACTTTGCTTGTTATTGAAAACTGTCTAAGCTAGACACGTTTTTACTGGGAACGTGTTTGCTTACTTCACATGCACCAGACTACTAACAACCCGTCCATCATACCGGTGGCATATCGCCGGAACGGCCGGAAACAATTCCCCGAATTGCCCATTTGCAGGATGTGCGGACCGGTTTCCGCCTACCACGCCCCGAACCCTGGGACGCCCTGGGCTCGTGTCGTTTCGTACTGCACCAAAAATAATTTCCCTGACCAGCGTGGGCGGTCCGACCGGCGGCCGGATATATGCCGTTTTGAAACAGGAGATGAATTTTCAGCTCCACTCGAACCGCTTCGTTGTACAGGATAGAAGCGAACGAACCAACCCGAGAGCTGGTGAAGCAAATCTTCATCTTTTACTGTCCCTCCCCGACCCCCGATTGTTCGATTGTCGGGCACATGTTTGTTTGGTGTGTTTGGTAGCGCTCAAAAAAACGTAACACCTTTTACCGCACCTTGCCACGCCCACGGGATATGATATTTCTACGCAAGCGGGCAATAACTTTTCCCCAAGGTTTGCAAACCATCGGCACAGCGGCACCACCAAAGCCGCTTCGAAGGCAGCCAAATAGGCAACGATTGGATTCGAAGAAATATTCACATTTCGTGCCGGTCTGAAGTTTTATGCCCGGCGCAGCGTGTGAATGCAAATATTCGTCCCTGTCAGGCGGTCTTTGGTGTAGTTGCCCAGTCGGTACCGCGCATTGCTCCCTACGGGTATCATCGTCAGCACCGTTGGGCTACTTCAAAAGTGCTGTAATCAAATTAATACCGTCCCTGTGCGTACCGCTGCTCGATCGGCTCTTCGCCCACCATCACAATGCACAATCGTCAGTTGTTTGTTCAGGCGCTTCTTAAAATGGCGTCCTTGGCTGGCAAAAAAAAAGGATCCCGGCACCCTCCCACTCGGCTTCGTTTGATATTTGATTACACATTCTTCAGTTGTTTTCGTTTGTGCTTAGATGCACAAATCATTACTGGGTCGACCGGGCGGGATAGGTCAACTGACAAGAGCAGCTTCCGAGAATAGGAGCAGGAATTTGAAGTTCGTTTTTATCCTCTCTTGCCACTGACACCGTGTTACTGGAAGCTCTTTCCACGAATTAAGCTAGCATAATTAACATGACAAAAAGTCGCATTCAATTATCGGTAGCACTTATCGTACATTTTTCCTCCCCAGCTCCAATTATGAAGTCATCATCGTTCATCATGCTACAATGATGAGTGACTTTCATCCGAGCATGGTTCGATAGTGGGCACCACACCTACCAATACCAATATTTGTTCAGCCGATTTTTGCATCCCCAAATGGATTTATTTGGACAGCTTGTACTGTTTAAACTGGCAAACACAATTGCGAAGCCGTTTTGGCATGCAAATTGCATACTACAAGGCGTTTTAAAGCAATTACTTTACTGAAACGATTCAATACTACATCAGGCCTACTTAAATACAGCAGATTTAATATCTTTAAATTAGTTTAATTCACTATAAAAAAACATGCAGCTTTAAGTTGGGAAACATTCCTAAGCCTTTCACTGATCCCATCTTACCAGCTCCCTGATAAGCTTATGAACTCGGGGTGGCTTGTGATGCACAAGCAAGTAACTAGACGCTACATACCTCATCACTGTACACCACAGCCATAAAATTGTTGACCCCAGCACAGAAAGGTTTTATTATTGCATCTTGTACAACCACTGTACAGCGCGTACGGTTCTGCAGCGAAACATGGAAGCGGGCAGCCGGCCGACAAGATGCAGCTGTAACATGTTCGATACTCACGTCCATTTGCACATTTGCTGCATCACAAAACCGACCCGAACGCATCGTCAACGGCACATCAGCTCAACGTTCCAGCTCGGGCCGCACATATGCTAACTGTCTTGGGCCCCTTGTTTCCCCTTTGTCGACTAGCACAACAACCGCACATCGGAACACATTATCGGCGTACGTGCGAGTACTGCCAACAGCGGTAATCTACTTTGTTCTAGTGCTGCCGCCGATGTGCTTGCATTCCGTCCTCTATGGCTCCTTATGCTTGTCTTTTGTATGTGTGTATGTGTGTGTGTCTTTCGCTGTCGGCCCTTTGGTACGTTCCTGTCCCATTTCGACGCGTGTACTAGCAATCAATTTTGTCGGAAGTACACATAATGCTTGACGCTCCATTACTAGGACACACGAGCTCAGGAACGCGACAGGGACACGGGGATTGAAGCTGATAAATTGTTTTCCGCCCGACCTTACGCGCCTCGGGTCGGGTGACGCTGGGTTTCAATAAACGGTGACCAGATTAGTCATGGCAGCGAGTTCGACACCGGCGCCAACACAACCGGGACACTCATAATCGACTGCCCCCGACTAAACTAATCCAGCGAACCGTCCCGTACGGCATACGTCTCAAGACGTAAGCAAAGCGTCTTTCTGTGAAGCAAAAACCGAACCAGTCGCCCCGGACGGTGCGAAGAAGCGGAAGAATCGTGTTAATTTATCACTGCCACGCTAGCCAAAAGGTCCTGCCGGTTTGCCGAAATGCGAGCCAGGATGGTCCAGGGATGGGTGGGCTGCAACGGCTGCTAGCTTAGGTACCTCGGGTTCATGTTTGCGCAAGCAAACAGTTGCCCACACTCCACGCTGAAACAAGGACCGTAAGTCCTTCCTCACACACACACACACACACAAGTACACTGGCACATGATCAACCTCAAGCGACAATGTTTATACTGGCGAGCGCTACGAGAATCGAAAACATTAGCTAACGATTTGTCACTCGATTAACTTGCCCCGGCGGTGGTTTTACAGTATCGACGCTTCACATGACTCCACGTGGTTCGAAGATCTCGCAGACACGGACACCTACACCCGCAAAACATGCCGGAGCGTAATTGATCCTCCCGCCATGGTTCACCCGTTTCCCGTTTCCGGCTTACTGGCCATAGGGCTCTTTTGTGCCCTTTTGTGCTGTGATTTTTCAACCAATCACTTCCAAGGAGGGCAAGCGAAGATTTGTCGCTGCTCTGCTGATTTAAGACGATACCGTCGAGAACGTCGGCGAGAACGTCGTCTACGGTAAGACCGGGCTGTACAAAACGGTGCATCCCTTTTGTTAGTGCATCCCTAGCGGCGACAAAGCGGAGGGCAAGCATCCGGGGTAATTGTTACAATTTACTTGGCTTGTTTTCACCCTTTCCCCTTTGTAGGACGCGGTGAGGAAATCGGGTTGCATGGGAGAAGAATAATTTGATGACAAAATTGAATAAAATATGCACGTCATTCTTTGCCGGGTCTTTGCTAGCGCACACGAGAAGCAGCCTCGCAACCGTTGCAAGTCATTTGTTTTTGCTATGCAAAACACACACACACACTGGTTTCTGGGTGAGTGAGTGCATGTAATTAATAGTAATTTAATGTTTTTACAGTAGATTTTATTTGAAAACTGTCGTATAAAACGTTTTCTGTCGCTTGCGGTGCTTTTTTATGAAAACCGCCTAAATGTATGCAATGCACATTACTTTTAGAGTCTATTAGAAAACATTTGTTCGTTTGCTTTGTTAGTTTCTTAACAAAAAAAAACACACACACACACACAATTATATTCAAATGTAAACTACTTGCTTCCTCAAAACCATTTCAAGCGTGTTCGACATCATCATAATAGTTTAAAATCACTTGTAAAAGCAAAGTAAAAGAACGGAGTACGGCAAGTTCGGGATGAAAAAGACTCAACCTAGCAATAATTTTTATTGTAACCCATTCAGAGGCCCCATTCTGTCCGCCTCTCTGCATTGATTTGACTGGAGACTTGAGCAGCAAAAGGGGACAGAAAAAACAGCTCTATCATAAAGTAGAGTTTCATTTTTATGCGTTTTTTTTTTATTCGTAAACCGAGAATGCACCGAGCCGAACAATATTCCCAACTACACTACACCAAGGGCCACCGCCCGGTGCAGTGGGAGGAAAGGGAGACAAAAAACTTTATCCTCCGCCGGGCCCAGCAACCACAAATGTCTTTCTTGTTTCCCTTTTTTGTCTGATTTGCCGCTCACAAGCAACTCCCGAGGCAACTGGTAAAGGTATAACTTTAAAACATTTCTTTATATTCATACACCGCCGGTCAAAGCTAATTAAGAGCGAGTAAGGAGTGTATGCTTCAATATAGAGTATGTAAGTGTGTGTGTGTGTGTGTGTGTGTACAAGCGCTTGCGTTTCCAGCCGGAACCGTAATCCAGTAACAGTAAGCGCCACCAAAGCGAAGCTCCAGGCACGATTGAGTCGAAGCCGCTCTTGCTTGGAACGCTCGCTGCTGCGGTGTGCCCGTGCAAACGCAAACGACTACTCCGCGTCCCGACCGCTCAACTTCATTCAACTTAATTTCGTTTAACAAGGATCCACAGCCTGCCCCACCACTGGGGTGGGACACCCGGCAAAACTGAACCGATGCTGGAATTTCCGCGGTTTGGACGACGCTCAAGGACGCCCGCAAGCCGGTCCGGGTTTTATGTCCGTGCCCGTGCCCGGTCCTTTGTGTGTCTCTTTCTTTGCCGATTTCACCACAATTGTTCTACGCTTGACCGCAGCACTGCTGCCGCTTCGCTTTATCTCACACTTTAACCTTTGTTCTTCCTTGCCGCAATCCACCCTCCCCCCCCCCCCCCCCCCCCGGTCCAGCTCCATTCGCAATCCGCCTTTGCCAATCGAGCGGAAACAGCATCAAGCGATTTGGCATCGTTTTGCAAGGATGGTGCAACCATCGGCACAAAAGGACATTGCATCGCATGTGCACCATCATCGGGTGTAGTACACGTACACCGGTGTGCTTGTGTCTGTGTGTGTGTGCTGTGTGCCGGTGTGTTTATTTGCACTGCTTGCCACCTCACCAGCCACCTCTTTATGGGGCAGCTTAAGGGCATCCCGAGCAACGGAATGACTGGGAATATGTTGGCCATATTTTCTCGCACTCGCCAATCTTATCCAACACTTTACTTTATTTCTTACCTTCGCTGCCGCCGCTGTGCCGCCAGCACCATGCTGCCTCCCCCCCTCCCCCCCACCACACGAACACTAACAGGGCCAAGGATAATATTCCCACGTCGAACGATTGTTCTTCCACTCGAGAACACTTTCGGCCGGCAATGTGGAACGCGCGGCCCGATGTTGGTACGGACGCGTGCAGAGAGTGCAGGTTATGAAGTGTTTGTTGTTGTTTAGTTATCATCCACTCTGGAGGGCCCCATGTGTCTGTGTGTGTGTGGTCTTGTTGTGCGGGTGCCGGTGGTTCACTGGTTGCGATGAACGCTGCACGCCACACTGAAAGGAAACTCCGAGCAAGGATAAAGTCGTCCCGGATCGCCTTGTTCCAACCCATCGCCGGCCCTGGCCAAAGGCGTAGAGAAGAGAGAAAAAATACGAAGCACACACACATACCCAAGAAGCCGTAAAACGGCGGCCAAGCGGCCCAAATGTCCTTATGCAGAGTGTGGCTGTACGAGCAGCTGCTAAGGATGGCTTTGTTCATTCTGCTCCTCCTGCTGTGTGGGTTTTCCCCCCTCGCCTTTGCTCGCTCTCGTTTCTGTTTTCCTTCGGTTGGGAGCGTAAACTTTCTACACGACATTTATACAAGATTTTGCACCATGTTTCTACATGCCGACTGTGTGTGTGTGTGTGTGTGTCGCACACGCGAGTTTGGCACGTCCAAATGCAATTTTCAACCCGCTGTCTGCTTTCTTTCTTTTTTTCCATCTCCCCCCCCCCCCCCCCCCCCCCCCCCAGGTGGTTGTGGGGAGGAAGGAACTTTTATTTTCTTTCGCTTCAACTCACCGTGTACTAAACCTGTACATGCGTCGGATCGAACAAGCACGAAGATGGGTCTGTGAGGTTGGGTCGAGGGAGGTTTTTATTTTGGAGGGGGAGAGAAGGTCAGCACTTTGAAAGGATGGCAACACCGAACCAACGGCAACGATGAATTATGTGTGGTGATAGTCGTGGAGTACCGAACTGCACCAAAACGCCGGTGCACCAGTTGGCAATCCTCGGTTGCATCGGGGATTTGTCGGATAAGAGACGAAAATAAATGAAGCAAACCGTTTCGAGCGTAAAAACTTACTCGCACACACACACAGATCTAAAGCCAAGTAGTTATCGCGGAAACACATGCACACACATGCTCGGGAGTGTGTGTTCGCGCGGAAGGGCTTAACGGTTCGGTCGTGTCACCCCGTCGCTGGCCGGAAGAAATAGTAACGAGATCATCCATCGAGCTGCAACAACCGAGGCGAAGGCCAGCGGGTTGGCAAGAATGTAATCCTTTTCGAGTGCTGCTGCCAACACACACACACACAGTCTCGCTAGAAACTCATGCAAACATGCATATATAGAAAGGAAGAAAAAGAACAAAAAAGACCACCAAAAACAAACAACACTCGCACAGCAAACTGCACTTTACTTTCGCCGCACAACATTCGACAGCGGCTGAAGACGCCCCAATCGAAACCCGTCAGCTCTTTTCCGCTTTTCAGCTCGAGTGCTTTCGTGTGTGTGTGTGTGTTTGGTTGGGACCAAAGTTTTCCGACTCGGATCGTTGCAGTTCCAGTTTATTTCATTGCACTTCGTCCGACCCGCACCCGCTCCCGCACCGAAATGGAGCTCGCAGCCAAACACGATAATGTTGTTTGCATAACTATATCTGTTCAAAATTTACCCATTCGAAGCGGCTGGCACCGCCACGCTTTATGATCGTATTGGACTGGGCAAAACCCCCGCTCTCACATGCACACACACACACACACACATGCGCATAGTCGTTGAGATGAGATCTAACAAACTTGTTAATGCCAATAGTGCTTTGGAGATTGTATCGTGCATGATTTCTATTTCTCGCAGTTGATGATGGCGACGTTATGCTTTGTACTGTGTATTGGATTTGTTTGCCCTGCTCGAGGAGGATGATGTTTTTCTCTGTAATAACGTTTTATTAAATAGCTAGATGAGTTTTGTGAAGCATCGTTCTTGTTTTAGTTGGCAAATATTTTGCACTAAAATATTTGAGTAATAAAACAAATGAACGATTCAACACGGTCAGTAGTAGTAGTAGTAGTAGTAGTAGTAATGTATTTCTGAGATAATTATCTGAGTTTTACAATGACGATTCGAAATTCGGTAAATAGTGGGTTCAATTTCATTTTTCCTCGCTAACTGAAACTGTTCTTGGCTTAGCTGACTGTAACATAATATTTATCCAACATGGGGTTTTAAACTTGAGTAGGAAAACTGTTTTCATCAAAAACCTACCTCACATTCAACAGAAAAAAAAAAAAAATTGTTACTTAACTTACTTAGAGTCTAATTCTTAACGTTATGGATTTCCTATACAGTTCAATTTTAAGTTCTTATACTTGATTTAACGTTTTCAATGCAATAGGAGTATTGGGATTTTGGGATTGTGGATTTTAGGTGGTATTGTAGGATTAGACAGGATTTCTAATTATTTCTAATTGTACCCGTCTAAGTTACTGTTTATGAATCTTGTATTGAATTTTTGAACTATTTTTGCCGTGAATTTTTCGATTGAGGGAACCTGGCAAATTGAATGAAGAGTTCTTGTTCTGAACCACGGTGGTACATTAAGTATTGTTTTCAGAAACTTATTTTGTGTTCTTTGTAGTTTCATTTTATGTGTTTTAGTACAACTGTTCCAAACAGGCGAAGCATATGTGATGATAGGTCTTATTATGGATGTATATAATAATATTTTATTGCCTATATTCAACTTAGATTTTCTATTAATTAAACTATACAAGCTACGAAATACTTTTTCACATTTAATTACAGTATTCAACACGGTCAGTACAAACAATCATTCTTTGTCTTGCCTAAAAATGGAACAGAGTATTCTGGTAAAGCCCTCAATTGACACTGATTAACTAACAATCCGTTCTACACGTTGCTATGAATCATGATATATCCTGAAAGTATGCAATCTACATTGCAATGCGCCAAAAATTATGCAATTTACAATAAAAGATTGTTTGCTGGAGAATTTTTTGTGGAAGTTAGAGCCAAAAACATAACTCCTTCATCATGCATGCTACATTGAAGGGTTAACATCGATTCCAGGTAAAACTGGAACGTCCAATTTGCAATGGAACCATTTATACCGTCTATAGAAAGAAAAAAAAAATCCCCCCCCCCAACCCCCAGTACACATATATGAAGCCAAATATTTCGACACATTTGCATCCACCATTGCTGCTGCAATGTTCCCCCTGCGGTCCGGTCCCCGCTAACCCAACCCGAAAGGACATACATACATAAAATATATTGCTGGCCAAAAAACCGAAAAAAGGGAGTGCCACCGTCGAGAATGAGTGCACCTCGGGAGTGAGAAAATCGTTCGTTCGCTATTATGCAGGAAAAAGTCAACGGCACTACGTCGTGAAACAGCTCCCATACACACAAATGAGAATGGGGAGGGGGAGAACAGTTGCAACTTGCAATAAAAGTTTGGTAAAAGCTGGCGCTCGTTTTTGTGTTGCAAAACAGCACACCTTTCCTTTACGCTCCCGCTCTAGTGCGATTGCCATTCAAATGCTATTAAAACAGAGGAAAATCCCTTCGCATTTCTACGGTCGTGGGTCGTTCCAATTGACGTGTTTTACGTTGCGGCCAGCGTTACACCAGCCGGAGCTACTGCGCTAGCAGATCCATTTCCAGCGAGTCAACTTTTATTCATTTATTATGAGCGTCTATTTGAACTCTTTTTTGTGATGCTTGGGCAATACGGTAACAGCGCACGGACTGGAATTTGATATTTTCTAGTAAGATTTTTTTTTTGCACGCTTTTGCCTGCTGTTTTACAATTTCATTCCACCTAACATGAACGGTGCATGAATGATTGAAAGAAAAACGTAACCCCATCATACAGGAGAGATTTATTTGCTGCCCCGAGAGCGGCAGCAAATAATGGACGCAGTTTTCAACTTCAAATTGATGTTTTTATTAGATTAGCTGATTTCGTGATTCCACATCGAGCAGGATGAAGTTATGATAATCCCGGTTTTGAATTTCTGATTGTGATACGGCACTCATTCAACCAGTAATGGACGAACAAACGCGCGGAAACGAGCTTTTGTTTCTGTTGCGCTCGCTCGCGCGTATTCTTCTATGATTCGCGCTTCTCTGCCCTTTTGTATTAGTATTTATTACGAACAAAAGCCTCGCCCTATCGTTACTCAGGTTTTGTGCATATGTATGTGTGTATTTGAGTGTGGGGCTACGTTGATGTAGCCACATGTAACGTCGGCGGGCGCTTCCGCGATCCCATTTTCACACTCTCGACCCATTGGTTCTTAATCAAAACGAATACTCACATCGTTACCGGAGGGTGCCCTTTTCCGCGTTGGGAATGGAGCTTCGAGCCACAATGCCTAAGGGGGGGAAGAGTAGGAGAATGCAGACCAAATAAAAAAAACTCCCCAAACACGGCGCAGCGGTCTAATCCCCACAGCAGCATAAAGCCCGCAAAACGGTCCCGGGTCGATCGGCGCAAATAGATACGGGGCCGTCATGCCACTGCCTAAATGTTCCCGATGGCCCATTTCCGGTTACGAGCGCGTTCCGGAAAACGCCAAAGACACACTTATCGCCATCCATTTTGGGGTGCCATTTCGTGGCACACACACACACACACACTCTTGCTCAACACTGTCCCTTTATCCGGCGAATCCATCCATCCATCTCGTCGCAATATCATCATCCTTTAGCCCTAATGCAAACACTCTCAACCGAAGGGGGGGCCAAAACTTCATCCTTAAACGCTTGCGACAGATGACGGGCCGCTTGCCTGAGCGCCGGAACGTGGCAGCGCCCGCAAACGTTCTCGAAAGCTTCCGAAACCCTCCGAAACCGTGGGCATACGTGAGCGGGCAGAATCGATAAAGGTGTAGATAAACTCCATTTCGTACCGCTCAGGGCCCACACGATGACGACGCAGAGCACGGAGTGGGGATGTGTTTGAATGTGTTGTTTTATGTGTCGCGTTTCAACGCCCGCCGCACCCAGCCCACGGACCCGAACGTGTGCGAGTGTTTTTGTGTGGCGCATCACAACGCCGGAACCGGCAGAACCGTAAGACGTGCTTACGGCTCTCACCCCTCCGGTGCTGGTGCAGAGATATCGAGGCATGGTGTCACTTTTGACAGGAATTTAATCTTCTTCAATAAAAACGACTACACACAGACGCAGCCTGTTACCAGGGGTTGCGCCGGATGTAGGTGAGTGCTGCTAAAGCTTCGGTTTTATTTTTTTTGTCTGCCAGAGAAGCTTTGAATTAGCTCCTCAACCTACCGGGTTTTGTTGTTGTTAGTAAAGGGTGTTTGGTTGATGCTGATACAGTGCGATACGGCCGTTTGTAGCACATGTGAAATCTGAATCGGATCAAATTACGCGAAGGTCGGCGAAGGTGCCGAGGACCACTCAACTAAACATGAAACGAAAACAGCCAGAAGAGCACGGGTCATGTGTTGTTTGAACCTTAGCTAGTCCGTAGAAGATCACACGAAAAGTTTATAAAGAGATTAGGAGCGTTGTTATAAGTAAAGATATTAAGCGACCGGTTTTTGAACATTTTGAAAAGACCAGCTGTATGCTATGAAAGCAATAGAAATACTCAAATTTATTTTTTTAATCTACCATACTAAAACTAAAAACAAAACTAACCTTCACTGACATTTCAAAACGCATAAAATTATGAATTTTATTAAAGTATTATTTTTTTAATCTTTTAGATAAAAATAATTATTCAAAAAATATTCAATACAATATATTCTTCAAAAATACATCGAAGCAAGCAAAACCAGAAAAGATGCAATAAATAATCATTTGTAGCCCACGAGATCCTCAGCCGAGGGAAAATCTTCCACCGTTTACACCTTTTTGTTTTTAAATGTACATTTTGTAACGCCTAAAACTATGCAACACATTAAATAAAATCATTGGCATAGTAACCACAAACTCTGTCGTGGTTTTGAAGCGCCTGAATATATGCAAAATGTTGCTTTTGTATCACTTTTTAGTAGCTTTGGTAGCTCATTAATGTAATAATTGTTGATAAATGAGAAAAAAGACACTCTATAACATTTAGCGGGAAATACGACTTAAAAGTAATGTAAAAAGGAACATCAATAGTCAAACATTTCATGCGTATCAATAAGGGCAACCAAATTTAATAAGCAAATATTTAAGACACTTGTTGCACAAAGTATTTAGATGCTATTCTATGTTAAATTTATTGTTCTGCCTTAATTCTCATTCTCATATAAGCCAATCGCTACTCAAACTAAAACAAAGGCAAAGCAGGTGGAAAAAAGTTGCCACTCACTGTGTGTTGCCTCTCGATTCCTCCCAATCAATCCACATCGTTGCACGCACACAAACATTTCCCATTATTGGCATACGAACAAGGCAAGGCCACATTCGAATCACATCCTACACATGATAACGCGATTCCCTTGAGGGTAGGAGAGAGAGTCGAAGAGAGCAAAGAGAGATCATGGTAAAGACATCGCGAAACTGAGCCACCACACGCTGCCAGATATCCATCGGTTGGATAAAGTCATAAAAATTGACATCCCGTAATCTGGTTTCGTTCCACCAGCATAGCAAAGTCAGCCAAAGCCCCGCCCGACCGATCCGTCCCCAGCGCTGTTTGAACGTTTGATTTGACAATTGAGTTAAATCGCGCCTGATTTGACCCTAATGCTTGATGCGCTCCGATCCATTATGCCGCGGCGCTGGTGGCACGTGCTGCGTGTGCGATGGGAGCAAGGAGCAGGAGGGGGTGCCGAATGTTGGCGAAAGATTCGTCGCTGGAACCGCACCACCCTTCACCACGACCTTCCCCTGCCCAGCTAATGAGACGCGATGGGTGGCTCGGATTCGGGAGTGTGTTTTGTGCAGTTTCGGTTTCACGTGACACTACCATTAACGGTGCCCGATGCGAACTTTGCGTTGGAAAAAGCTTTACCTCCCGGAATCAGATTGCTCGAGACCAGAGATTTGCTGGAGAAAGTACCGCGCCGGCAGCATAAAACTTTCCTCGCTCTCCCCCATGCTTCCCCATCCCTGCTCAATTGCATTGCCATTTTAATGTAGTTGCTGGTGCCGTTTTGTTACGATCCATGTTTGAGCGTTTCTCTATGTGTGTGTGTGTGAGTGTGTGTGAGTAGCCGCCGTGTATATCGCGTTTGCACGCAAAACGGAACGACCTTCCCATGCCCGCCAGGCACGGCGTTATGGTGCGCGCGCGATGCGCTTGTGAAAACAATGGCAACATGGAGGCGCCCAACCGCCCACAGCGCAGCTCCGGCGCTGGTGCAGTTTGCAGAAATTGAAAACAACCGATCGGGGCAACTGTTTTAAATAACAGTTTGACCGAAAGTTTGCACACATTTCCCCGTTGCTGCGTCCCGGGGGGAGATTAGCTTCGTGGCCCCAGATGGCGATCCCAGAAAGCGGCAATTGCTCGGGGCTGCCTCCCGATTCCGCAGCCGCCCATGATTACCCCTGGAGCCGGAGGTGTAGCATTGTGGCAGGTTCAGGATCATCATGTGTGTGTGTGTGTGGGTGTGTTCGTGCACAAGAACACTGTCCGCCTTCTGATTTGCCGTCCCTTCGCTCCGTTTGCCAAACGTTTGCCCGTTATTGGTTGGTGGTACAACTTTCAGATCAACTTTTCGCCATTCTGCTTTCGGGCTCGGGCTGTTTCTCTCCACCACCTCCTTGGACCACCCATATCTGCCCCGCTGGTTCATTGGATTTAGCGATGAGAAATACAGCTTTTTTGCTTCCCTTCCTTTCTCCTGCACGCGCTCCATATGTGCTCGTGTGGAAATGAGCTTAGCTAGTTCGCACAACACACGTGCCTCACTCCGCGTTGGATGGTGGCGGTCGGAGTGGCGATCGCGCGGTGCATAAACCCTCCCTCTAGGGATGCCAGATGCCGAACGCTTCCCAGCAGCAGTATCGCATGACATAATCGGTGCTGTTGTATAATGCCATAAACTTTCGTGACTTTTCGTGTTGCCCTTGGTGGGCGGCCCGAGGAAGCAAAAGTCCCGCCCGGGCCGGGAACCAACCCGCCTCGGGGTTCGTTTTGGTCATTTGCAGTGCTGTCGGGAGCTGTCGAAACCGCTTCCCACCTTTTTTTTACCGGTTGTTGTTTTGCTTTGCGTTTCGTTTCGTTGTCACACGGGCTAACGAGTGTATTAATTAGTTTTTGGCCACCCGGGCTTATCTGGTGGCACCGTACCGACGGTGCTGCTTCCATGCTTCCATTTTCTTTCGCCCATTTCCTTTCTCGTTGACCGGTGCGGGTGGTGTCGTATGCGTTCATTAGGCGATTTTATGCGAAAACTAACTAACGTACAGCAATTGGAAGCTTTTGAACGTGTTTGTGCTATTATTTAAAGTTTCTAATTAAGGGGTAGCAACTCTTTTTTTTCGGAAATAAAATAATACTTTTTATCAACTATTAACAAGCAGAAAGTATTTGCAAGAGGTATCCATCTATCCTGAAATCTTTCGCCAAAAAAAATCTCACACAACTTTTGGCTTCCCTGTGTGTCTGCGCTTTTCGATACATGTACAACTTTGGCACTGACCAACAACAAAAAAACCCTCCACTGGCACCACATTGACCGAATCGTCCTGCACAAAACTTTTTGTTTGCCTTCCCATCTAATCGCTCAACTGGTACCGTCTGCCCTGCCGTTCAATGACGGAACTTTGCGTTCCACAGTTCTCCTGCGGGAAGTAGTAAAACGGAACGTTCCAGGAACGTTCAAGCAACACACACACACACACAAAAACACCATTTAATACAGCAGCCATCCAAATCATGTCCCTATCCCAGGAAGCCATGGACACCACCGTGGTTGAGAGCACTCGTGGTGATGCTCGTGCTTTACCGTAGTTTTTGTTTTTGCTCATTGCTTTGCGCCTTCAGAATCGTTACGCAAAACTCAAAAAAACAAAACCCAAATAGGGAGGCTATCGAGTGATCGAGGGGAAAAAAGTCAGACAAAATTAATAAAATGCGTACTTCGGTGAGTCCACCAGCAAGAGAGAGTGAGAGAGAGAGAGAGAGAGAGAGAGAGAGAGAGAGAGAGAGAGTGTGGGTGTGTGTATTGTCGTGGTTTCCCCGTCAGCGGATAGTACCTCAGTGGGCCGCTCTTGGTAGCATATGTTGGGGCAGTTTTAGGTTGCAAAAGTTTCACGTTCGCAACCCACGCAATAGCCCCGTTGCCTGGGGATGATGACTTTTGCCTTCTAACATTGAAACTTTGCGACAGCGTTTCATTACACGCGCTGCCAGTTTTTTTTTTTTTGGTAAAATGCGTGTTCACACTGTTTTTATGGTTCTTTATATATGTCCATGTGCGTGTGTGTGTGTGTGTGAGTTGAGGCAGACACGTGAGACTAAATTGGGCAACCAATATATCTCTGCGCGGGAAAATTAACCCACATCGTTGGGCATCCGGTGAAGGCCGTTGTTTGCCAACGGTTTAGACCGTTTAGATTAAAGCTTTTAAGTGTCAAGTTTGCGTGCATAACTGACACCTGATCTGCACACCGCCTGCATACTAACACACCACTGATGCTCTTCTCAGCTCTGACATCTGACCTGTCTGCCAGATAACTGACAGCAGAATCAAAATGTCATCCTAATCCCTCCAACGCACCCCAACCCCGCCGCTACTGACGGTGCTTCGACTAATAAGGCACACCACCGATGGGTGCAACGGATTGGATGTGATTGGGTACACACACACACATTTGCATCCATCTGGCTGTCACCCGGCAATGGCTACGACTACCACTGCACAACCACGCTATAGTAATCAAGTGCAACCACAAACCTAATTGTCTGCAGTGAGCGAACGTGAATGCCTCCGGTAGTAGGTAGCTGCTTCCCCCGTGCACTGGCGTGAAGTGTGTGTGTGTCCCGGGGCCCGTGTGTCCGTCGATTGATGACACTTCATCATTTGGAGTCGTATCAGCATCAACGACACCGCCCAACCGCCGGTTTAAATGGAAAACCATTGTGGTGTACTACACTTGTCCCCAATTCGGGGTTGGGAAAGGCCCGTGCAGACGCATCGAGAAAGGCCCGCGCGAGAAGCCACGGGCCCGGGTGAGGGGTCAAGAGCCCCGTTGGCTTGTCAATCGACATCATCATTATTAATGGGTGTGTGTGGTGGTGTAGCAGTGCGGGCCCCTGACTGAGTGAGTGGTTTTAATGGTCGAATGACCAAAGTTTGTATGTATGTGTGTGTGTGTGTCTGTGTATTGGCAGGTGATTAAGCGCGAAAGCTTTACACACGTACGCACGGGCTTGAAATACCGATCATCGATCACGGGTTGGGTTTTATTCGGTGCGCAAGCAGTGCTATGTTCTAATCATCCATCTCGTACCAGTGTCTTTATCTGTGGTGTAAGTGTGTCGAGCTTAGATTAATGACGTACGCGTAAAGCACAGCGCCTCAGCAGTGCGTGTGTAGAGTTCGAGCAGATACGTGGAAGCAAACGTTTGACGTTTATCAAGCGCTTTAGCACACGCACTTGCAAGCGCGCCTCTTTAGCTCAGTGGTAGAGCGCTGGTCTCGTAAACCAGCGGTCGTGAGTTCAATCCTCACAGGAGGCATTGGAAATAAATCACAAAATGTTGTTTTTATTAAGAGTGTAATTAATAACACACCTTTTATTACACCAACATAGGGAATTTTCTCAATCTAAACTGAATCACACCAATATTATGATACAATCGATTTTACACTCCAACAACTCCTAAACCTCTGTCACATATTACAAACTAACAAACTTTAATGGGTGCGCAGGGCATTATTATATGTGTAATAAGCCTTTGTCACGCATCAGATGGACGTGTGGTTTAATTAATTTGCCATCCAGCCAACCGTTTGCGCCCATTCCCCCCGCTACATGTACGCTTCGATACGCACACAAATCATTCTAAATGCGATTAAAAATGTGTTACAATCGCTTCTCTGACAGGCGGGTGTGGTGTGGTGGTCGTTAGGTTGACCGAACAAAAACACACACACAAGCAAAAAGGTGCTGGTGCTGCTGCCAGCCCCCCAACACAAGCATTCTTTCTCTTTCTCGCTATCGCTATCTGCAACACCATTGAAAAGCCAAACACCGCGCGCACAACGGACTCTGCTCTCCTCTATTTTTTCCCTCCTAACCTTCTCTCTCGCTGTGCGTTATATACCAATCGTTAATAATAATAATTGTGTTAATTGAAACCTATTCCAAAGCTTCTGTTTACGCTAGAGATTAATTGCATCGCGTGCGCTCGCACACACTGGCTGTTTGCACAACCGCACACAATCTAATTATTGTGCAACCCCCTGGTGCGGATGGTGGGGGAGGAGGCTTTTTTGTTCCCCAGCTCCTCCCTTATACCCCATCTCCCGTTCCCTAATAATCACAATCATAAGCAAAACCCTAGCCTGACACGCATTAAATCCTTGCCGCGGTGTCAGAGGTGCCAATTTTGAGTTTGCCAAATGGATTGATTTGCATCATCGCTTTTGTGCAGATGGGTGGCAGTTTTGGCGGTGGGTGGCCCTGTGGGTAGGAGGTTATGAACACCATGTAGCAAAACAAAGCTCATTACTGTCTTTTGCATATAAATGAGCGCGGCAAGCATTATGGATGTGTGTGTGTGGGGCGTACACACATTATTTGGCAAAGGCCATCCGATCGCACTTTCGACAGGGTCGTTCGTCGTCCGGCAATTAGAGCCCATGCCTCACTCAGCATTCCCTGCTCGATTCCACCCCCAATCAGCTCATGCTTTGTTTCCGTGCCTTTTGATTGGGCTTGCAAACGGGATTAGTCCAACCACCGACGCCCAATGATGCATCCTTGCTTCATCGAATTGTTAGAATTTGTAGCATGTGTGTGTGTGTGTATGCTTAAGTATGTCTGTGTGTTTATGTGTGCTAAAAATTAATCGCCGGATAAGTGAGCGCTCTCTTCAGTGGCTTTACGCAGTAGGCCCGCATTCCATTCCAGCGACAGTTTTCCCATGACCCTTGAACATTATTACCTCACCAGAGCAGGAATCCTACCCTTTTCCCCCCTCTAATTCTGCTGTCACACTTCCGGTCCAGTGCCTGCCTGGTGTGGCGTTGGCAAGAAGCGGAACCCTGGTAGTCCGAGTCCCGAGCGAAAGTGGGTCAAGCTTTCCGGCAAGGGCCGGGATAATCAACCAATGGATTGCTGCAGTCGATTCTAAAACGGGGCATTATTTTTCGTTTCATTGCAGATACGGTCAGGGCGAGAACACGTCAACGGGTGTGGTGGTGTAGGCTACCGTCGTGTGCGGTCACCGTACGGGCATCTCGCTCCAGGGGCCAGTCGGGCGAGAGATTCATAAATAAATCCACCACTACCACCACCACCACCAACCACCAACGGCCATCCCCCTTTTGATCGCACTCCCCGTTAGAGGCCAATAATGCTGCTGCTGTTGATCCCAAGGTAACGATGATGCATCGTGCGTGCAACGACCAAAAACCTGTCCCGGCCAGTGGCAGCATCGCTGCGCTGGATGCATAATCCCCCGGGTTCAGCAAATCCGGGGAATTATCGTCTCGATTGTGTGTGGTACTTTGTTATTTGCGGGGGGCGAATGAAGTTAAGGATGCACATTATTTATGCAAAACCAGAAAGCCCACTCTAGGCTTGTGGGTGCGTGCGTGTATGTGTGGTCTGCCGACTGTCAGGAGCAGATCGTTGCGTCCGTTGCCTATCGAAGGCTGTATGGCATTTCGATTGGTTTCAGCTCGATTAAGGCGAAGACAGAGACGAACGCTGTTAGGGTTAAGGCATTGGTTTGAAGAGCTTCGAGATATACCAGACATAGCTGACAAAAGAAGTAATCTCAGTTGTGCTATGATGCTATACATGGATTACTAAAGCCAGTGCGGTAAAGTGTACGGGATTGTTTTGGGCCTACAAAACAGCAGAAGCTAGCATGCGATAAGACGTTCATTTCAACAATAATATGTTCCGAGAAATTATAATCCAGCAACAAACAATGCCTTCCAAAACGCATCACTCCATGGCCGTGTGTAACTCTCGACGTAATGGGAGCAAAAACACCTCAAACTCGTTCCGAGAATCTGAGGGAACACAAGCCTTCAGTTGAAAGCGCTCCATTCTGGCAGGGCAGCTTACCCAACACACACACACCATGATAAAGCAAATATTTACATCCAAAACCCCCAAACATTCACTTCCGGGAGGCTTTCCCGGTACGGTGCGGGGCCGCTTTACCAATTTTTGAAAAGGATAGTCAAGACTTCGGGAACCAATTCAGAACGTTCGTTGCTAAACATTCAATATGTTCCCTTCTCAAAAATCAACCAGAGACGCGTTCGACACGATCGATGAATGTAATGCTGGGCTTTAATTTTGCCACCCTCACCACCCGAGAAGGTGCAAAAATTGCACATTGGAATTAAATTTTAATCACACACCCTTTTGGGCAACGATTTATCGGCAACGGGTTTTCCATTAGCTTCAGGGCCACCTCGGGCCAACCTGCACACCGCACTGCACCGACCGGTCGGACGGTCGGTATACTTAAGGATTGGGAATAGAAAAATTATCGAAATCAATTATAGTAAATCACAGTCATTTTCTGCTCCATTATGTTCTCTCGCCAGCCGCGCAATGCCATGCAAGTCGCGTGTGCTGTGCAAAGAAGTCGTGCGGTGAGCTACGGAAACCAAGGGTAAGGCCAGAACACACAGTCCTACCAGTTCGAAGCTAACCTCTGGAGCCGCAGCGTAGAGGTGTTGAAAGTACGGTGAAAAGTGAAATAAAATTCCCACCAGTAAAGTGAACCAGCAGACGGGTTCGACCAAACTCACTGCGCCACGGGAGAGCAAATGCAATGGGGTTGAAAAAGAAAATGCCCCATGTTCGAGTGCCGTGTTGGAAAGATGGATATTTCCTTCCATTTCGACACGGCATGAGACATGGCCTATCGAATTATTACTCTTTTTTTGCTCTTCTTTTCCCAAGCATCAGGCTCCATGTATCACGGGGTACGATGAAAAGCGGAATTGGATTTGGGGTCCTGCTTCTGCTTCGCTTCGATTTCCAATCCTTCGTATGTCGTACGCCTTTTCCGAGGTTTGCCACACGAGGCGCACACGATCCTTCATCTCACGCTTCTCCCGTACACAGCGCTGCTCGCTAAGGCTTTTATCTTATTTTCATTCATTTACTTCGCCCTAATAGGATTAGCGAATTGTTACTGCTCGCATGTTTGCCTCGCTGCCATGGGATGGTACCGTGTTCCTCCTGCGGGAAAGCGCCTGTAGCGTTCGATGCCAATTGCTTAATGACGGATTTGCCGTATCTGTGTGCCTGTTTCTTGCTGGCTCTGTTATCATCTCGTTAGAGCGTTGGCATAGGAGCGCAGAAGAAGTAAAAAACATATCGTGAAATACGATCCGTTAGCACGTTCTCGAACCTGTCAGACATGGTCGGAATTAAAGAAGGAAAAGAGTTGACAGAGTCTTCGTTGTTGGGTCCTAGCAAATGGGGGGGGGGGGAATAATAATCGCAATCATTACTGATGGTGTTCGAACGAGCAGAAAGGAAGAGATTAAATATCTCAATTGGTCTCAGTAGAGAGACTGTTTTCAGCAAGGGAAATCATTTCAATCGCATGGAAGCAAATGATCATTAAGAGTCTTTGAATTGCATACATTGAGGCGCATTGCAGCAGAAACATCCTGCTGGATCCTTTTCTTTTGCACAACGCCTAAATGTAGGCAAATGTTATCTCTTAGTATGAATTTTCAAATTGTAGGTAATGCTCATCCGTTTTCTTAACTTCTAATCCTCTTAATGATGAAATCTACAGACTTACTGTACCACCTGCAATTGCCGGAAAGAAACCATCATGCTTTTGAAGTGCACTCACAAATCATCGTAATGATTTTTAATCATCGTATCAACCAACGCACATTCCCTCACACCCAGCAAAACCCTAGAGAGTATAGGTGAGCGTTGGAAAATGCATCCCCCCGAAGCGTACAGCTCACCTAACCACTAATCAACCGAGTTGGCTACATGTTGGCCACGGCAAACGACAGGCACGACGAGGACGGCAAACTAACGAGCATGGCTCCTGCAACACTGTAATCATGTTATGCTTCCGTTACGCACGATGCATACCGATCACAATCAAGATGCAGCATGCAATCGGGTACAATGTTGCTACATTGCAAATACTGATAAAATGTTGAAAGATACGCATCCCCGAGATAGCACAGAAACACGGAAACGCAACCGTATCGTTTTTCAACGGTAAGATAAAAAGGCACTCATACACAGCACCCCGCTGCCGATGCTTCTCGTTAGAAGCCGAGATTACATTTCGAACATATCCAATCTCACCGTTACCGGTACCAGGTTGGCAGGCAGGGGACGGGGGCGATGCTAGGACGACATTTGCACAAGCTTGCAACGGCAAAGCCTTGCTGCCCTGCTCAATAATGTAGCGATCGAAACGAGGGAGAGCAAAAGGTCCATCCGATCCGGACCGTACAAAAGATGTCGCCAAGGCAAAGTCCTCTCAACTCGCCACAATATGCGGGGGTAGAGGTGGAGGGGTTTTTAGAGGTGGGTGGTACAGATATTGCTTTGCTGTATGCTGCAGCGTGTGTCTTAATAATCGAGTTATAATTCCATTGCAGCCTTTCCAATGCCTTTATCACTGATGGCAGCAACAAAAAAGAACCCACGAGAACCGCCGGTATGGGTTGATGGGGAAGAGTTGAGCTTCGAGATAACCTGGAAATTCAATCTGTCGCCCTGGTTTCGTTCCACCGCTGGTGGAAAAATCCTTCCAATTGTCCTAGAGCATCATCACCCGTCAGCAAAACGTTGATAGAATGGCGACCAAAGGGAAAAGCATTTCTTGACGCTATTTTCTCCTTAAAAGGAAGACATTTACTCCGAGCACTCAAACACCTCCCCTCTGTAAGCTGGAGTGTCGTATACTGCGCTGCTTTTGCTATCCGAACCACCTCACCAAGTCGCTGGTTTTTGGCTGAGCTTGAGCTTTTCTTTTCATCGTGTGCTTCAAAGCCAAGATATGCTAAGGCGCAACAATTTGCTTCCAACATTCACTTCTTTTCTCTCGTTCTCTCTCTCTCTCTCTCTCTCTCTCTCTCTCTCTCTCTCTGCACTGCAGAGTGTCGCCTTTTGTTACCCATTATCACTCACGAGCCGGGCTTCGACACTACACTAGGCTAGAATATCAAAGGCGGCCATTGCGAGCTCTGTGTGTGTGTTTGTGCACAGCCCAACAGTGGGCAGAAAAACTTGCCCAAGCGCACCACACTACTATCCAAATCAACTAACCTATCCATTTCGCAGCCGTTAACTTTTATTTTCCACCACCTCCTCGCTCCCTTGTAGCATACAATCACGCCAGCGTTGCAAAAGCCGCACGGAAACAAAGGGCAAAATCTTTTGCCATGAAATTTACATAACCGTATTCATCCCGTTTGCCCGATTGTTCCTTTTAAAACAATAGAGCCGGTGGGGTGGTGAGCTTCGGGATGGGAAAATGCTGATGGCAACACACACACGCACACTGAATACAACGGCAATCTAGCATACGTGTGGCACTCTCTCTACTTCTTTCTTTCCCAACATTCTCTCTCTGCTTCTCTCTCTCTCTCTCTCCCTCTCTCTCTCTCATCATAGTGCAGTGGTAGTACCAGCTTTTAATAGTGTTGCCCTAACGGTGGATAAAGCCCACCCTAGCTGAAAGCTAAACCTTTGTGCTACTGTTATGCTGAAAAGGATGAAGAAAAAAGCCGTTACAATAGCGAAATGCTCTTCGGCGAAATGGAAAGAAAGCGAACAAACGGGCCTGCCTTGGTGTTTGTGCCCGTTCCCGTTTCGTGTCCGCTTTTGTCGTCCGCCTCGAAAACGGCTTCGTTATGACAGTTGGTAGCAGTGTGCATTGCCTAGATGCAGGCGCTTGGCGTTGCTGGCGCTCCATTGTCACTGCTACAGTTTCTTCCCCCTGTTTAATGCCGACCCTCCGTCGTATTTGGTTTCGAATCCCGTCGACTGTTGCATCCGCTGTTGCAGCTCGGCATGCAGCACACACCGTTCGTCGGTGGATCGAATCCGATCCTTGATTGCCCAAATGAATGCACTGCATGTAGGGAGCGCCTAGTGTTACGCTCCCGTAGCTCCTGAATACCGTTGTTTGACGCTGAATGATGGCGTCCCGCCTTCTACCCAGCGCCCAATCCGGTCGAAACAAAAGCAACCAAAATCGTCACAATCATCCATTCTTGCGCCGCACCGACAACGACCCTCCTTTTACTCCTCGTCAAAAAGGATGAAGGGAGGAGGGTGGGGGCTAATGTCACGACATTCACCATTATGATTGAAAGTATCTTTCGCGAAAAATGCGGTCCGCCGGTGTTGACCTACTTTTGGAGCCGCGGAGACTGCTTTTCAGTGGGAATTTTCATCGCCGTAAAAAAAGGGGAAATGCACACAGATAAGTCATGCGGGGGTTTTTTTTTGAACGGGGGAAGGGGTGGTGTGGTTTTCCCATCATCAAAATGTTCTTTCGCTCATATGATCAGAAACATGGCATCCTTAATTAGAAAAAAAAGATGTGTTCACCTCTTATTGTGCCAGCCTGCTGCGTGCGTGGTTACATTTTCTTCGACAACACACTCTTGGGAGCCGTAAATAAATCCTTTCCCACCGGCACATCTCACCCGCCCAACCACACATGCACCCTTTTAGGAAAGCTCATGCAAAGCTCTAACCAGCTAACACCACTCCAACTCCTTTCCACAGGGGTTGTTTGTTACCACGGGCGGAAATACAACAACGGAAGCCGATTTCCTGCTTTACATCTCGCGTACGCCAAAAAAGGGGTTGAGGGGGGGGGTGCCCCCACCCACGGCTGAATGTGTAATGAATATTTATACGATCCTTCGCCGAAATAGCCCGCGGCGTCCAGGACCGCGACGTCCTCCTTTCGGCACGCGCCCACTCACACACACACACACAGAAACAGAGAAAGGCTCACCCGCGCTATGGCCCTCGCGGGGATGATTAAGCTGTTTTAAACTGCTTCTTCCATCGGGCGCTCCGGGGCGCTGGTGCCGTTGCGGCCTAACGTCATGTCGCGCGTGCCGTGACAACAGTGGGCTTTGGTCCTTTGGTTTGAAACGGGAAACGCAGTCAATTAAGTCGCTAGCCCCGGCCAGTACTCGGGCGTCATTCTGGCATTCCGGCGGGCTCGCAATAAAACTCGCTTGCCGGGCCGCACTGCCTGTACACTATCATCATCAGTATCATTGCCATCGCAGGGAGAGAGAGAGCGATACAGGCGTGGGAGTCGTTATGACCCCAAACGGTAATGTGGTTGTCAGCGGTACACGACTACCGTCGAAATAGGGCAGCACACCGATTCAACATGCAGATTACTTCGCACTTAATTGTTTTTGCACTGCACTGCACGCTTCGGCCAAGGGTCGAATGGGACCCTGGACGACGATTTGAAGCTCCGGGCTTAACGGGTTGTACCTTCCGCCCTCAAAACATTTATCCTTACGCGCCCGTACTCCACGTCCACGTTGACAAAGCAAAACGGGATGGATGTCCCGACGGGTCCCGCTCCTGGTACGGCCTTGGCCCCCAACCCACCGTTCCGAGCGAGAAGTCGTGAAACGAGCCGTGTGAACCCGTGTCGCAAGCGCGCCAAGTAATCCGCACCATTGTTTGCACCCCCCGCATCCCTGATCATCCCCCAACCGCACACTCCCGGGGTACAGCGATCCGTCAGCGAACCGTCAGCGCTGGTACAGCATAAACGCCGTCTCGCGTTATCACAGCCTGCACATCTATATGATTAATTTTTATGTTCTGGCAGATGTCGCGCTCAATTTCGCGCAAACAATAGCGCGATTGTACCGAGATCTGCTACCACCGCCGCCGCCGCCGTCTTGCCACCACGCACCATGGTAACGTCGGTCTTGTCGGCCCCGGAAATCAAACTCCAGCTCGGGTGGGTGAATGTTGTTTTTTTCTTCTTTTTTGCAAAGCGTTCGGAATCCGAGTTGGCTGCGACGACGCTGCACAATAAATAATCGTACTAGTGCTTGTTTACTTTGTCCCCTTTCTTTTTCTACACTCTCCCCGTCACTCCCACTCAACAGGGGGGGGGGGGGGGGCTCAATAAAGTGTACCAGCTTCCACCGTTCACTGATTGACTGCCCGTAAAGCCCGGCAATCCCGCCCGATCCCGCCGGTCGTTTGCGGCTTGTACCAGCACGACCTCACGTTTATAGGAAACCGCATAATTTATTGAGCAATAACTTGGCCACAGTAGCGACCGGGGCCCGAGTCCGGGCAAACCGCAACCCGTTCCGTTGTTTACTTCTTTTTTTGCTTTTTTGTTGGTTAGAATGACCATCAATTTTAAATTATCTCATATGCTCCTGCTGGCTTTGCTGGCTTTGTTTCTACCAACTGGCGGTTTGATTTCCATGGCAACAAATCGGCCACAACTCGATGTTTTATACATTTTTAAAAAGCACACATAAAGCCCCAGTAAAGGTGCCAGGAACTGTTGGGGTAAAGCACGCCAAACCCCACTGGCGCAACTAATGTGGCAATGTCGATCGTGATCGTTTTGCGCGGTGATGATTGTCATCGAATTAAAGAGCTATTTAGTTGTTTGCTTCTTTCTGCCTATTTCCCCCCCTGTTTCTGCGCTTTGATGAATGTTTGCCGGTAACACCGGTTGCATTGGGAAAGCCTTTTCCACGTACTGTGTGTTGCGCCTGCAACACATTTTCCCCCCATTCTATTCTCCTCCTCATTAACCGACAAACAGGTTCAGCGCGGATCGGTTCGCAAGTAACTTCGCCTTCGTCCGTGGCAAACGCAATTGCAAAACACAGTGCACGTTGCACAGCGCACCCTCGAGCTGCACATTATAATTGAATGATTTCACCACACACACACACACACACACACATAGGACATAGTCCCTTTCCCGACACACTCGCCTCGTGTTGCCTGTACCGGTAGTGGCAGCGGGCAACAGGTGCTAATCCCGCCGCTTCACGACACGGCAAGATACATCAGCCGCACGCAGAGCGACACAGCGACACGCACGGGCACCAACCTTCCACCCAAACCCTGTACCAGCCGTCCGCCGCAAACACATACGGGTTAAGCCCGTTCACTGGTTCACAAACTCCACAAACAAGCAGCATAATTATTCAATAAAGCATAATTCCCACCACCCGGCTCGAGGTTCGCTGTCAGTGTGCGATTTCAGAAGCGATCACACACAGACACACACTTTCGGGCCAGACACACTTCCGCTCCAACCGGGTGTCAGATCAGTCTGTTGGCGCAACAAACTCGGCCGGCCCTTGCGTACGTGTTGTCCGACTTTTCCGGTCCAACATGTGTGTGTGTGTGTGTGTGTGTGTCTGTACACCGGGTTGCTTGTCGAGATGGAGAACGAAGCCGAAGAAATGCTCCATCCATCGGGCAGTACCGCCCATGACCCACCACAACATGGTCCGGACGGTACAACAACCACCTCATCGCAACATCCCGCCCGATCACCAACAAGCTTTAACGACCTGAAATGAAACCTAATAGAATGCTCGGACAGGCGCGAGAAGACGACGAGATACGACGACGCTTATCGCGCAATGCCGCTTATCAACTGCGTATGTGTGTTTGGACGGTGCTGCTGCTGCTGCAGGGTTGCTTCGGTAGTTTTCCGCTTTTAAAAACTCCATCCATACCGGCACTTTCCGAGCCACTTTAATTAAGCGAACTTCGTTTTAGTTTTTGTTTCGTCGGGCAGTTCGCAATTCGCCACCTAATTGTGTCCGTTTCTTTTGCCCGCTGTATGATTAAATTTACACTCAGGCGTACTGCAACAACCGGCTAGTCCACAGGACTCAACACAGCTCGCTTCTCTGCTCCATCTCTGCCCGTCCTGCTCCCTCTCGCTCGCTCGCACACAATCAAATATTGGAGCAAACTTTTTGGACCGTCTCCCAGCAGCTTGGCCGCTTCACAGTTGCAACTTGCGGTGATGAATGTTTGATAGAGCAGTCCGGTGTGTTCGTGTACGTGCCGCGGGAAGAAAACCCATTCGTTCCGCCCATCCCAACACGAGGCGCGAGCGCAAGCGATAAGCGATGCCACCGACCAGCCCGGGCACGGCCAAGAGCTTACCCAAACAAACCATTACATTACATTATTAAATCGCTGCCCACCGTCGGTCGCGGACGTACCCGCGGGTCCCGAGCTTGCCAGACGAAGCGAACGGATTGCCTGGCTGACATCCCAAGTTGCCCGTTGTGATTCTGGCCACGCGCGCGCCCGTCCGCCAGCGATAGTTCTGTGATGGCGGTGCAGATAGAGAGCAGTGCAGAGGGCTGGGGACAGTGAGTAGCAGCATCGTCTCTTAGCTAACCGTAACGAAGAGAGCGGTACGGGATCGGATTGGCAAAAACGGTGCAAATCAACGCTCCAAATTCAGCGCTCCGTATCCGTGCCATGTCACAGGAGAAAGCTAAGAAGTTCGGACCGTTAAGAGAGTGAAAGTGGTGTTCTTAAATCATTCATTACGCGCAAACAAAGCCACGTAGAGTCAACGACACTGTGGGACGCGAACGAGTGCTACCGTGGAGCATTCAGACATCGAAATCATCTGAGCTGTGCTGCATCAAAAACGTTATAGTGTTTGTACCGTTGCCCCATCCAGTTGGGGTGGGAAGAGAAGGTATCTTATCGAATTGATAAGCGGAACGTATAAGGCACCAAACCCTATCGGGTGATAAGTGAGACGCAAAATCCCGTTCGTGGTTTGTGATAAGAATCGAAACCCCCGTAAGCTCTGATCGGTTGTTTGGGCGATCGATTTGTCTTAGCCATTTCCGGCTTGCGTTGGTAAATTGCAATTTGTTTATCTAGTGTGCTGTGACGTGGAGTTTTGACAGGTTGACGCAAGTGTATTCTGAAACGTTTCTGGAAGATTGCAAGGAAGTGTTTTTGTTGGGTGTTGGTGGTTTTGTGACAAAAATGGCTGTTATTTATCAAGAATTGCATTGCAAGTGAAAAACAAACGTAAGTTTCTGTTACCGTGAGGCCACATCAGGTGAAATATACAGCGAAATGAACTATTTGACAGGCGAAATATCTGACGGATAAAGAATCACAGCAACCAGCTAATGTGCAATGTAAACAAATAACGTGCACAAAATCGTAACTAAACCAATTGAATAACTTCAATGTGGAGTACTTCGTCCATTTTCGGTCAACAGTTCATAATTTCTTTCAATTAGAAAATGTTCTGCTTAAGAAGATATTATTTTTAAGTGAGTTTCGAAAGCGGATGTTGTGTCTCCTCTTTACCCTTTACCTGTACCTGTCAAATAGTTCATTTCGCTGTATTTTAATTCATGATGACTAAGGATCTTCCATGCGACAAAAAACCACATTGCTGATAGCAGTGAAGTTCTAAAGTTAGTTTCTACAAGTACACGATACCTGCACCATTCAAACAAACAGAAAATCGCCAACTAGATTGCTCTTTGGCGCGATTTTGTTTGATTTGATGTATGTATGCATTGCACTTCACCGAGTCACTCGTTTTTTTTTCCTGAGGTGCCAATACGTACACGCACTCTCTCTCTCTCTATCTCTCACACACACACACACACACACACACGATAAAAGCTTTTCAGTGTAATTTCATTACCCCGGCTTTCGAAGTCCCTGGAACGGTGAACAGAACGAACGAACGAACGAACGAATGAATGGGAAAGCCTAAGATATTATTCATGAAGGGCTTGCCGATCGAATTGGAACTCACCAGTGTTCGAACTGGACCGGTCGGTGGGAAAATAATTGAACCACAGGAAACTTTTGAGCGGGAGAGCAGGAGATCGCCCACCCCATTTCCCGCCTCTCAGGCTGGTGGTAGAAAAATCACGTACAGAAAGAATTCGCTCAAAAGTTAACGAACGCTTCTTCACCGGTTTCTCGCGAAACTCGATCGATAATTCATCCCTTTTTGTTTTCCACTGCGTTCAAGTGCTGATGTGCGTTCTTCACCATGTGGGAAGCTTTGTGCTTGGGTGTGTTTGTGAGTCTGTTTGGTTAGAATCCTTACATTAGCCTGAAGGGCGGGCAGCAACCGTTCGACAGAACCAGCGAACGAACGGACTGATTGGATGCTGGATCGATTAAAATCATTTCATTAATGGCTGGAAAGGATCATAAAAAAGCGTCAAGCATTTCGCAATCGGAGCGCCGCTTTGTTAGCTTCTTTGTTGGAATCTAACCAACGCAGCCAGCGATTTATGTTATCTTGGCAGCCCCAACCTGGTTCCTAGGACTCGAATCCAATCGTTCAACACCATAAACCATGCTTTGCTTTAGTGTTTTTTTTTTGTTTTGCTCTCGAGGAGCGCGCGATGGAAAGACAGGGAGGATATTTATTCAACCCACAGCTTTATGTCCACAGAAAGTTCGAATCGATCGCACGACTTGTGTCGTTTGCAGTGTTGCCGTGATGAATGCTTTTCGCCAACCGTTGAAGGTTGGCCAATTTATTGTGATAAGACACTTCGCTCGAGACCGGTTGGAAATGAACCAAAAATTCAGTGCTACTTAAACTGTTTACGAACTTTTGTTACTTGTTCTTCATTTAAACACAAACAAGTTTCTCTGTTGGAGTCAGGCATGGTACAATTGTAATGCTCCCTGGATGATGATTGGCTATCTTAAGCATTGCATACTACTAGGAGCTACCGGCAAGGGAGTAACGCGCCTAAAGGTATGCAATTGAAATACAATAGTTACTTTTTAGGATGAATAGTTCCCAATCGACTATTTCTTCAACTAACCAGGCATGAATACACCAAATAATCTCTCTCAACTCAATAAATAAACGGGTTGGCTATAAATTCGTAGAAAAACGCCGTTCTCTATGCAGCCAACATCTTGAGGAACACTGCGTTCGAAGACGGATCGACCATACCGAACAGGGCATTTGTTTTCCTGCACTGTTTACCAGTACGGTAAAGACACTTTTTCAAAGGCACCGCTTACCTGGTGAGCTAAAAACGGGGTCACGCATTAAAAATCCAACAGCGGTTCAAAGCAGTGGAGCGCACTAGAAGAAACAGTCCCTCAAATTAGTGTCATCAATTTCACCGTGGCGACTATTAATCGTTTGGAAAGCGGTGTTTGCCTTCTGGTGCACCCTTCCGGCAGCTGATGGTGAAGAAAAAGAACCTCTGTTTAGCGTCACTCATACAGCTGCTGCGGCTGCAAAGAGACGCGGGACACGTTTGAACGTTTGTTTAGTGTCGTTCGTCTTGTGGGTAGGCACATGGGCCATTATTTCGGTACGGTTGTCGGATAATAACAACACCTTAGCTTTTTGCCGCTATTACCGCTGCGTCACACTCACAGCGACAGGGGAAGGTTTGTCCTCCGGTACCGAAAACACACACACACACAACCTTCTGACAAGAGGGCAAAGTGTGAAATAAATCAAGATTTTTCATGGTTGACCCAATTCGCTACGTCTCCGTCGCAAATCATCTTGAGTGTACCCGCGTCCCGCGTATTTCCCCCCTCTCGTTACTCGCTTTATCACTTATACCAATGTTATAGGATGTGCTCCAAAACAAAACGTAAAAATGACCCTTAAAGTGCACCAAAGCGAAAGAGACAGATGGCTGCACTGGGCAAAGCTGGAAGAGCGAACCCAATCCCCTTGAGTTGCACTGGTGCACCTGATCTTGTCCTCAGCACCCACGAGCGCCGCAGGAAAGTGGTTGTCGCCCACAGTATTTGATCAGGGATAAACTAACTCGTTGGCCTTGGCACTCGGTTGGCAGGAAAATGGGAGAAAAAGCACAAACAGTAATGCTTTTTCATTGGATGAGCTAGCTTGGGAGGACAAAAAAAAACTGGAACTGGAACGCATTCCACTTCCGTTGTAGCACTAGGGAAAAAACGAATCGGCCCTTCGCCGACAAACGGGCCAAAGGTGGGCCGCGAAAACAGGTGCCAGAGCTGGTGTCTTTAGCTGCAACTTTGTTTATCTTTACCTTTCCCCACACAAAAGATAGAAGCCTCTTATGGATGTTGCAATGGATGGGGAGAGAGAGAGAGAGAGAGAGAGATAGAGATAGAGAGTACAACTACCCAAGCTGTACAACGTCTCGTTTTTCTTTCTCTTTGAAATAATTCCTACAACTTATTTCGCTGCTAGTTGCACTGCTGGTTGCATCAGGGGGGTTCCTAGAATTGCATATAATTTTACAAGCAGCAGTAAGAGAAAAAAAAAACTTGCAATAAGAGAAAAAACCTGCAGCGTAACGATGACCACCGTAAGCAATGTGCACGGAAACCGGATACAGAAGTCAAGCGAACGGTGGTGCCATCGAGCAGAAGGTAAAAATATTAATACTTTTATGTGGGCACAATGGGAGCTGACCTCGAGCTGGGACTTTTATGCGAACAATTTCTCTTGCAGCAAAGCGGCTGGTTTCGTTCCCAACCCGTCTTTAAGTGCTATAAGTAATGGAAATGCTACCCGCAATATTCGGTAACAAGGTTGCATTACAAAATGAAGTCGCTCTTGAAAAGCAGAAAGCATAACTAATGATTGTACTGTCGACATCCTAATTGCATACCTTAAGGCGTCACTGTGGTAAACGTAGCTGGATTGAAACAAAATTGCCTCAAAGTATGCAAACTGTGTTACAAATATGCAATATTAATTACGAAACTGTCGGCATAATCGTGAACAAGTTATGGTTCCATCGGAACCAGTCCCATCAACTGGCTGTAGGTCCCCGATACTATCTGAAATATTACGGGAGCAACCTGTTATCAACCTATTAGCAATAAATATGGCACCCTGCTTAATGCTCGAAGCACAAGCCACTGGCAATCTCCATCGTACCATCGAACTTCAATCATTTTCATTTGAAACTGGTTCTGACAGATCGGTTTCCGTATCGTTGGCTTGCCGTTTCTCCTTCCAGTTCTCGTTCCATGAGCTCGGAGCACTCGTCCCTCGGCGGGACAGATGTTCGGCAGCACTTAAACAACCCACTTAACCCACAGTGGACGTCCCAAAATTTACTTCACAGTCTCTTAACATCTATCTCTCATAACACACTTACACAGTCACGCTCAGCACACCCCAGCACACACACACAGAAATGTAAAGAGGAAGCGTCGCATAGGGCGAACCCCAGGGAAAAGCCAGGGAAGCTTCATAAACCGTACAAAGTTGCCAGCCAATTTTCAACGGGGTGGGTTTACCATCCTTTCTTTCATCATGAGCATGAGCTTCGAACCCCTCTGTGTGTGTATGTGTGTGTGTGTGTGTGTGTGTGTGTGTGTGTAGGAGGGTGTGTATCCATAAAATGAGCTTTGCTCTGCACAAAATCCCATTTGCGCACAATTGCTTCCGAAAGTCGGCAAAACTCGCAAACCCAATGGAACCAACGGGTCCACTATTTCGAAAGATATTGCAAAGCCCCGACAACACTCGGTTGTCGCAGAAAACGGGAAATATCAGAATGGAGCCGAACAAGCCGAAACCACCACCTCCCCGGTTTGCCGACCGAAAAAAAAAAGTTGTCGAGTAAGCGTAGTCTTCCTACCCTAGTGTAGAGGCAGAGCGGGGTGTACCGTGGGATGCGCCGAGCACAAAGGAGCAACGAAAAAGGGGAGAGAATCAACCAAAAAAACCAGTGGCAAGAAAAATCCAATTCAAATTTTCCAAAGCCTGGGCCCACCGTTCCGGAACATGAATACTGAAATAGCGCGCGCCCGCACACGCCCCACACGGGAACGCTACCCAACAACCCCCTCCATTGGAGGTCCCCCAAAGTCCCCCCCCCTCCCCTTCAGTTTCTTCCATCACCGCTTTTCGGCCATTCGACAAGACTTTTCTCGCTCGCGGCGGGCGAAACAAACGAACGACTTAACACTCAATCGAGAGCAGCACTTTGCGATGGAGTGGAAATGTGTTTAATTAAATCTCCAACTTCTTTCCAGTTGATTTGATATTCAAATTTCGAAAATCCATTTCGAACAACCATTTGCTTCCCGCCGCGCACCATTGTTTCCCGCTGTTTCTACCCATTACTCAAACCTGATTCTTAACGGGTTTTTTTAAAGGAGCGTTCCTTCTCGTCCTTCCATTTCGTACTTCATCTTGTTTCCTTTTTTTCGTTTTTTTTGTCTACCCTGGCCAGGGCCTGTCTTTTCATCGCGAGCATTAAATGACAAAAAGTGCGCATTTGTGTAACAGGCACAATTCAATGGAACCAAGTCCTTCCGTGAATACACACTCAGGCACACGCAAACACTCTCGCAGTCTTCCTGTTGCTTGCACATGATGAACATCTTCCTTGCTCGCGTACACATTGTGCACCTCGCGTTGGTTTAGTTAGGTCGGCTGCTTTTGACTCAGCGTCGCTTTCATTCTACACCTTGTGTAGAATACACACACAAACACACACACACACACACTAGCTTTCAATTTTCCACTGTCCTCAAGATTGGCATCGAAACAGACAGACTTTCATTAGGGAGGGCAAAATTGGACTTTCTTCGTAGCGTCTGTATTTTTTTTTTTTTGCCTTCCATTGCCCAACTCTCGTGCATCCGCTGGCGTCTGTCTCTGGTTGCCGTTCTGTATTGTTTGAGATTAAAGGCGTGAATGGCATTTCGTGTAGGTGAGAGGAGTCCTTTCGAATGCTCTTTCATTTATTTGCAAATTTTCCGGGAATTTCACGGGACTTGAGCATTTTAAGCCGCTTCTATCACACGCTTCCTCCAGTAGCTTTGTGTTGAAGAAGATGTTTTTTTTATTACACGCACACACAGCTGTAGAGAAACAGGATTAGTAAATATGGCTTAAAGTATAGCCATGCCTTAAAGCCTCCGTTAAATTAGCGAGTGACCAATAATTATGCCCTTCAAGGCGATTAAATTGGGCCGACCACGGAAATGGCGCAATTACACTTCACGGAATGATAATCAAACCAAGTCAATTACAGAAAACGATGTCATAGAAAATCAATTACATCTACGTTGTTAGACGCTCAATTGTTATGGCACTTCTTGAGCAGCTCAACAACGATCAGCAACTGTACCATCAATAGCCATTTTGCAATAATATGAACTAAGATGTTTTCAATCAGTCAAATGATTCCCTAATCTAATAGATCTAATTGATCCTTAATTGCCAGTTTTATGATAATTTCACTCATAATACTAAACATCATGAGAATCACGCAAAATAAATGAACTTTGTTGTGCAGATTGCCTAATTTACGGCGTATTTTCATCTATCATTGAGGTTTTCTTTTATTAAATACGTGAAAAAGGACAGTTTTGAGTGTGCTTGTTAATATTGTTCAAATATCACTCTGAATTAAAAGTTGAAACAACAAAACTTTGCGACATTAATGTTACACAACGAATAATACGCATTCCCGTGAACATTCCACATTCCCAACACCACGATAAGCATCCTCACAGCAAGAGTCAGCTGTGGCAAACGCCAAACCGGCACTAATTACCATGCAACCGAAAGGGAGCGAGAGGAGAGTCGTCCACCACACGTTAAATTATGTGCACATTGGATGCATTTTTCCATTAAACCGAACCGAAGGTGCACCAAACCACCAAATGAAAACAAATTCGATGATACACTTGCTCGAAAAAGAAAAAAAGAAAGGCTCCTGCTACGTACAGCATAACACATCCGGAGCGGAAGCGTGTAGCTTTTAACCGCTGCCACCACCACCACCCCCATTTGCTGGAAGAGCCCAGCGCAACCGGGAGGGCCACAGCCACTCGACACAGTTCAATAAGTCCATTTTTCCTGTGATTATCGAGTTTGGAGTTCGATTGGGTGTGGGAGTAGCAAAGGTCTTTTTTTGTTGTTGTTGCTGTTGTGTTGTCGGTGTTGTACCTTCATTCTGCTGCATTGTGTTTATCCACCTTGGGCACGGTTTGCCCACCAGCGGACGACTGGTGGAAATACGAAACAAACAAAAACAATCAACACAAATCCAAACACACACACACACACACACCGACACGCGCACAGGAAATTTGGGATTCGGCAAAACCGGAAACGAGCGAACGAGAGTGGAGAGTGAACGTGAACCATAACGAAAGCAATCAATAAGTGATTATTTTGCAGCCCGGGCACTGAATCAAAAATGCAAACAAATAAAAATAAAACAACTTCAAGCACTGCTGTCCTGGCTGCAGCAAGAGCGCAACGAGCGAACGAGGCGAAGGCCTCGCTTGTGGGGAACGCGCTGAGCTGGAGGTGGAATTTTCACCTTCACATTTTCCACGCTCCATGACGAGCCGTTACGAAACGAAGCTCGAAACGTTCGTGCAACAATTTAAGGTTGCCTGTGGTCGCTCTCTTTCTTCTCTTTCATTCTCTCCCTCTCTCCCTACCACACATACAAACACTCAAAATGGTTACTTGAGTTTAACGAGCCCTACCGGTCGGCCCTGCCCTCACTGCAAGAGCCTGTACAATTGATTATCATTCCAATTGTGATTGTTTCTCTCCAGTGATTTATGCGATCCCTGGACCCTGCCCTGCCCTGTTTGCTGCAGGTGGAAGCAAAGGTAGCAGCTATGGATGGTAAAAAACACTTTGTGACCACTCCGGACAGGCGGGACAACAACCCACCCGGAGCTTCGGGCACAAGTATTTTAAACAATAATTTATTGCCCCGGCAGCACAAAGTAAGTGCGCTTCGGGGAGATATTTCCCAGCAAAACTATTCCCCTATCTTCGAGGAACAGTTTTTTCCCGAACCAACAGGGGGTTCAGTGCAATCAAAGTTTGATTTCATTAGAGATTCCGAACGCTCACGTCGGCGATGGTACCACTGCGTCGTATCATTCGCCACACCGTCAATCGTAATTGAGATTCCAGCGGCGATCGATGATGACCGCGCAAGATGTAGCCTCCAGGGATTACAGTACGAGGAGAAGGTTCCGTTTCCTGGTACGCAGGAAACGTTCAGCACTGCGCTCGGACATCGATCGCTTGTCGAAATCAATCTCAGTCCTCATAATCATCCCTCAACACTTCTTTCGACACTAATTTACACCCCCGTCGTCCCTATGAACGCAAACAAGTGTGTGTGTGTGTCTAGTAAATATAGAACTCCTCTCACCACCACCCTATTTTCTGCTTCTTTCCTTCCCCAGGGACGACACGCGAGTGCTTCTGTGAGGGGGTCGAACGGGCCGGTCCCGACCAATCGGCCCGGCGCTGTGCTGTGTGCTGCTAATCGATCGATAATGACAAAATAACAGCCGACCGAACGAAGTGCACGAAGACCACCGGAACACAGGCTAAGGTCAAGGGCTGCGTACGTCGAGATTACGCGCCAGCGAACATAACTGGCAAAACAACACGGAACCGTCTCTCGCTGCGTGGTACCGTCAGTATTCGCCGAGAAGGGGCGACCATCGGGCGACACTGTGACACTCGCTGTGTGCGTGTGTGTGTGTGTGGTGCAGCATACCTTTACCGGTCTCCAAAAGAGTGATAATGTGCTCCCGCCGAAGCAGTCGAGCGTCCTGCGGGACATCTTCGACGCCTTGGGTCCTGGGCGTTGTTACCCTCACACTGCTGACGCTCGCCCCCACCCGAAGCCTTTGCAGTGTAGCACCACATCCGGCCACTAGCACCATTAGCAGCGTTGCCAGTTCCAGTGTCGCATCGAGCAGCTCCACCGCCCCCGTTCCGGACGCTACGACCGCACGGCCGACGGTCAGCGCACGCCAGGATGCGGGCCCGACCGAACAGCCAACCCTGCCACCCGAAGGTCAGATACCGCTGGAACGATTGCCCTCCAACACGCTGCTCAAGTACACCGCCTACAAGGACGTCTCGATACTGCACTTTCGCATACCGACCGACACCCGGACGGCCTTCTTTAGCTTTAAGGCGTACGAGGAATCCAAAGGTGCCTTCCGTAAGTGTGCACCATCCCTCCCCCGTTTGCAATCTGCGTTCGATGAACAATATCATTACCATGACGATCTTTCTTTTCTCTCCTTCTCCCACTGCAGAGCGCAACTGCAAACCGAACGATATTACGCTGCACCTGAAAGCGGGAAGCTATCCGGTCATCAGTCCGGAAAATATCACATTTCCCAAACACTTTCTGGACGCCGAGGAGCGGTAAGTTTCTGTTTCTGCTTTCTTTTTCGGGTGAATTTCGAGAGGATTCGGTAGGAGAGAGTGTGTGGTAATATGACGGACAAAGAAATTGGACGAACTTTTTTCATTAGTTCAGTTACGGCTGCACGTGTGTGTGTGTGCGTGTGCCACATGTCCCAATGGGAAACATTAAACCCTTGAGTGCCGTCTAGTCCTCATTCGTTCGTATTGGTTAGTTTGTGTTCGCATTTTGCGTTGCCGTAAGTCGACATAGATAAAGATATGTTAATTGTCAAATCCTGTTGTTAACTACAAAAATTTCAATTTGAGACATCGACAACAAGATTTGAACCATAATAAGACTCTATTGTACGCTTTAAAAATTCAAAACAAATTAAACCAAATTTAACGCTAGCTAATATGACGAAAAATAACAGGGCAAAATTAAGCGGCAATAATTATACAGGATTCTTCAATAGTACTCATAATTTTGAGACACTTTCCTGACCTCTTCTAATGGAAGATGAACTTTTTATGATGGGAACTGGACTCACCGGCACGCATTTTGGATAGTCGCAATAGGAATTTCCAATGACACTGTCCCAAAAGGGTGCGACAGAATCCAATATAGAATCCACCTCATAAAATACATTTCACGTAAGAACGAGTCAAGAAAGTGTCCCAAAATTATGAGAACCTGTGAAAACTCCTGTTATGTCGTTAGCACAGACATACGGTGTTATTTTCATGATCTGAACAACCGTCTATAGGTATGTACAGCACAATATAATCCAGTTAGATCTAAACAATGTTCAACTTCAGTGAATGTTGCGTCATCTTGAAATATTTGCATTTCTTTAATAATCTAGGCTTTTTAATTACAAAACTGTAACGAAGAGAAGAACCAGTCCTGATTATTGTAACACATTGCCCATTGAATTTTCTACTACCCCAAACAAGCCCTTTTAAGCATTAAAACACAGCTTAAGGCACCCATACAAATTTTCACGTTTCCAGGTGTTTGGAATTATTACCAATTACCCAGCTCCTAAAATTGTAAATTTTTATCAAAACACTTCAACCCCAAAAACCGCTACAAAAACCCCTAAAAAAACGAATCCTTTCCAGTAAAGGGTGAATATCAAACCTTGCCGTGCGCTGCTGTAATTTACGCCATTACACACGATCGCTGATCGAAGCCCGCTGCTGCTGGTGGTAACTGTCGGTTTTGCTGGCTGGTAACAAGCAAACTGACTATCTTGTCGTACAACCGCCGGAAGGGGGGCCCCGGGTCGGGCGCGGTAGCGCCCAAACGCAGTAAAACTCATCAAAAATTACGTGACAAATGTTGCCAAAGCTATCATCAGTCAACCGCAGCTTCTGGCCCCACGCGTGTCAAACTGTACCATCACGACGACCAGCACGTCCCGTGGAGGCGTCGTGGAGGCGCATTTCAGCGAAAAGTTGTACTTTGCCAAAGTCTTTAACGAGGTTGGTGGGGAGGGGGAGGGGGAGTGAGGCTCCAGTTCCTTTCCCCTCCGGACTGCCTCAGTCCAGGCGTCTCCATCAACAGTGAAACAAACTCCCCAAAGTGTGACGGTTTGTGTGGCGGTCCCTGGGAAACGCTGTTGGCCACAACAAAATCACAGGTTTTATAAATGTGTGCCAACGTGCGCGCACGTGTGTGTGTGTGTGTGTGTGTGCGTCTTCCATCTTTGGCAACCGTCTTCATTTGGGGAGGGGGGGGGGGGGGGAACATTATACCATTATACCGGAGCCTACAGAAAAGGGGGAAAAGTTATTTGCCCAAAACTTCCAGCACTCCCACCCTCCCGCCCGCTATGAACGCCCGCCGAAGGGTGAATTGGAATGCACGATAAAAGATGGTGCGTATCCTCCACCATCCGCAAGGTAACGGTGATGGTTCGGTGGGGAAAAAAAGAAAAAAAAGTATAAACATAACTTTTCATCGAAAAGTGGGACGATAAAGTTGCTCCTTTACGGGCAGCAGAGAAGGAGCGGAGGAGAGATTTGAGGGCGGAGGGCTGCAGACGGAACCGAGCAGACAGCCCAGGACACGTAGCGCAGGAAATGAGTAGTCGATGAGGCTTTGAGCCGATGAGGGAACACAGCCAAATATTCATCGCCCTGATGGATCTCCCCCCCTCTCTCGCACCATCCCTCACTTCCGATACAACCCACAGAGGAACTCGGAAAAGTTGGACAAACAATTCGCTGAAACGCTTACCGCTGAAGGCAAGAGCAACAATTTGCTTACTGCTGCCGGCAGCGCCAGGCTGCGATTAGCTGCCTGTCCAGCACCGGGAACGTCGCCATTAGCCGTTCCACTGGGCGTTCGGATTGTCCATTATTTAGTGAGGGTTTCGAGGTGGGCGGAAATTTCCAATGCCCCAGGACAAAGCAAAATAGCGCCGGATTGACGTAAATTTATAGTCTTTCGATTTCAAAGTGGAAGTTCAAGTGTTGCCCCTTCCCTGGATGGACGAAGAAGGACCGAAGACGTCCGTTTGCCGCGTATCGTTAAATGAAGTGAGCTTGTAAGCGGAAGCCGGAATACCACTCTGCCGAAAGCTGTCTCACCTTCAAAGAACTAAACCTTGGCGAAGTAACCGTCACTCCGTCGGCCAACCATTTCGCTCGGAATTGTATCCGCTGCGAGCGTTTTTCATTCGTCATTGTCTCACTGCCCCACACACTGTCGCACTTAATTAGTGCAGTTTTGTACGTTGCTTCATCTTTCGGTTGAAGATTCGTTGGGGTAGGCGCAACTGGCCTACAGAACGGGGCCAGCGTGTGCCAGCAGTTCAAAGCACACGTGTTACATGATATCTCTGATGTGTGTGAGGAGTATGCCGTTTTCTCTTCTGGGGACGGCTTCATGGTCATGGATGAAAAATCAAAAACCACCCGCTCCGGCAGGATTTGGCAAACAAAAACAAAATCCCCGCTTTAGAAGCGGAAGAGTGACGACGGCAGCGTGGGATAACGCTGGCGAGCAAAATAAAACATTGTGGAAAAGCAAATTTCAACTCCCCAAACATGCTGTGCCAGTGCTTTTGATAGAGACCGAAACTCCCGCCCACGGCACAAACGAACGAACGAACGAACGAGTTTCCCCGTGAATCGGATCATGGAAAAATGACAAATTCTATCACATTCCGATACGCCGAAATCATCGGAACACGCGACGACGACGCAGCGAAGACACAAAATCCTATGAATATCAAAAAACGAATCCCCCAGAAGTGGTCCCCGCGGCAGGCGTACCGGCGCGTTTGATACTGGGATTTGGGACCGTGGGAAGGATGTGGCTCACAGCGTCGCACACGTCGCTTTCCTTCCCAAATCTTTATGTGATTTGGTACGATTTGTTTGACTCCGCGCACTTGGCAGACGATGGCAGATGGGGCGCCGAATCTACCTTTTCGGTGAGAGTGCTAGTACACCTACCTATCGCCCTACCAACGGCAATGGGACGAGTGCCCACCGACCCCCCCCCCCCCCCCACACTACCACGTGATGCAACATTCTGGTGAAAGACTTGTAGCTTTGGAATCGAAAAGCAACTCTTCTCCCCTTGCCAAAGTCCACCAAGTGCCGCCGTATGAGACGATGGAGACGCCAGTAGTTTCGCCACTGCCTCTTTTTTTCTGGGATTTTTTTTTCTCTCCCTAGCTCGCCCAACGCTTGGCAAAACAAAAGTGCCAAAAACAACCCGAAAAAACCGAACCAAAAAAAAAAAACAAAAACCCTCATCATAACCCATGGAAATCGTGGCGTTCCCGTCTATCTATGCACGCTAACAGCAGTACGTGGGACGTGGGACGGAAGAAAACTCCAACCACCGTTCGTTACTATTTCTGCCGCTGCCAGGCCAATCCCCTCGCACGGCTAATGCTATTTTGTGCTAGATTATTATATTTTCTTTTGCCATTTTCCTTCTCCTACGTGTGGGTTTGTGTGTGTGTGTGGGGATGATGACGACGACTGATGCACTGCCGGTTTGGCGTCCGGAATTCATCGCCAACGACCGCGCGCGCCCGGTACAGGTACTTGGCCTGGTGGTCGGTCGGTAGTGGAGCCGTGGACACGGGGAAGCATATTTGCATAGCGATCGGGCCAGTCCTCGGAGCACACACAACGGGCGAAAGTAGCTGTCCCCTGGCTTAACTCTGGAGCGAGCATTGGAAAAGACGAATGGCGTTGAAATTTGATTTACAGCCCGAACGCCCCAGAACACGCCAAACTCTCTTCTACTCATACACGGGGCATACACATACACACACATAGACACATGGACAGGCCAGTGTGCCAGCGTGTTCTCATGGCAGTGGGCGAAATAGTCTCCTCCTTTGCGGGAATGGGGATGGGTTTGTGTTTGGATGTATCGCAAGGGTCCACTGGTCCGTCATGTGAACTCAAGGCTAACCGCACACACACACACATATTCAAACAAGGGAAATAGAAATGGGAGCTTTGGCTTCTTTTTTCTATTGGCACAAGGGCATTCGGGACGGCGGAGAGTGTTTGTTGGAGGGCTCAAAGTCAGCAGAAACGGGAACGCTAGTTTCTCCGAACAGTGCTCAACGAAAAGCTGCTGCCAAAAAAGAAAACGCTGCTTTCAGCTCGTATTTAAATTACTTCCCAGTTGTGTGCGGTTTTGTGAGGGTGACCTGTGGGGTTCAACAAAACAGTAAGGGCGAGTGTAGCCATTTTCGAACAAATTCCTTCGCACACTATAACGCTTCCATCGACTAACAAGCCAATTTACGTGCACTACTTTACAACCGTTTGCCCAAGCAAACCTTATTCCTTGCATTACAGGTCAGTCAGTGTGTGCTGAATAAAAATGGCTCAAGTCATTCCCCTCCAAATCGGATGTAATAGGCACTTGAATGTGAAGACAGTGACAGAAATTGTGCATCTTTACTTTTGAGTAAAGTTTAATACCACCTGCTGGCCTCAAATTCAACCTCCATCTAAGCTTCATACTGTTGATGCTAAATCATTTTGATTGCAGTGAACAATACAAAAAGTTTTGTTCTTCTACTTATTTGGTGCAACAAATGTATTCCTTGTAGTTCTGCCATTTGAATATAGACAGAGGGGGCTTCAACCCATGTGACGGGGGCATACTGTTAGGTTGTACGACTTAACTATGGTGCCATCAAACTAGTGCCCAATAATATATTTTGTTTCAAAAAATCCTTATCAATTACAAAAAAAACCTATGCGCGCATACATTGGCTGGTATCATTGTATCCGTCCGTAGCGGGAAAGGCACGGCGCTCACATCGGAATCCTAGGGATGGCAACACATCTGATGTGGCGGGTCCTACAACGCCGCGGGAAACAACTATAGCAAGCATCTAGTACGTTAGAAAAATGAGTGAAAATGAGTGTCGGGATTAGTGATGTGCTGTATGGAGCGCACCCACGACTCCGATCCGACTCCGACTATTGTTAATCCGATTCCGACTCCGGCAAAATGAAACCACTAAATCCACCCGGAGACGGAGTCGTTCGGAGTCGTCCGGAGTCGACCGGAGTCGTCCGGAGTCGTCCGGAGTCGTCCGGAGTCGTCCGGAGTCGACCGGAGTCGACCGGAGTTGTCCGGAGTCGACGACTCCGAACGACTCCGAACGACTCTGGACGACTCCTGACGACTCCGAACGACTTCGAACGACTCCGGACGACTCCGAACGACTCCGAACGACTCCGAACGACTCCGGACGACTCAGACTCCGGGCGACTCCGGACGACTCCGACGACTCCGAACGACTCCGAACGACTCCGAACGACTCCGAACGACTCCGAACGACTCCGAATGACTCCAGACGACTCCGACTCCGGGCGACTCCGGACGACTCCGAACGACTCCGTACGGCTCCGGACGATTCCGAATGACTCCGGATGACTCCGACTCCGGGCGACTCCGGGCGACTCCGGGCGACTCCGTACGGCTCCGGACGATTCCGAATGACTCCGGATATTGAAGCGCGGACCTACCTTCCGGAGTCGATTCCGAATTTATCGGAGTCGGATCGGAGTCGACTCCGGATTTTTGCCAACTTTACCCATCACTAGTCGGGATGTACGCTGCCGAAACGAAGGGATCAATTGATACGACACCATTGGCCATTGGGTTTTATTTTGATACCGTCACCAAGCTTATCTCGTCATCAACCTAAAACATTAAACACCATTTCAACTACTGAAGAATGCTCTCTCTCTGTAATTAAAGATGACGCAAAAAGGTTAAAAATTAAAATTGGTTTTTTGTTGTAGCTAGTTAAAAATTAGTTCAGTTTTACAATTTAAATCCTTTTTAAAACGTACATTTAGTTCCGACTTAAAGGGCCGTTGTACTCATGAAAACCAAATACGACCATCTCGTTAAATCTAAAGTTTGAATATGAAAGCCAACGAATAGCAAAATTTGCTAAAAAAAACAGGACTCGCTTATATAGATTTCTGCCACTGTAGAGACAGACTTTTCTAGAGTGGGAACGGATATTTCACACACACAGAAACAAGCCCAAAATAACATACACCCATCAAAAACATCAAAAATAACCCCTGTCGAATAATCACGATTTTTTCCAATTTTGCAATCTCTTCCCGCTTCACCGGTTTTATCTCCACCGGCGGCACAGGTTCGAAATCCACAGCCTACAGTTCAAGTCGGACAGCACGACGAGGCGGCTAAGCATTGAGGGACCCCATCCGGGCAACTGGTTCGCCGTGGCATTCATCAGCTGGACCGACCCGAACAACGAGCGGATAGAGCAGCAAGGTAAGTGTCGCTGTTGTGACGGAGTTGGCAAAGAGTTCCGGGAAAACTGTGTGTCCGCCCCCAAAACTAGGACAGGCACGAGCGAGCGAGCGCGTACAATCAGACGGGCCAACGGGTCGCATCATCCGTCAAAAAGCGACAGCACACCTTTTGGTGTGCCTTTAAAGAGGGGCGTACTTGAACATGACACACCGGACACGGGACCGGCCGGTAATAGTGTAATTAAATCACCACGCCACTGGTGGACAATTTCGTCCAAATAGAGAGCGAGGGAGGGAGTGTGTGAAGGAGAGAGAGGAAGGAAAAGAAACTCAATTCACACGCCCATGCAAATCCAAGCCCAGGCCCGGCGATATAGTATGCTCCAATATGCAGATTGAGAACATTGTCCACTGAACACGGGGCAGGCCGTCGAGCGAAACGGACCAACCTCAAATGGTCCGCTCTGTGTGCTCTGTGCGAGCGGGAAAAAGAAACGCCAAAAGAACGACCACAAACCGACCACCGCCGTTTGATTGACTGTCATTATTAGTAATTAGGTCGAGATATTGAGACACATCCCTAAAATAGTGTGCCCGAACGGTCCGGAACGGTCCCTCAATCAAATTAACAAATGGCGTTCCATTCCCGAAGCGCTTGCTGGGGTGCTCTCTTGCGTGCCGTTGGAAAATTGAAACCATTCAACAATGTCCAAATCGGTCGGTACGGATACGTCGAAGCGGAATTTAGCGCGTGCCCGATTCGACGTGTGTTTGACGCCGCACAATCGCGGAGCAGTGCTGCCGTGGACGTGCAACCGGTGATTATTGCATTCCAGCGTGTGTGAAAATTCAGGTTGGGGATCTTTTTTTATGTTTTCCAGCTCCTACCAGCAGACAGATCCTCTGCGGGACAATGTCACTGCGGCAGGATGGTAGAATTAAAGCTGAACCGAAATCTTGATTTCCCTCAGTCCTCGAAAGGGGGGAAAGGTGGGTAGGTTACGGGACGTGGGAGACACACACTCGGTAGTCAACCCATTCGTATGTTTTACACACCCCTAATAGGTGGGTCATTAATTTTAGGGCCACGGGAAAAGCCGGATTCCAGCCGCGACATTAAAATAGTATAATTAGAACATTAGCATATCTATAGAGGGCGAAAAAGACAGAGATATAAAGAGAGAGAGAGAGAGAGAGAGAGAGAGAGAAGGATTTTCTTTGGGAACAAATCAGTGGTGTAGAGTATACTTTTCAGTTCGCGGGCCGCATTCCTTTGCAAGTAAGGTTGTTGGGGACCATTTTGGCGTTACCTTTAGCGTACGGGTGAACATTTAAATCTCGTTTTAATACAAAAGTACAAACTGAATAATGTGAAATATGTACAGGTATTCCCCAATATACGCTATTAATGCGGACCGGAGGGAAGAGCGTATCTAGAATATTAGCATAAGTCGATTTTCGAGGGTTTCCGGCAAATTACAGTCTGTAACGCGGTTTGTACGTTTCCGAGGAATTCGCGTAACTCGAATATCCGCGTAAGTCGAATTTCGCGATTTTCGGCCAAAATACAATTGATTACTCGGTTTGTTTTTATTAAATTTAGTACTTTTAGTACTGAGTCGGTATCATGGTACAGTCGTCAACTCGTACGACTTAACAACATGCCCGTCATGGGTTCAAGCCCCAAATAGACCGTGCCGCCATACGTAGAACTGACTATCCTGCTATGGGGGGGTAATCCAAAAGTCATTGAAAGCCAACCCCATAAGTGGTGTGGTACAGAGGCGGGCAGGTCTTGACCGACAACGGTTATTATTGAGCCAAAAAGAAGAAGACTTTTACATACTCTAATCATTTATTTTATACGATTCGTGCAGAACATTCTTATATTTTTGGCTTTTTCAGTGGATTAAATTTATCAGCAAAAATGCTATTTATACTGCTTAGGACAATTCTTGAAGCGATGTGCACTGATTTGACATTTGATCTGTTAAATTAAGAAAACCACGAATCCGCGTAAGTCGTGAACTGCGTAACTCGGGAACAGACTATATAACTAATTTTTGTATAATTTTGCTGGAAATGGTCGGTTTTAGTCACTACATCTAAGGGACTTGGTCTAAGTACAATTTGCTCAAGGAGCTGTCAAATTTAAAAAATCGCTTATATCGAAATTGCTTTCTATTATTGAAGCTCGATTGAAGCTTGTAAAAATAAGTAAAAATAAAATTTAAAATGGTCATATACGAAAAGAATAATATGTTTGTTTTAATCCTTGCCAAGTAATAAGCATGCCCCGCACTATAAGCCTCTCGAGGGTCAAAAGACCGTTGCTTGACGACCCCTCCTCCCCCCCCCCCCTCCCCCGCTCCCCTGGAGTAGAAGAGAAAGGGATATTCTAATTTGTTTCGTAATAACTACCATCCTATTCCTAGCCAGTACTATATACATACATAGAAACCTATACATAGAAACATCGAGCGAGTAAGATAAGACAAGGTAAACTTGTTGTGTGTCACTAATTTTGACACGTATAAGTAAGAGATTTGATACTAATCCGTTATTGTGAAAATGGCAGCACGTCTAACGATTACACCACCGAGACGTACAACGGCTGAGCATTATCATCAGCAATATATGTCGGAGCAATGTGCTTCGATAATTTGCATAAAGCTTGTGAATTTATATTTAAATTCAAATTGAACAGAACGTCCTAAGAGTAACATTTTTACAAAAAAGGAAACACGGCTTTTCCAAAAAACAAAAACCCGTATTCCAATCAATCGCCGACACAAAGGCGTATTAATTAAGTGCCACAAAACACAGAGCAACGTACTGACGGGGCGAAATTGAATTTTGCGATGCGAAACGGAAAACTGGCGGAAAAACGCACAGAAGTTCCACTCTTGCTGGGTGTTTTCTCTTCCGCTGCGGCTCGTGATACGCGTTAAGTGCAAAATTAACTCTTAAAACCCGGCGCAGAAACGGAATAGTAGACACAAACACACACACACAAAACCCTCCCACCTGGTAATGGCTAAATTATCCTCCGCCTCGTTGCGCCCATTTCCACCTCACAAGCTCTTCGATTCCATTTCCCCCATTTAAGATAAACGTTTTTGCACCGGTTCGAGGATTTGAAAGCGATGGTATAACGAACCGAAATGGCAACGACTCTACCACTTGCCAGCTCAAACCTCACCTGTCCCAGAGTAAGTTGAGTGGTTCCCGTGGTTCGACACTCGACTTTGCACATCACCTTCCCTCTATCTCTCTCTCTGTCGGGCGGGGAACCGTGGAAAACAAACTTTTCCACTGAAGTGATAAGAAATTTTAATACTAAGTAAAAAAGGACGTGTCCCATCCGTGCGTCTCCTCGCGCCATCGCGGTTTGCACGAGCCGGGGTTTGTTGAAAGGTTGAAAATTGAACTGTAGCGACAATCGTGCACTATTGGCACCAGTATGGGGCAGTAGCAGTCGGTAGCGGTAGTTTGCGAATGTGTTGAAAAGAAAGCGAATGAAGAAGAAAGCGGAAATCTGACTTTCTTTCGTTCGTAGAAGTAGTTAAAGTTTTTAATGACATTCGGAACGGTGGGAAGCAGTGTTCGTTCTGGTGGATACTTAACTTCAATTCCCTCTGCGGCTCTGTCTGATGCGCTGTGTTTCCGTTTTAGCCCAACGAAGAGTGTTAAATAGCATTCCAGATATTTTAAAAATGTTCACTTACCCACTTCTTCTTCTTACTCTTCTTTGCCTTTCGCCTTCTTTCAACCAACCAGGTCTGGCGGCATCCTGCGAAACACTGCTCATGTCCGAGATGGCGGTCGTGAGCGCCCGGCCCCAGCTGCTGAACGTGGACGTCCGGTACGAGGGTACGCTGGCGGCCGATCAGCCGGAACCGCGGTCGTTCAAGTTCTTCGTGCCGCACAACGTGTCGATCGTCACCTGGCGGCTGTCCATCGCGCAGCCCTGCTTCAACTGTACGGACGTGAGCTTCCACGTGCAGGCGAGCGCCCTGCCCACGGCGCGCAACTATCTGCAGAACGCGCTCATCTGCCCGAACCAGACGGGGGACGTCAGCATCGATTTCTATCCGCACGAGGGCGCCTGGCACTACGTGGATATGGACTTTGCGCGTGAAACGTTGCCCACCGCCATCGGTGCGATCGTGGCCCCTGGCTACCGGACACCGAACGAGACGACCGAGCCGGAGGAAAGGAAGCAGCAACCGGCGGCACCCACCACCGCCGGTGCACCCGAGGCGCAAATGGTCGCGTACACGGTCGAGCTTATCTATCACGATACGTACGATGCAGGGGTAGGATCGACTGCTGCTGCTGCTGCTGCTACTCCAACGACTCCGTCCACCGAAGATCCAACGCCTGCCGACGCGAGTGGCGACGCAGCGGAGGACAGTGCGGAGGGTCCCGCGGCCGACACCAAATCGCTGCCGAACCGAAGCTTCGATCGCTACCCGGTGCTGCGCCAAACGTACCGCGAGTTCTTCATGTTCGACTACGACCTGCTGCCGGACGTGAACGGGACGGTGCCGGTGACGCTTAACCTGACCGCCGGCGTGCCGGCACTGATGAAGTTCGACGTGAACGATGTGTACGACATTGGCGGGACGCTTAGCTTTGCCGTTGCGATGCGGCAGGATCTCAAGGGCAGCCTGATCGACGCGCGCCACGAATCGACCAACGAGCATGCGAGCGTGGTGGCGGAGAAGCTGGTCGACGTGCAGGAAGAGTTTGTGCCGGAGGTGGATCTGATGACGACAACGACGACGACGACGACCACCACGACCACCACCACCACAACGTCCAGTACTACCACGAGCACCACGCCATCGAGCGCTGGTGAGGCGGGCAAGGGCAAGACAGCGCCTGCCGGCAAAGCAAATCAAACGGTGATCGTGTGCCTGCGCCTGGAGGAACCGGGCATACCGACCTGGCCGGACAAGTGTGTGTACGGCCGGCACATCTACCCGGCCGCCATCGTCATCAACAACACGGACGCGGACACGAACACGGGCCTGGTGCACGTGCCGTTTCCCGAGCCGGGCAGCTGGTACGTCACGCTCGGCCTGTTCTGCCACGGCACGGAGGCGACCGCCCGCTCCACCATCATCGACAGCGTGAAAGACTTCGTGCGCTCCTACCGAGCGACACTGGCGGCGATGCGCGCCCCATGCTCGTGCGCCGATCGGCTCAGCTACTATCGCGGCTGTCTCGCGGACGACGGCTGCCTGCAGGCGCTCAACGAAACGGAAACGCTCAAGATCAAGGAGTGCATCATGGACGCCAAGTGTACCGGCGGCCGGTCGGACGAGATGGCGCGCAAGTTCGAGCAGCACCACAAGTACGCAACGGAGCAGAGCGTGCAGGGTGGCGTCGCGGACAGCACCTGCAACTCGAGCGTCGTCTTCACCATCTCGTCCAGCCCGTGCGTGGCGGGGCGCTGCGGGCGGTTCGGCCGCTGCTACCACTACATGTCGGGCGGGTTCGTGTTTTCCACCTGCCTCTGTCTGCGCAACTATCGCGGCTGGGACTGTACGGAGGATTCGCAGGTACCGTCCAGTGCCTCGATCCTGCTCGCCTCGCTCATGCTGACGCTGTCCAATCTGCTGTTTCTGCCGAGCATCTTTTACGCGGTCAAGCGCGGCTACCACAGCGAAGCGATCATCTACTTCTTCGCGATGTTCTTCTCCGCGTTCTATCACGCGTGCGATTCGGGCGAGGAAGAGTTTAGCTTCTGTCTGGTGAAGATCGGCGTGCTGCAGTTTTGCGACTTCTACTGCGGGCTGCTCGCGATCTGGGTGACGCTGATCGCGATGTCCAACATCCGGCACCAGCTGGTGTCGCTGCTGCACATGCTCGGCGCGATCCTGCTCGCGTTCGGCACCGAGCTGAACAAGCAGTCGCTGTGGGTGTTTCTGGCGCCCGCCCTCACCGGCATCTGTCTCATCTCGGTCAGCTGGGGGCTGCGGTGCCGCAAGACGAAGCGCTGCTTCCCGGCCCGCAGCTACCTGGCCCTCTACCTGCCGATCGGCAGCGTGCTGGTGATGGTGGGCCTGGTCTGCTTCGCCTTTCTGCAGACCAAGCAGAACTATCACATCGTCCACTCGATCTGGCACATGGTGATGGCGCTCAGCATTCTCTGCCTGCTGCCGGACCGCAAAACGTTCCACCCGAAGTGCTAGCATACGGTGCGCATCTACCTGCTCAACTCGGGCTCACCCTCCACCTCCACCCAGTCGTCGTCCGGCTCGATGTCGACGTCCTCGACGACGTCCTCCTGCTCGACCGTGGCGGCGGTGGCCGCCAACACCACTACCAGCTCCGTCGCCACCACCGCCACCTCCACCACGGCTGTGATATCCCAGGCGTCTCCGGTGGCAGCGCCCTGCACGGTGGCCACGATCACGGACGGGCAGGGTGCGATCGTACACCGCGAACGGGCGGCACCGGGACACGAAGGGCCACTGGAAGCTCTAGCGCCATAAACGGCCCGCTCGCTCAACCTTCTGCACCTTTCCCCCACGGTCACACGCCCTGCACAGGCCAGTAGTAGTAGTTAGAGAGTAACACCGAGCACCACCACAACCCGATCGATGTTGATGTCCTGCACCCCCCCCCCCCTCCTTCTCAAATTGTGGCCGCAGATACTAGTTAGATGGATTAGCTCAATGAACAGCGTGGGGGGGGGGGGGGGAACGAAACGACTCAGGACTTCCTGGTCCAGAACGCCCCTCCTTCCCGGTGTCTTCTCGATATGATGTGTGTGTGTGTGTGTGATTTGTTATCTCGTGTCTCTGTCTGCATAGGTCTATGGATGTACGTGTAGGTGTATGTGTGTATGTATGTGTGTATGTGTGCGTATCTGTGCTTGAAAGACTAAAGGGCACTTCCGGCGTAGGGCCCTGCGGTGGATGTGTTTTAGAGCTCGTCCGTGTCGTCCATATTCCGGCATATGGTTGGCGCGATGGTTGCGGCACTTTCGTCCCATTTCCTCAATCGAATGCTGTAGAACGGAGGAGAGAAACTATTGGTAGAGATCGATTACACTAGGAGAAAAAGGAGGACATGTTCTAATACTCACACTGCACACACATAAGAAACGCCATATAGATATATATTTGAGGGTGCCAGATTTACACCGTTCGATCGACCATTGTTTGATAAATTCATACGTGCCTTGCTGTTGTAGTGGAAGCGGAACCCGAGCAAAAAGAGAACAAAAAAAGCAACAACCCTCCCCGACCAGACAGTTGCAGTTGCGTCAAGTTCGAAACTCACCCCGGAAACAGTGAGCATTCACAACGGATGGGGGGACACAGCGGGGATGAACAGGGCTGCTGGCGGGATATAGTGCGAAGGGACGAGGGTTTTGTGAAGCTTTTACTCCTTCAACTTTCTCGTGTCGTGTTGTTGTTGTTGTTGTTGTGCACAGCCCAATCTGCGCGGGTGTTTTTGTATTTCCTCTTTGCGTTGCAACCTAACGATACGATGCACAACCGTTTTTTCACTCCCCTACACACTCACACACACACACACACACACACTCCAAAACACAGTCACCAAATATCCGGTTTTTTGCACCACTCACTGTTAGGGAACGAACGCGAAGAGGCAGAAACTAAACCTACAAACAAGAGAGATAAGAATTATTGTAAAAAAACATTGCAAAAACCAAACGAAGAAGCGGATTAATTAATGTAACTTTACTCCGTAGTAGTGCGCCGGTAGAGAGAGGAACTAGAGAAAGAGAGTAAGATTATAATTACTATTTACCACAACAGCCATCCCCTGGCGAACGTAAGAACGAAAAAAGTGAAACCAACTCTTAAACATTTTACACGTCCAAAAGCAAATGAAATAGATGTTTGATACCAAAAAAATAAAAAATAAAAAATAAAAACAAAAGCTCAAATAACCCTAAACCAGAGCAAAGTAGTTAGAGTACGCGCGCAACTGCAAGCAACTTCTTATCACAGCAACAACAAACACAACAACTCTTTTTGTCGCACGGTATCGTACACTTATATGTTTGTTTGTTTTTGTATACGTAATAGAGGCAAACTGGCTAAGGCAATGCACATCACTTCAATGTATGGCACCGCAAACGGTTGTAAGAAAGCCCTTTGCGCAAGAGAGAACAGGATAGGCACGCGGAACGCGCATAACTAGCATGTACAACATGCCAATAGGAACACATTTAAGATCAGCATTAGGCAGTGCTGTGGAAGTACACACCGGTTCTCATTTACTGCAAGAAAAAAAAAGACAGACTTTGATGGCATATTTTTCTACCACTGTAATACGACTACTACCACAAGCGTAATCGAACATTGTTACCAAGCGCGCGGACAGGTGGGATTATGAATCCGCACCGGTTTTCTTGTATAAACGAACTATTATTTTCTTTTATCTTAATAAAAAAAGTACGAACTTTCGTCCGAGAGCAAAATGAAAAGCAATGGTAAAGACTGCAACCCTCCAACAAACGTGTGTGTGTGTGTGTTTGTGTGTTTAACGCTACTCGGCAGTATATAGGGTTTTCCAATAGGGTTCTCATAGTTGTGGGACTCTTCCTTGACTCTTTCCTATAGGAAGTGAACTACATATGATGGAAATTGGCCTCTACGGCACCCTTTTTGGACAGGCTGCTTGGAGATTCCGATTGGATTCGTCCAGCAAGGGTGCTACAGAGTCTAATTCACGAAAGAAAGAGTCAATAAAGTGTCACACAGCTATGAGAACTCCCGGAAAACCCTGTAACGTTCGGCATCGGCCCACGTGGACGAACCACTGCGCCACGTGTGCCATACACTACGTTGCAAAGTATGAAGAGTGACTTTTTTTTAATTTTACTTCTTACTTACACAGTGAGAAAACAAACAAACAAATGAAAAACCAAAGCTAATAACGCCTGTTCCGGACCCCCGGAACACACCACGAAACACACCCTAGGATACGAATGTAAAAATGATCGGATAGAAAAGGGAATTTTTCACCTAGACCTACGTCGTTCTTTAACATAATACATAAGAAAACAAACACAAAAACACGATAAATCTTTGCACAGAAACAGTATCAAACAGTACACAAACGGGCGCGCGCCCGCGCGCACAGGAAAAGGATGTTGAAAAGGATGTGAAGCGTAACACTCTTGCGCGGAGGGCGGCGCACCGGCACGGTAAAAAAAAGTTGTAGAAAAGTTGACGAAAAAGGATCGTGTTTGTAATCGATGGAGAGAAATAATGCAGCAGCAGCGACAACAACAAAAAAAACTCTATGTGTAATAGCAACAAAGATCTAATAAACGTTTTCTAAAAAAAAAGAACAACTATCTTTAAACTGCATCACCTTTGAACGCAACTCTGGCTTTCCCAAGCGCGTGTGATACATCACAATACATGATACGCGATAAACGAGTGTTGTGTTTCTTTCTACACACTACAGAAGTATTTCCCACCGGCAAAGGGTGGCGAGAGAGAGAGAGAGAGAGAGAGAGAGAGAGAGAGAGAGTGCGTGATTTAGACTTTTATTCAATTTTGATTTCCAACCTGATTCGCGCGCAGGAAACGAACGCATTTGGGGGAGTATGCATTTGTCGCAGCTACCGGGGAACCGAGCGGGAGGAGCAAAACCAAGTGGTGTAAGGACTAAACTTCCCGCAACCGAGTTCCCTACAGTGTTGGCTTCCACAGCTATCGAACCTTTTTGGGGCAAAGAAACAAACAATTTTTCCACACTTCCCAATACAACAATTTCTTTTAACGTTTCTTTGTTTGTGCCTTTTACGTGTGTTTTCGTTCGTTTTGTTTTTGTTTTTGTTTGCCCGGTACACTAATAACTCCTACCCTCCCCCCCTCCCCTACCCCCTCTAGAGAGTTTGTGATCGCAATTTAATAAATTTAATTTTAATATTCGCTTCAATGCGCGGCCTACTTACTTGGAAGTTTATGATACTGGATTCTTTTTCTAGTTGTTTTTCTTCTTCTTCTTCTGCTTTTTGTTACTAATTCAACCAACCATCGTTGAGTTTACATGTTCGAGTCTACGGCGCTAGATTATTCTTCAAGCACTGTTTTTTTATCTTCTTCTTCTTTATACTACAATCCAATCAAAAACTGTTTTCTCCGTTTTCTGCTCGTCATTAACATGAAAGTTTTGTGTCTCACCTAGTGCGTTAGAAGATCTGAAAAATCTAATACTTTACTTTATACTACAATATCACTAGCACTACTACGAGAGCTCTGTATCTTTAACTCTGTTTCACAACATTGGAAACTCAACTGTTAGTGCTCAAGCCGTCTCGTTTGCTTCCGACTCTTCCCCTTTTGTTCATCCTCTTCTCTCGTCTCACAGTCGTTCGGTTTTGTTTTCTTTTAGAATCACAAATCTATTCGCCCCTTTCGACTACTGCCCCTCACTCTACAATCAAATGAACCGGAATGCTACATGTAGTAGCAACTCACCTTTTTTGTTTGTGAGTGTACACGATGGCAGGGCGGTATTGTCATGCCCGCGTTCGCGTCTGTAAATTTGTGCTCCACTATACTGATATATCTGCCATCTGTTCCTTTGCACACTGTTGCACACGAACCCCGCCTCCCTCCCTTTGTATAGCCCCTATCTAATTGTTTGAATGAGATTTCTTTTACTCCTTTTCCCTTTTTGTTTGTCTTTTAAGGAATCACAGCTGAATCAAATGATTTGTTCATTTATCTTCTTCACTTTTTTGTGTGTGTTTTTTTTTTGCTTCTAAACGTTTGCTCGTCCGGATCGTTGTCTTCGTTGCCCGATATAATAGTTTATCGCGTACCCTTGCGCCTATTTTACTACTACTACCCTAAATAGTGTTTGTATGTGTGTGTGTGTGTGCCATTCCTTTCGAGCATTAAGGCAAATTTGTAGAGAAAGAGAAACAAACAAACTGGCTGACTAACAAGACGAAAATTGTGATGTAAAAAGCTGTTATAAATACGAAAAATGCACTATACGATAAAATGTGACTCACTGTGGTAACGTAACTACTACTAATATAGCAAATATGGAGCTATGCACACACTTAATTGAAGAAAGAAAGAAAAAAAAATGCTAAAACTAAATCTATCGTGTACACAACAGAGACTGGTTGTGTGCCGATCGCGTGCCAGTCTGAGGAGGAGAGAAGCTACGGCAGCTTTGTTCGTGTTTTCCTAGTTTCAAATTTAACACATTCCCACTAACGTGACTGTGACAATAGAAGCGCCGCCAGTAATTAAATTATCCTATTTTGAGTTGATACTAGCAGAAAAAGGACCCCCACCGCCTGGGCAAACCGCGCTTGCGCAATTTGTGGCGGTGATCGTCGGAGCCTGTTGCATACCAGGATCATCCTACCAAGTACAATTACGGTTATTTAAAATTTCTGTAAGGACGTTTTCTTTGTTCATTATTGGAAGGCGAAGCTTAGCTAATTTCAAATCGTCTTTTCAATTCGCATTATACTTGACTTGATGAGAGGAAGCGCGTCAGCAGACTTAACGTTTTTTTTTGTTGTCTATGTATGTAAATAATGCTCCATAAACTGGCCCTTTTTGCAAGTGTGTCGCCCCTTCTCTTTCTGCCTTTTTCTACTTATTAACTAAGCAGCTCTACTGCTGCGTTCACGTGTTCCAGTACCACCGCGCGGTGGGAACGCAAATACGGTGCCGAAGTTAGTCAGTGGGCGGTTTGGTGCGTTTGTGTGTGTGTGTGTGCCATTGCTTTACAGTCTAAATGAGATTCTGGGTGTGTCGTTGAAATGGCTGTGCGTTTCGAGCTTGTAACTGTGCATATTAAAGAGAGTATAAGACGCGCCCACGATCCTTCTTCCGGTACGGCGTTCCTTCCTGTCATGTCCGCTTGTAGAGATTGCTCATCATTCGGTGGATAGTAGTAGTAGTAGTAGTAGTAGTAGTGGTAGTAGTGTCCCCTCTTTGTCACCCACACACATACACATACACACAGACAGACAGATCACCAGATCGACAGGAACTGGCGATAGCGTCGCCGCGACCGGCCCGATGGCGGTATGGCCGCCCGTTTACGGCATCATTGACACTTTTTGCGCTGCTGCAGCTTCAGCTGGCCAACGGTGAACCGTTTCTCCGGCCCGCTGCACACGATCGAGCCATTGGTGATGTAGTCGTACGCGGTGCGCAGTTCGCTCGCCTGTAGCTGATGCTGGGAGATCATGCCCCGCAGGGCGCACAGGTCTTTGGTGTAGGAGTAGAAGAACAGTGGATGGTGCCGGCGCCGTACCTTCACCCGATCCGCCACGATGCCGGTCAGGTAGACGTCCTCCAGGTGGAAGATCGGTGTCGACAGGCTCGCCCGGTACAGCAGCCGGGCCGTCTCGAGGTTCATCAGATACGCCGTGCCGGACAGATAGTTTGGGTACACATCCTTGTCGTACATGTACGTCGGTGAGTACCTGCAACGATCGACCACGAAGCAACACACACACGGGCGCGGTTAGAAAGCAACTGTTTGCTCGTACCTACTTGGTGACGAAGCACACACCACGACACGTACCACTTGCTGCTGGTATCGCCGATCGGTTTCGCCTCGCAGAAGAGGAACCCGGTCAGCAGGTGCCTGCCCACGGTGAGACGGTTTTTGGGTGACTTCACCGCCACCGTGTTGGTGTCGTAGAAAGATATGGCCGCTTTGTATAGGGGGACCGTACCGCCCAGCAGAACGTGCAGCAGGTTCGGTACGTTGACAAACGTGTCATCATCACACTTCATGATAAATTTTACTGAAACAAAAACAAAAAGAAGATGGCACAGAAACACCGGTTGACCGGTTGCCGGTTAGTGCTGGAACCGAACGGTCAGAATGAACCATCACCCCCACATGCATGTGTGTCTAAAACCAAAGCACGAAACACCAAAACCGATGAATCCCAAATTGCCAACCGTTGCCTACCGACAATACCGTTCAATTCAACCGCAGCCGTTTGCCATCCGCACCAAAGCATTGCTGTAAAGGGGGAAGAAAAACGTATGCAAACTAGAAAAAATGGTCTTACAAATTGCGAATCAGTCGGACTGTTCACCACCAGCAGGGCGGCGAGTTCGTTGAGTGTTTCCACCGCGATGTACTTGCTGGTACGGACCGTGCCCTGGTCGCGCTCCTTAAACCACTCCAGCACCAGATCCGTCACGTTGAACTCGACAAAGTCACCTAAACCTTTCGGGACGGTGCGCTGGAAGCGCTCCAGCACACCACCCGCCTTGCCGGTCCTGCCCACGGTGAAGATGACTTCGCGCTTATCCAGCTTATCGGCTGAGCCGGCGACTCCTCCGTCCGCGCGCATGCTGTTGCTCTTCAGCCATTCCTCGCCGCGCACGTACACCATCAGCTTGGCGTGCAGGTCGCCGGTGAAGTCACGCGTTTCCAGCTTAAACTGTAGGTACTGCTTCCGGTCGCCGAGCGGACGGCGGTCCTGCTCTGGAGCCTCTGCCAAGCGGTCCATCAAGCGGAGACCGAAATCAAAGGAAAGAGACACACAAACACACATACACACACACATACAGACAGACACACACACATACACACCATATTAGCACGGGGTACCATCGTTATATGAACGGGTTGACGACGACCTTGTCCATTCTGCCACCGCCGTTGATTGTTGCCAACCGCATTGCACGACGGAAAAGCAAACCGGGACCGTTTTCGAACACTCGAATCATTGTAAACGCATTGTACCCTTAAAGCTAAAGCCCACGCTTGCCGGCCAAAAGTTTACCAGACCCCCTTCTGCCACCTGCAGCACTCACCTTTGCCATCACAGTTGTTGGTAACCCACTTCAGCATCATGATCGTCTTCAGCGTCAGGTTGTTGTAACTATCTATAAAGCTCTCCTGTATAATATCACCGTACACTTCGCTTTCGTTCACGAGGCGCAGCTGCAGCTCGTCCACCTGCTCGTTGCCGGGCGGGTTGAACGCGGGATCGACGTCCGCCCCGCTGGGAAACAGTGAGGAATGGGATGGGCCTGTCGCATCGGCCGACGGCTCGCCGCCGGCCACTGGCACGTCCGTGGCCTGCGACACGGGCCGCCTCGTGTCGCTTTCGCTGTCTGCCGGCGGGTAGGCCGCTGATCGCTGCCGTTGCTGTACGTAGTCCGCTTCGGATTGACCGACGAGAAACACGAGCTTAACGTTAAATGCCTTTCCCGCGAGACTGCTGCTGCTGCTTCCGCCATTCCCGTCACTGTGACTAGAAGAGTTCGGTTTCGCGTGACCGTCCTGCTGCAAAATGGGAGAAGAGAAGAAGTGTAGATGCACATTCACACCATTTACTCCCGTTTTTTTAGGGAGCACCGAACCCGAACCAAACCCCAGAGCCAAACACACTTACATTCCCTGCGATGGTGGTTGTGGCGGGCGCACTGTCATCACCGTCCGGCACGCGCCACATGTACTCCTGCAGCTCCTGCGCTACCAGCTTTTCCTTCGGGTCGAGATATTCGCCGCGCATGCGCTCGTGCAGCCGGGCGAACTGATCGTAATTAAACTCCCGCACTCTGCCCCACGTTTCGCGGATCGCCTGGCGGGCTTCGAAGTTGCGGGCGGACGAGCAGACCACGATCAGCAGAAACACTTTCCCGCTTTCCTCCACCAGCCCGGACCGCTCCTCGGTGGTGCACACGTTCAGCGGATCGATCAGCGTCGTGTTTTCCTCCGGCAGCACGTAGTCGACCGTTGCCCGGGACGTGTTCAATCCCCAGCCGGCGATCGTACCTGTGGGCAATACAGTGGCAAAGTGTACAAAAGCACCCAAAAATCGTGAGAACACAGCGGATGAGATGGCACCGATATACGATGGTTGAATGCCGCAACTAATGGCCGCGCAACGGCATTCAACCCAATTTCAACCAACGCTAAACGGCTACTGGCTCGATTTTTCGCGCGCCAATAAAAATTAACCCCCCTTTTGGTCGAAACCAGAAAAAAACGGAGGGTCCGTACCCGGAGAGGCTTCGCGGCTCAATTGAAACGAGTGTGCAACCCCAGCTTTGCCCTCCCAAAATCTGCCCTCGTGCCTCGCCTCGTCCAAAACCGAGTGCAAAATCCCTGGCCTCGTGCAGCACACCACCACCACCACATCGTCATCTTCTCATCCACGTTCGATCTCGATTCTCCCTTTTTGTTCCCTTCGCACAGCAACGCAGATGCAACGAGCGTGGGGAGAGAAGCAGCAAGCACCAACCAAACAACACCACGCTCGATCCTCTCGGGAGAGAAGATCCTCGCGGCACGGGTGCCCGACCGCGGGACATCAAGACGACCCATTCGCTCTCGTTTTCTCTTTCCCTCTTCGAGTGTTGTGGTGCTGTTGATCCTCCCACTGCGCTGCTATGAAGCGTTCGGGAACGATATCGGTCGGGGGATGGAACGGGCACCACCATCACCGCTACACCACCGTCACTAGCGTGTGCTCGATACAATCTAATTATCCACCATCTGAGAAGAATTCCTTCCCCGCTCTCCACCTTCTCCTTGTGCCGAACACACCCTTCCCCTTTGCTGGCCCTCTCGGGGGCATGGTGGCGCATGGTTTTGACGAATTAAATTGATCGTGCAGCAGCAGCAGCAAGCAAGGGGTGTGGAGCAGATGACTCCATGCCCGATGATGGTGCAGCAACCTTGGACCCGTTGTGTTGCTGCTGTGCTTTGGTGCTCTGGTGAGTTTGTTTTCTTCATCACATCATCAAATGCGGTCATTTGACCCCACAGCAGCAGCACCAGCAGCAGCTCATGCGCATCAACGGTACCATGCAAGTCCGGCATCTCGCACCCCAAGGGGGGATGCAATGATCATACACGCCTTCGTGTCGAACTGTCGTCGACGTGACGCCAATGTGTCAGTCGTTTTTGTTCCGTTGTTTTTTTTTACCGCGCGCCGTGTTCTTCGTTCGTCGCCAGCAAGACACTGCCCCGCCCGTGCACGCCCTGGACAACACCGAGTGAATCGGTGCTGCTCAAATCAGTGTAGTGCACAATGGTATCAATAAAATTAAAAAGCTTTAAATTGATTCCAATCAACGCCAATGCCGGTAAGGGGAAGGAAAATATTGACCTCTTCCGTCGCGAACATGTCACACCCATCATGCAGCGAGCGGTAACCGTAGCGTTGGAATCTGCCCGCTTCTGGAGAACGCATACGGTGCGTTCTTCCACCGCAGCCCGGTCGAAGCGATGGCGATGCGTATACGCATGAATTCTAATCGCGCACGAATGCGTGCGTTCGTTTTATGCTGGGATGGGGATTGCCCAGCAGGAAGCTTTTGCTAGCAAGTATGGCTGTTCGGAACTTCAACAAAAAAAAACGGAAAGAAACGTCATAACGCGTGTCGCCATTTCGGGGTAGAGACGATCTTCATTCATGCCCACACAGGGGCGTTTGGGGACGCCAACGGAGATGGGAGGTGGCAATAGATTCATTGATAGACTCGCGATCGAAGCTCGTGTAATGATGATGGGGCGAGGTGGTTGATGGGGCCCCTCATCGGCTGTTTGTGCGGAGCCAATGCAAGCAAACGAACCCGCGAACGCCCATGGCGGTTGCTCATAGAGATAGAACGCCGTCCCCGCGGCACGAGCGACACTTTCGGGACTCCGTGTCAATTGGGGCGATGGTACTACTAATCGGGCCCGTTGGCAATGATTTGAGGGAACGCAGTATCGTCAACGAAGTGGTTTCTAATTCATTTGTTTGATGGCACTTCCTGTGGGCACGCGCACGGTGCGGAAAAGACTACAAACACGGGCATTACCACTACCTCGCTCTCTAGCATAGCTAAATGAAGCCAATCAATAATCGTTTGCCCGATGGGAGAGTAGCCCGTGTTTTTTTTTTTTTGGGGGGTGTGGGTTGGGTCGTGCTATATATAGACCCCCCGACAGCGAGCGATCTGCGGGAAGGACAAAAGGACGTTTCACATTAAAATTGGATGCTGAATGAGGGTGACAATGAATGGAGAACCACAATGTGAAAGCTATTGGATACATTGTCTCCATCGCTGTGCTGCTACTCGATTCGATGGCAAATCTCAATCGCAGCACTTCGTACTACCTCCATTAAGCGTCTACTTTACACGATATAGATAAGATTTTCCCGACACAACGGTGACTTTTGGTGAACCATTTTAACCTCTGTTGCCTACCCCGGGTACAGCCGGGCCACAAGTACGGCCGATATTTTGGACCACTTTTCCACGGTCGCTAAAAATGTGCGCAAGTGTCTTCTTCCCCCTGCCTGTGCTCCGACCCATGCCCAAGCTAATTCGGAACATGCTCGTATTTCGCCAATTGAGTCAATTGAAATTCGTTGAATTCAATTCGCGTTTTTTTTTTGTTTCTCTCGCTTACTCCGAAATGAGCGTTCGAATGCTGATTTTTGTCTTTCTTGCATTGTCTTCCGTACGTGCAGCAAGTTGCCAGCAAGCAACGCTCAGAACACTGAAGACTTATGGGGACACCGTGATGTGTACCAACAGGCCCCGTGGCTTGCCGATGATGCGGATGGAACCGGGAGAGGTGTGGACTTCACATTTGCATAATCAAAGCTTGCAAATGTCGAACCGTCTAGCCAAAACATAACATTCACCTCGATCGCCCGGCCCGGCCTAATCGAAGCACGCGAGAGGGTAATGGCCGGCAGTGTGTTTCATCGGCCAGTTGGCCACGAAAGCGCATGCCACACGATCGAACAATCCCTCACTCCCCTCCCCCCCCCCCTCCTTACGGCAATGTCAATGATTTTCTCAATCAGCATTCGAGGCCAAAGTAATATTGGAGATAGCGCGGGCGAAGCAGCGAAAACGCTGCGGTGCCATCGATAATTCGGGCGCAGGTCTTGCCCACACTTGCCAATTCGTGCAAAAATTCGTACCTTGTGCAACGAGAACCAATAATGGTGGTGGACATTCGGTGCAGGGCGAGGGGAGGGAGTGTGCATGCAAACGCGTAAATCGTACTCACCTACACGACCCCGGTCGTTGCCGGTGGAGATGATGTTCATGAAGACGGTGCACATGATGAGCGCCGAAAAGCACAGGCCAAGGAATATTTTCATGCAGAAACCACCGCCATTGTGGGGCGCCGGCGGCGTAATGTCGTACAATCGCTCGTGCTTCCGGACCGTCTCATCCAGCAGGGTGGTACTTTCGGTGTCGTTGCTCGCCGAACTGTTACTGCCACCGTCGATGTCTTGAAACCGGCGATACACGTCGCCATTGCCTGCGCCGGTACCGATGTCGACGGTACTGCCGAATCGTTCGTTCCAATCCACCTGCACCACGCCGCTTTGTGCGTACATTATTTCTGCAAGATATTATCACCTTCATTAGCATGATCGTAAGGCAGAGTGGTTGCGCGTGGTCGAACCATACGAACGGGGCCCTTGCGACACAAATGCGCCACGGGACCTTCGGATTGTACGGCGAGCGAATATGTAGGAGAGAGAGAGAGGGAAAGAGAAAGGTGTGCATTGCATCATTTGCCACTTACCCGTTGCCGTCCACCAAGCCGACGTAGAACGAAAGGACACTCCAGAACGATTTGATGAAGCTTTAGCATCGGCAGCATCGGAAACCCACCAGGAAATCACTCATACTGAGATAAGCAGAGAGTGGGCGCAATTGTTGGTGAATGTCCTCTGCCTATGCGTACATTTCATCGAAGCACGGATGAGTTTATGCTGTACATGGAAGGAGAAAACTGTTACTAATACATTGCGGGGTTTTTAACACACTTTGTACGAAAACTATTTCGCCTGCAACACTTTCAATAGGTTTTAAATTCTCTTATGGGGATGCATTGTCATAAGTATGAACATTTTCATCTCGTTTCTCGTTCTTGCCCACCAAGTGCCATCTATGGATATGTTAAAAATTTCTATTGTGTGTGCTTCTATCGACCGATAAGGGGAAGCAAATCAATTCCTACACACTTTTTATAAACTTTTGTAAGCTAAAATCCATTTTATAGTGCTTAAATTCACCTTTTTCGTTCGAAGGAAAGTTGCTGTTTTGGCCGACAACTTCGTTTGTTTTGACAGAAGCCGAAATGCGTCAACTGTCAAAAAGGGGGTTTTGCATGAAATTCCCAATAGGGGCAACGCACTATGGGCATCCATAATGGGATCGAGCGTATTTTGGTCAAAATTATTTGTTCCCTACTTTCTGAACGTAGGGTAACTGTACCAGTTTTCGGCAGGCTAGTGCAGCAGTACACTTTCACTACAAAATTGTATTTTGTGAAATTTTTTACCGCATTTGTGCAGAATTTCACGTTTTTAGCTACCCTGCCGAAAATAGGTACACTGCCGAAAACTGGTACAGTTACCCTATAAGAGGTACCGTGTATCTCGGGGACCGCCTGTAATCGATTTTCACGGATTGTCAAACTAAAAAAATATTCAAATTAAAAAATTATAAAATTCACTGGTTTTACTAACAATTCACGATCGATTCAATCGATTGATAATTGCTAGATTATTATTTTAATCAATAACTATGGGTTTAAAAAACTGTTTATGCACAAAAATGAAATTTGAAAATATCACTAAACACTAGATAGCTGCACAAAAAAAAGTTTTTTCAACTTGACCATCGCTGTAAATGTTCGCCACGATTGAACAGCTGTCTAAATTGACGCGCACGAATAAGCCGCCCACCGGTTAATCCAACCCCGGATAATCGATTCGGGTTCTACTGTATTCATTTTTAAATATTAAAAATTTTGATCTTTTTCTAAATTTATCATATTTCTTTCATTAAAAATATAACAAAATTTGCAAAAATGTGTCCGATCATAAACTTACCCTGCATAGCTCTCTTGCAACCAAACATTAATAATTTATATGCACCAATATTACGAACTTATTATTGCGCAACAACTACTTTTTCCCAAGCTCGCATTGCACAATACTTACAGCTCCAATCAGAACCAAAATAAATCGCATCTCGAAGCAAACCAGCATTTTTTTTTCTATGTCTTGCTTTATTTTCAACATTGAAATATTACTTGTTTCTGTTGTTGTTGTAATTATCGATTGTTTTTAAAATTTAAATTTCTATACAAGCGCTAGATAAATATACTTTTTTTTCTTGTTGAAGAATCATGTACGAATTCAGCTGGGAAAAATAATAATATTTTGAAAACGAAGACCGGACCGAACGGCCGCTCGAATGGCTCCAGCTTCACACTAAGACCGTTGACCATTTGTGTAAACCGGACCCCATTGATAACAACACAAAACATGAGCACAAAACGTTCTAATTCTACCGGGGAGGCGCACGAAACTAATGTTTTCGCAAGGATAAAAGTAAAAACATACCAACGGAGAGTGTGAATATGGAAAACATAAATGTACAACACAACATATCATGCACGACGCTCCTCCTCGTTTTTTTTTGCAAACTCCCCTTTTCTCCTCCAACCGTGTGCAGCAGACTCGCAAACGAACCAAATCCAAGTGAAGCGTATATAGCCTTCGCATTTTTTTTTTTGCGGAACGGAACACCTTCGCAGGACGAATCATCAGTCGGCCCAAATTAAACTAAGTAGCATAACGTATATATGGATGCTGTGTGTTATACCTTGTATAGATGTACACTTTTCGCTTTTGCGTTAAGAAGTGCCGCCCGTTCTTGCGTTCAGTAGTGCACTCCCGCCGCCTGGGAGTTGGTAGTGTGGAGTAATGCAACGCTAACTGAATTTTTAAGAAATATCCAACAAACACGTTTATGAATGGCCTCTCTATCTCTCTCTCTTCCTCTTCCTTATCTCTCTCCCTCTCTAACTCTTCTACTTTGCATCACTTGCATCATCATCACTCTTATCGACTGCTTTCACTCCCTCTTGGCTTCAGGTCCATATATTCACGGTTATTACTAGTGCTTAGCTTATAGGATATCTCAGCTTGGCATGGTGCTTGTTTGAATCGTACGATATCTTTTTGCGCAATGATTAATAATGTATTCTGTTCGCTCTTTCGCTCGATCTTTCCCTCCCATCTATGTTTTTTTTACATTCCCAACGCTCCCAATCAGGTTTGGGCCGTTGAAAACCATTCCGTCGTTTGTTTGCTTGTTTCCCTTTCTTCTAATGTCAGACTTTGTATACTAACAAGGACCAAGATTAATGCTCAGCATTTGCAAGAACAACATGCATTGTATGTGTGTGTGTGTGTTTGGTTAGTTGAAATTCGATCCATCGACGGTAGTAGTACACCATCGAGTACCATCGACGATAGCCGTCCGCGAACCGGCACAAATTCAAGTAAGATTATTTGTTCCACGTTCACAGAACACACCAGGCTGCTGGCTGCTGCTGCATGAAGTTGCCGAAAACAAACCCCATTTCGCTCTGACCCCATGTGTCGATGCTTGAACTGTGTGTATATGTGCAGATAGTGAACAAGTTTAAACTATACGCGTATAAGAATAAGTATGTTAAATTATTACCAACCAATATTACAATCGAAAGCGTTAGCATAGAGTCTTTTAAAAAGACTATGCACAGTATAAGAAGGAAACAAACGTGGCTTCACAGGTGGGCACCGATGAACAACTGAGAGAATTGGATGGATCAAATGTAATTTTGTTCTTCTTTTCCTTTTCTTTTTGGCTAATTGAAATGCAGCATTTTTCGTGTGATAAATCACTTCTGACCATATTTTTGGTGCTTCAAAAATACTCTCAAATTCGTTATCACACTCAAAACCAACGTCCCGCTGCCGCCACCTTATTATTCCATTCCTTCTTACAAAGATAGCTCTAGTGGTTTAGTAGTTTATGTGACCTGTGTTTGTTTGTGGCATAAATTTCCTACATCCAATTTTCCCACCCACCACCACCCTCCGTTAGAGCTGATGAAGGTGGTGTATACTTTTCTTTCCGCTTAAATGTTGCCCAGTGCTGGCTAATTTGCATTATCTGCCGATTCTTGGATTCATTCTCTTACTGCGTTTCTGTTTTGTTTTGCTTGGTTTGGTGATCACACATAATAATTTTACTTGTTTGCTGTTTGTTTTTTTCTTCTTCTTCTTGTTTTACACACACACACTCACACACACAAAAAACACTCCCACTGTATGTAGGTGAGGCAAAAACAAAGCACATGCTTCCCTATTTCTCCCCGATTGCGTAGCCTTACTGCCGATATTACTGCCTCTCACACACATTCATTCAGCTCACACACACACACACGCACACACATTCTATAATTTATTTCCACTGCCAGTCGTGCAGAAAACCTCAATGGGAGCGGAAGGGAGTTGCATTTTTCTTCGCCTAACCGTCCCTTTACCTTACCATTCCATGGATTAAGAGACAAATAGATAATGTGGGTTTGTTTTTGTGTGACTACACTGCTACTACTGCTACGGGCGACGGCAACGGCATCGGTTACCGGATTACTCTCCCACTGTCCGCTTCTTCTGTTTTCATGCTGCTCCTGCTGTTTTGCTAAATAACTTATACCAGTTCACCGACCAAACACTACCTGGAGTCGGGCACGTGGTGCTGCTGTCTCGACGACACCGACGTGGAAGTGTTTGACGAAGAGTTCGCCTGCTTCAGTTCGCGGGCTTTGGCCGCGTTAGCGCCACCACCACCGGACGGGGGCGTTTGGCGGGACGCTCTGCGCTCAACTGGACCGCCGCCACCACCACCACCACCGGCACCACCGCCACCACCCAGGCCCGATTTGGTCGAGCTGCCGCTTTTCGATTTGCCGGCATGTCCACCACGCTGCTGCTGCTGCTGCTGCTGGGGACCTAGCGCGTGCTGTGCGGCCGACGGATGCATCATGTTCGGCGACTCGTCGTTCGACCCACCGTTGGCGGAATCGGCACCTAGCTTGAAACTATCACAATTGCCATCCTCCTTGCCGTAGTTGCTGCTGTCCGTAGCACCACCATCCTGTAGCAGCAGCTCCCCCACCGCGGTCTCGCCACCATCGTCCGATGCCGGCCTCTTTACACTACTGTTAACGGTACTGCTGCACGTGTTGGTGCCACCGCCGACACCTAAATTCATTGAACTCAACTCATCGGACAGCTCTTCCTCGGCGTTTTTGTTGAACGGTTGAACGTTTGCGATGGTTGATAACATTAAAGCTTGAACAAATTGGGATCTGCAAGCAGGTGGCAAGAGAAAACAACAAAACCGTTACCAATATGAGTAAGGAAAATGCGTTCTGCCAAGTGCTTGGCAATTCCTTGCCTCCCCTCTCTATGCGCTCACCTGTCCGCTCTATCACGTCCCAGCTGGGTCTGTTCGGCATCGTCCATGGTGGGCACCATGAAGCGGGCCATCAGAAACTGCGACTGCTGCGCGCTGGAACCAGCGCCGGCTGCACCGCCAACCGTACCGGGCACATTGCACACCCCGCCGACACCGGTCGACACCATTGGCAACGAGGAGGAGGCTGCGATCGGACCATCGCGCCCGCCGGCGTTCAGTGTGATGATTGTATGGTTCGGATTGGCTTGTGTCGCGCCGATCGCATTGTTGTTGACACCGGTTGCGTTCGGGGCGGAGGACACGACGGCCGGCTGCTGCTGTCGTCTCGGTAGTCGTTCCAACTGTTGACGAGCGGCCTTGAAGCATGGGGGAAGGGGAAAAAATGAGAACAATAATTACTGGTTTGCATACACACAGCTTCGATTCCGATTGATGCTGCTACGTTTCCATTACAACATTCATTCCATCCTCTACGCGTATTCTAATGTCACATACGAAATTATTATTCGAATGTTTGGACGATTTTAAGATGTACTTTTTACGGGTTAAATTTAAACGACCTCAGCGTACACTATACTAAGGCGAACCCCCCGTTCCAAAATCTGGCCCCGTTGGCGGATGGATGGATAGTTGGCCCAATCGTTGTTGACGGCACCTAGCAACGCAAAATCCAGTGCTCGATGTACCATGACATCCTTATACACACAATAAAGTTCTAAATTTAGGTAAGCAGCTGCAAACCCCTCCCCCTCACCAACCGACAAAATTCCACTAACGAATTGTTCGTTCTATCCTGCCCCAGGGTGGAGTTAACGTTATGTTTTAGCAAACAATAAATCGATGCTGTTGAGCAGCAGCTCGGAATATTCCCCGCTCACTCTCTTCGTACGATATCGACTGCTGCCACCGTGCAAACAAGCAAGCAAAACTAAGCCAAAGCGTTTGTGTCAAGGAACTTTGATCGATAATAATATGGTAGAAAAAAAAGAGTTTTGCAAAGCCACAATCATAATCAGCAATTACCGTGGTAAACAAGCTGGCATACAAAACAAGGAACGTGTAACAGAAAAAGGCTACTTCGAGAAGCAATGCCCATGGATGGCGCCAAAAGTGCACTACGATTGTTTCGTACATTGTTCTTCCCGTGGCATCGGCTGCATCAGCACTGCATTTTGATACGGCGCCGATACAAAACACGCGCACAAACATCCACAGCACACAGGATGATCGCATACGACGGTACACACACACGCGCGCGCGGGAGGGTTGATAATTCGATAGGTTGTTCTTCGCGCACAGGAGAGGGCCGTCCGTTAGCACAGTAGTGCACTGCTTGTACCAAAGAGCGGAAGGACGGAGTTGATTAAAACAGGTGTTGGGGGAAGGTGGTGGTGGTTTGTGGGTGTAGCGATAATAAGAAGTAGAACGCCACACCACTACACTATGCCCTATCGATGGTAGCAGCAGCAGTAGTAGTAGAAGTAGTAGTAGTAGCAGTAGTAGAGTACCAGTAGTAGTGAAGGTGAGGATGATGACAAAGATTCACTAAATGTACACTATTGGATGATGATACAACGATACGAAGCGGAGAATTTCTCCTAGGAAACTACCAAAAACGCAATCGGCGGAATCGCTGGAAGGTGTGCACCGGGTACTGCACTGCGACGCGCTCTACCGCTGGTGCTACCGCCCCCGGAATGCATCGAAGAACGGCTGCCCAGCGCCCCCGTTGCAGGCAGAGGGGATGGCAAAAGTGCAACAACGACACGCGTCTTCAGCACCGTAACGAAACCGCGCTTTTGCGCGCCTGCCTTTGTGTTCGCGGCCAAATGTAACGTCGTCTGCACCGAATATTTGCTGCTTGGCACCCGCCTTCTACTCTCCTCCTCCGACGAAGACGACGAAAGCGGGGATGCTCTATTTTGAATTTTGATCCACTGCCGCTGCCGTAACTCTCTCCTCGCGATGACTTTTGCCCTCACTTCATGCGCCTTCCTTCCGCTGCTCCTTGTCACACGCACGCACACACACACACACACGATCAACACTACGGGCGCTGTAAGGGTAACGGGCGGTTACGACGGGTCCAGGCAAGCTGGAAAGGGGGCGCGAGAACACTACCAGAAGGCTCACAGCCAACTTTAACCAGCGAGTGGTTTGAAATTGTGCGCTGCTCCAAACAAACGCAGCTACACCCCGAACAGCGGGGTTCGTTTCATGTACATGGGCAAACAGACGGACCTAACGATACAACCGAAACCCATTCTCATGCTCGGATCGTGTTGGCGAGGTTTCGAACGGTGGAATGCAATCGGCACACTGCCGCCATTCGCACACTACCATCCGCTCAAACAGTTGTCAGGATGGTGGATTCGGGCGGTCTCAAAAAGGGCACGATAGAGGGAAGGGGTAGGTGGCATTATGCACCAATACACCAGCACACACAAACACTCTCTGTTGTGTAATTTTCGGGTGCGCGAAATGAACCCACATTCGGTCAGTTTGCGCAACGAGTTTAAATTTAATACACTAATACGCTTTTCACTTTTCGTCACCGACTACTCGTCCCGGTCGACGACGGTGAAGAATTTCAATTTGCCATATGAGTGAAACTCCCTTCCCCGCTGGTGGAGTACGAGTCGCAAATCAGCTGAGCTTTGTTTACACTATTTATGTGGCGTGTTGGCCCCGACCTGAGCCCACCATTGCTACCGACATGACACTTACGGTGACTTGCTGTCGCTCGAGCTGAATCTGCATTTGCAGTTGCTGCAGCTGTGATGGTTGCGGCGCACCACCGCGACGTACGTTCGATAGCTGCTGCAGCAGTTCCGCGATCGGGTCAACCGACTCTCTGCCCGACGGGGACAGCGTGGACAGCCCTCCGCCGGATGAGCTGAAGTGCATGTTGGATCGACGGGATCGGGGCCCGCCGAGCGCACGGCCCGAGTGGGGCATCCTTCTGACACCTCCGTGGCGGATCGCTGATGGCTCATCGTACACAACCGAACGAAAAAAGCAAATCTTCAGTTAAGGAAAACTTTACCAGAGTGGAGCTGGACTGTGGAGAAAAGAGAGATGTTAGGGAGACGCTCGATCTAGCTGTTTGTATGCGTTGAAACGTGGCCCTAACGATCTTATTAATCATGTGGCAAGAATCTCGATATTAATATCCCCTGTCATGGTTTTGTGACTCTATCGAAAACCTATGGAAAGTCGATATGATTGTGAAGATCGTTCGAAGAATCCTGGCATGAAGGTAAATCCTTTAAAGACAGTAACTGAATGTACAAATCTACAAATTTCTCTTTGCGTCCTAATGAAACTACCGTAACATGGACTAAGCTAATTGGTAAAACATTTTTAAACAACTCGCATATACAAATGATCAGCAATTACACTTCTTTCTCACACGAATGCATCGATCTTGCAGGTATCGACATACAGTGCTGTGTTAGCTTATTAAAACTACATCCTGTGCTTTTTTAATTTAATCCTATCATTCCAATGTCCCTTTTACTTTGCATCCACTATCCTCCGCACAAGATCGAGAGCCTCCCTACAAAAGCTGATCGTTACGACGACAGATTCAGTAGCATATTTGAAAAGGATATCAGAAACGAGATGAGATCCCGGGATCCGCTCCGATGCTCCAGGCTGAGATGGCGCGCGAAATCGTCCGTCACGAAGTTGGGCTCGCCGCCGGGCAGCGCGGCACAGACCGGGCACACCACCTCCAGCCCGGTGTCGGTGTGCTCCGCACTGACGTGCTCCAGCAGGGCGGAATCGCTCAGCCCCATCCGCTTGCAGTACGGGCAGGTGAACGATTGGGGCTGGTCGGCCTGCAGCACCTCGCCCCCATAGTACAGCTCGAAGTCGGACTGCGTCAGTATGCACTGCATCGGGTGGTCGGTCGAGTGGCGGGTTGTGGTCGCGCCCTCCTCATAGCAGGTCGCGCACAGATCGTAATCATAGCAGATCAGACACTTGTACCGTCTGCCGCGGAAGTTACTTTTCAAGCACGAATCACAGCTGACCCCTGTGTGGGAGAGGGAGAGGGATGGGGGTTTGGACCCCGCGAGCGGAGAAGAAAGATTAGTTAATTAGTTTCAAAAACGTCCTTAAACCTTCCCTTTGTTAGGAGGGAGCGTGTGTGAGTGGGAGAGACTGAGAGTGAGTTGGATAAGATTGTTGTTTGTTGCCCTTTTGCTTCGTTTCGTCCCGCCGACCGTGGAGGGAATGGAGGCCCTCGATCCGATACAAAGCAGCAATCGATGGGATATCCGCATGGTGTTTATTCTTACGGACAAGCCGCTTCAAGGAGAGGACCATTGCGAGCGTTTCCAAGGGAGATGAACAAGCTTTGAGTTAGCCTAGTAGGAAGAAACATGCACACACACACTTACAGGACAAGGCGGTCATGACGATCGACAGCCTCCCAACTACAGTGTTGATGTGTGTGTGTGTATGTTTGTATGTTCACAGAAAAAATCCTCTATATTTAGCAGCACAAAGAATGCTGTTCTGTGCTCATTGCTTCTTGCGTTTGAGGACGAAGGGAGGCGCTGGCGCTGCAAGTACTTGCGACGATGTGTCATGTGTAGTTAGTGCCGATGTGCGGTCGATGGTTCTATCCTCTCGTGGTGCAATATGGTCATCGCGTACACCGCCAGCTGGCGCGGGACGTAGGTCATTCTATCCAGGTCATTCCGGTAGTGCGTAGTAATTGAGATCATCCCGGGGATCCCGCCCAGGGTTGACGCTCACCGAGTCGCCATTTCCGAGCACCAGCACATGTCGTCGTATCGTGGTCCCGCGTGCAATGGCACCCTTCACAACCCCTCCTCTCAGGGGCAGAAGAGAACGGACGGACTTTGGCAGTGCTACAAAAACAAATCCACCGCCCTAGGAATGACTGCCCTTTTTGGTTGGCCATCACCACCACTACCATCCGCTAAGGGAAACACAATATGGTGATGTTGGTGGATGATATGTGTTGTTTTGTCCGGTTATCGTTAGACACCGGGCTTTCCCTTCCGGCCTCAGGCAGGAACGAAATGAAGTGGCAACAAATCACAATCTAGTAGTCGGATTTTTCCGCAATATCTCTCTCTGTCTCTCTCTCTCTCTCTTCCATCTCTCGGTGGGATGTATTTGTGATTGATCGTTTACTGCAAATTTTGTATTACCTTCATGGCGACTCATTATTTTTTCACTCCTAGACCTCCGGCACCTTAAGCACACACACTACGCGCGCACACACACACACACACTAGTCGGCAACCAGGCCAGGCCAGCAAGAGACACACAGTGGCCAACACGCACGCACGCACACACACACCGGGAGCCGCGCGTAGCCAAGAGAACGGCCAATGCAATTCTACACTCGCGCGCGCACACACTAGCGAACAACACCGATTTTCACCGTTCACCCCTCTCTGCACCGTTGTCTGGTCGGCCTACTTGTTCGGAGATGCGCGCCCTTTGCAGCGGGGCGGGGTGGGGGGATGAGTGGGGGGAAATCTGACTAAACACCAGCACCGAGCACAACCGTCCCCGTTAGGCTCACCTCGCTTTTCACAAAAATCGCACCCCGAACGGTACAACTGTGTGTGTGTATGTGTATGTGTGCTTTGTGCCTCTGCTTTTCCGTGACACCCGTGTGACAATGTGATCGATAGTTGGCTGCGGCAGCAGGGTTGTCCCACTCTTTTGCCAACCTTTTCCCGTTCCCTTGCACGCCGGGGGCTCCGCTCCGCCTCCTCTCCCTTTGATTATTGCACTGATACTTTTGTGCGATCCCCCCACCCACTGACGCACCACTCTCTCACACACACACACTCACGCACACCGTCTGACACAATTTTCAGTGCTAGAAAAGTGCACAATTCGGTGTCGCCTTTGCTGCTCCGAAACACACATACACCCTGTATCGGGGCACACGCAATATACGTACGCACAAACACGCACCGCACACGCACACGCACACATACACCGTCAGCAGCGCAAGCAGGCCAGGCTAGGAAAACTATTCACATAACACCGTGGTTTGTGGGGCGAGCGATGTGTATTTTTCTTTTCCTCTTCTCTGGCTATGTGTGTGTGTGTGTTTATGAATGTCAGTGTGCGACCGCACACATTCACCTGTACGCTGGGGCCCGTATTGGTTCTTCGCTCTATTGTGCAGCAGTAACGCAATGCATATTCACAGATCGGCAGCACAGCGAGCCTTTAATAATTATTGGACGCAGTTAACACGGACGCACACACTTGGCAGATGAAGCGAACCGCACGACGAACGGTGGCCACACAATGGCATTGGACGTTTTATTTGCCTTGCCACCACTTCCGATGTAACTCGAGAGCGACGGGAGCACCTCTTTCGTGCGCTTTCTTTTTCTTTCCCTCTTCACCCGAACGTTATGGCGTGTCCTTCCGGTTCCGGTGTCGGGCGGCAGGGCACCACAGGACAGTTGGAGTTTCGCACACGGCACACGGCACAGAGAGTTGGGATGGGAATTCTTGCACAGCTCGTTTTTTTCCGCGACGAAAAAATCATTCCCTTCTTGCGCCCGTGATGATGACTCTTTGCTTTGCTGCTCACACACTCACTTCGATTCGTCGTACCGATGCGGTGTCTACACGGCGCTAAGGCGACAGATGACAGTTCGTACACCCGTTGCGGGTTGGAGAATCGAAATTGTAGTTAACGATCTGCGCTGCGCTTTATGTTTAAGATTTTGTTTCCTCCAAACAAAAATGTCTCTAAATCATGCAAATTGATCATTTGCGCAATCCTGTGAGCTAATTAACAGCAATAAAATATGAATACACAACGGAGTTGCAACGTCCATCGGTACCACGTGTAGATTGGGCATTAGCTGTCAACTGGTCAAACGTCAAACTGCTCCTTAATTCACCACGGTCCACCTCTGCAGTGCTTTGTGTACCTTGATTCAACGGTTGTTTACGTTCAGTTGAAATGTGGTGAAACGTTTGAACAACGATTGTTTTGCCGCATTAGCGCATCAACTCCACGAAATGGGTGTAAAAGATCTCTGGAATTTACTAACTCCGCACATGGAGCGCAAGCCACTGTTCGAGCTGAGCAATAAGGTGGTTGCGATCGATCTTTCCGGCTGGGTGTGCGAAAGCTTGAACGTTGTGGATTATTTCGTCCATCCGCGGTTCTATCTACGGTCGGTGCCAGTGGTTCATTGCTTCCCAAAACAGCCTATCTAACCAAAACATCCAATTGACCAATTGCAGCAATCTGTTCTTCCGTACCTGCTACTTGCTGCAAACCGGCATCACGCCTGTCTTTGTGCTGGAGGGCACGGCACCGCCGCTAAAGTACGGCGTAATCGTTAAGCGCAATCAGATGCAGTTCCGCGGAGCGCGCCCCAAGAAGATTGCCAACTGCGACAAAGCAACGGTCAGCAGTACGCAGACCACGGAAAAGCCCGCCAAACCGACGGAACAGAAACGGAACCGGTTTCACCATGTGCTGAAGCAGTGCGAGGAACTGCTCAGCGCCATGGGGTTGGTGTGCGTGCAGGCACCCGGGGAAGCGGAAGCCCTGTGCGCCTATCTAAACCGGGACAATCTCATCTACGGTGTGATCAGCCAGGATTCGGACTGCTTTGCGTACGGTGCCGTTCGTGTGTTTCGCAACTTTTGTGCCTCCCAGAACGGGGGCTCGGTCGAGATTTACGATCTTACCCGGGTGAACGCAAGCGTGCTGCAGCTCGGCCAGGAAAAGATCGTTGCCATGGCGCTACTGTCCGGCTGCGACTACTGTCCGGCCGGTGTGATGGGGGTGGGCCGGGAGCTGGTAACGCGCTTCATCAGCTGTTACGAAAATGGTGAAATATTGCCCAAGATTCGATCCTGGCGTAAGACGGCCGATCGGCTGACGGAGCTGGAAATTCGAGCCGAAGATAAAAACATCTGCTCCGAGTGTGGTCACGTCGGGAAGCAGCTGCAGCATCGCAGGGCCGGTTGTTTGGACTGTCGAATGAAGCCCGGCTGCAATGAGACGCGGTGGAAGCAGCAACGTTGCAACATTCGGACGGAGCTGGAAATTAAACGCAAAGCGCTGAAAGATCCGGAATTCCCACACGAACCGATCATAGAAGAGTTTCTTACCCGGCCGTGCGAGCTGCCAGCGCTTGACCTATCCTGGAGGCAGCCCAACTTGGTGAAATTTATTGTACGTACATTCCCAATTGTTTGCTTCAGTGCATCCTTTCATTGCGTTTATTTGCTATTTTCAGAGAAGCATGTCTACCTACCTGCAGTGGAACGAGCTGTACTGCTTTCAAAAGCTTCTACCACTCTTCACGCGCTGGCAGGTATACGCAAAGGAGCATCCTTCGTGTAAGCGAAGCAGCATCTTTCTCGAACCGGATCATATAAAAAAGCAACGAACACCGAAAGGCATCGCTAGCTACGAAATAGTGTGGAAAGATGCGCACAACATGTTTACGGGGCTAATTCCGCAAGAGCAAATCGATTCCTATCTGGCCGAAGCGGGCAACACGCTCGAAAGCTTATGGAGTACGATCGAACCGCACGATCTGGTGCAGACGGCATATCCGGAACTGGTGGACGCCTTTCACGCAAGCAAAAGCAAGGGTAAAAAGAAAAAAGCACCCACCATACCATCGGCTGCCGAGGACAAACCGAAGAAGAAAGTCCGCACCAAGAAGGATAAGGGGCAAATTCCGTTAAAAGAGTTTCTAGCGAAAGCAAACAGCCAAACGCAGAAGGAGGAAATGGTCGAGCAAAGGGGCAACAGTAGCGGCAGTGATACGGAAAACCATCCAAACGCCCTAAACGTATCATCCGAGGAGGCGTGCCTGAGTTCGGTCGATCATTTCCTGAACTTTACCGCCGAGCTGGAAGCCATCGCGGAGGATCGCACAGCAAACGATACGTTCAATTCGTCCAACTTTATCGAACGCTTGTGCCGGCCAAACTATCTGCAGCAAGCGCTGGAAGAGTACATGCAACTTATTGAGACGGAACGGAAGGCCAGCGCATTGCAGCAGCTCCTCTCACAGAGTGGTGTTGCCCTGTCGAGGGAAGCGGAGGAAGAACTGGAAGAAGACGGCCGTGTGCAGCATTGCATCGTGTTGAAGCGTGATATACTGAACGCTTCAATGGGCGGTAATGGGCAGCAGCTGATGAATCAGTCCGCTTGCCAGATGCTACCGAGCAAGAAGAAGCGCATGAGCTTCTTTTTCGAACCAATTGACATTCCGCCTCCGGAGGAGCAGCAGGAGCATGGAAACGAACCGGATGGTATGGACATGTTCGAGTGTTCGCTTATGCTGAAGGATCAAATTGTGGTTGGACCGTGCGACGGGGAAAGTGATATCAATCAGACAATCATATACGATGTCGATTTTTAGAATGATAATATTATATGTAGATTTGCTTACGTTTTATACGTTTTTACACGCCAGGCTGGTACTGTTTTTGTTTGAGCCCCGAAACACAACCTGCCCATCTACTTGGGATCGTGCGGCAGCTTGAAGCCCACCATATCCGCCGTGTCGCGGATGCTGCGTTCGCCCTTGCCGCGGTAGCTTTCGTTCAGGTCCTTCAGCTTGCGCAAGCTCTCCAGGTAGCAGCGGTACGTCTCCGCCGTGAACTGCAGCTCCTCCTTCGCCCGGCAGTGCTGCTGTTCCGTCGTCTCGAACCGCCGGTACTGGTCGGTGATGTACTTCGAGGCCAGCGCGAACGCACCGGAGTCTTCGGCCGACCGGATCGCTTTCAGCTCGGAAAGCAGTTGCTTCAGCGAACGGCTGCCGGCTGCTGCACGGATAGCGGTTGCCATGGTGCCGAAAGCTTTCAAGCAAATGCAAGTTTTGCTACCTTCTCCTTGGAAATGAGCTCGAGATCGTCCTCCGCGTACGATGGTTCTACGGTGCAGTCCCAAACGGCAGCGTTGTCCCCTGCCGGGCGGTCGTTGTTCGCAAAATAATGAAGCGAAGTGTCGTTAAATATGTCGCCGAAGCGGAAGCTGTTGCGTAGTGGCACTTCCTGAAACAGGTCGACCGCGCGCAAGATGTAACCCGCGTTGATGCGCAGCAATCGGTCCGGAGCGTTGTTCACCACCGTGCTGAAACTGTTGCAAAGAAGCACCACGTTCGGTAGCCGGTGCGGGTACCAATTCTTCCACAGCAAGTTGTTCACGATCTGCTTCGGACAGTGTGGAAGGAAGAACAGTGTTTTGCGCTCGACACTGTACTTGCCTTCGAGATTCTCCTGCAGGACGGTTTCACCAAGGGCGTGCTGCAGCGTGTCCACCTCCGACGGGGTAAACACTGGATCGAAAAATTGTCCCTTCGCGGTGAGATTAGCTTTGTTGCGTACACAGCGTATGAACGCCAGCTGGTAGCGTGCAATCGTGCAGTCGAGAAAGTTGCCCAAACCGAGACAAATGATGTCTTGTACGCCGACCAGGACCGGCTCAAGCTTTTCCAAACACTCGCGCAAAAACTCCGACTGCAGTAGGTCCGCCTCGGCCTGCTGCAGCTGCGTGCTGAAAATGGGTTTGAATTTATGTAACCAATCACGGCCAAATGTCTGTTGGGTGTCAAATGCACACACCCAGGAATGCTCTGGTTGCCGCCGGGTGAAGCAAGTAGAGAGGGTGGTTTGTGATACGTACAGTACTGTCTTATGGCAAAATTCGGTTCGATCGACGCGTTCTTTATCTTCCAGCTGATGTACGAACGTGTGTGCTTTGTTTCTCTGCTTTGAGCGATTTTTTCCTTTCCTCGTTACCACCAATTTAAAGTCCAATTCGTTCGCGACCGCATCCACCTCGCTCATTGCATTGTTTACGTTTTGGAAGTGCGTGTTTTGCCTTTGTCCCACAGCGTGTCCTCGGTCAATGTGTTCTTGGATGGTGGACATGACGTTGACGGTTAACAAAATGCTTGGACAAAAAAATAAAATCTGCTATAAATTATAAAATTATTCACAAAAATATTAAATTAAGGAATCAGAAACACAAATTGCCGACTTAACAAGATTTAAAATATTGTAACCTATTGTTCGATATTTTTAGTCTACAGCAAATTGAAGACTTCAGTATGTCAGCGAACACGTGCTGCAGCAGATGTTAATTTATTTAAAATGTATGCATCACTGTAGTTGCACCAAGAGAATCAAGAACCTGCATGATTTTTATAGACTTCATCCAACGACCTGACGGCACCGCCCAACCAACTGTTGATTCGCGGATTCACTATCATCTACCGTTATCTCAACCGCGGGCTCCTAGGTCTGGCTACATTCGCTGCACATACAAGTAAATCTGCGCATTCGCTCGTTCGGAATAATCAACACAATAGGCCATGGGGTTTCAGTTGATACGATTGATGTTTTCTTCTTTATTTGATGTTAAGTTTCATGCTTGAAGTTGTTATTATTTTTTGCAAGGAAGTTGTTAAATCTTGCAGCACACAGAAGATAATCGTGTTGGTTTTTCTCCACCTTCCAAAGAAGTCATGATGCCAATTCTGGTACGTTCCTTTGCGCGCACACGTTCGGGCTGATGTTCTGTCCACGTGCGCTTTCTACCGTGCTACCGCCCAACGAAAAGTTGATAACATAACGGAACTGCGTACACGTTGGGAGGGGCGCGGGCGAGTATTGTTTAGTCTTTTTCTTCACACACTTGTAAATGATTGTAGACGATTCGTTACACCGTGAGGCTCTCATCCGCATCGTGTTTGGAAATGTCGCGCCTAGTCGTAAAGTTAAATGCTGACGGTAATTTATAAAAAAAAAAGTATGTCTCAAAATATCCTCTTCGCCTTTCGTTTAGTGTCCTCGATTGTTCTCTACCGGGTTGCTGCTGCCCGAGCGCGGAAAGCGGTGCGAAAAAACGCATCCCACCTAAGCGCGCTACTGTCGCTGCTTACACCATTATAAATAACGCTATTGTTTAGTCAGTAGTCTGCCCTTTTCTATGCTCGATGCAGGATCAATCGGGGTCAATATGAAAGCTTAAACCAAATTGAAAAATATATGCATGATGCTAACGCGCGTCTCGGCAACAATCACACACACATACACAAACACCACCACACTTTAGAACTTCTCCTCCTCCAGACCGTGCTTGAAGCAGAGCAGCACGGGCACGGACTCGCCATCGATATCACGGTACTCCAGCATGGCGATCAGACCCTCGCAGTCCATCGATTCACCGGTGAAGAACTGCAGGTCCTTGAAGCGACCGAGCAGATCCTTCATCACTTTGTTGATGTTCGTTTTGAAGACTTCCACCTCGCCGGGCGACTTCTCCTCCAGCCGGGTGACAAGTCTGTGTGGGGGGGAAGGAAAATACAAAATTAGAGTTAGATGCTGTTTCTTGCACCATGCATCACAGCACACCATGAACCAAACATGGCTGCATTGCAGCAGCTGCCGCAGCCATCTCGGAGGGCGCCATAACTTACTTCTTCATGTAGTCCTTCAGGTAGGTGGTGAACTGCTTCTTGTCTGAAAATCCGGTTTCAACCAGACGGTGGTTCAGGACGATATCCACTCCACTTTCGGTGGCGGATTCGGTTCCCTCCTCGGCTTCCTCGGCGGACGGGTTGGCGCCATCCAGCTGCACGTCACCCAGGGTGCGGGAGACGTGCTTGCCGTACACCTCGTACATGACATCGTCCACCAGCTTGACCTTGTAGGTGTCCGAGAACATCTCGTCACCTTAGAATGGATTTTCATCGGGGGAAAGTGAAAGAATAAGAAAAGAACACCGGTTAACTTTTTTTGTCCATCACAAGTCCATGAGTCATCCTCTGCAGGAAATAGACGAACGATGACCCCTAACCTCAAATATCATCGCGTATCCTTTTGTTTACGTTTGCAGTACCCTGCCGCCAGGATAAAGCAAACACACGGAAACCATATTTTCATCCAAAAAAAGGATTAGCAAGCCACATAGTACAGATCTTTCGTCGTTGCATTCGCCCAATTCACAACGCTTGCCACTGCATCTGCTTTTTTCCAATTACGGACTTTACACGTACACATACGCCATCCTCGCCAGTGTGTGAGAGAGACAGAGAGGGCAACCAGCGGTCTTCTCACCGAGTGCAACATACAAGCGGCACATTGTAACCACTTTTGCGGCGAGTTTTAGCATACTAATTCACGCGGCTTTCACGATATTCCATCGCAAAACGATGGCCCTTCACATATTTTATCACTTACCGGTGAAAACGTCCTTCCAGATTTTCATTTTGTTGGAAGATGGAGAAAACTTTTGTCCAACTAATAAAAACTACGATGCGTCCACCTGAAGAGCCTCACCGGAAAGAGAGATCTGAAGCGAACGACGTTTTGATATAGACAGTTCGGACCACATCCGGCACTGTGGGACATCCCCATCAAAGTAATGCAGCAAATTTACGCCATTTTGTGTAGTTTTCTCCTTTCGGGTAGGCGTATAAAATGATTTCTATGTTTAAATGATTATTCAAACTACTGATATGCAAAAAGATAAACGTAATTAGACAAAATTAATTAAATTATCTCGAAGCTTTGAAAATAACTGGCACCCCCGACACCCTGTGCTGGTTGTAAACGTCAATTATTTCTTGACAGCAGAACAATGGGTTTCCTTGATGCTCTTCGGAACATCTTTTGCTTTAAAATACATGTTCTACAAACAATTAAATTGAACATTAATTTGTTCATCCTTTAGCCGATGAAGTGTAACCAATTATTGTGATTTGATGCTGAGCTAAAAATACATTTTACATCGAGCAAATTTTGACTATTGACGTAGATCGTGACCACGAATATAACCCACCGTTCAGTGCCTTGTCATTTGTAGCCACACATACAAAACATTGCCAACAGTTTCTGCACGACTTCGGTTTCTATACCCAAAATATATGCCCTTTTTGCATATATGGTCCAGGAACTAGCGTACACCTAGGGTAGAATTTTTGCTAACAACATACGCAGTGTGCAATGATAACGAGACGCTCACAGTCCAGTGTTTGGGCCTGAAACGGCAACGCAAGAACCATCCACGAGAAACAACACGCACTGATCGGTCAAAGAGTGGCGAAGCTCCTTACTTACCTTTCGCAAACTGCCTTAACCAATCTACCACACACTCCCATCACAGGACGCCCTTCGCAAAGAAAGGGCAGAAGCGTGACACGTTAACAATACCCGTACCGGCGTGCCCGTTCCATTCGTCCAGTCGCAAAACGGCAGCAAATGTCACAGCATCGTTAGAAGTAAAGCTAGTTCTTCTTCACGTAAAATGTCCTCACCGGATCTGCTGCTGCCGAACGAACCGAGCCTGTCGGTGGACGAAAATGTGGCAATAGATTGGCAACCCATCACACTGACACTGGTGGAGTATCCCAAAGGTGAGTGGAATCCTCCGCAAATGCGTCTGCGGCTCTAACGCTTCCCACACAAAGCAATGACGATCGTTTCTCGTTCCCGCAGGAGATTTCGTCGGCAAATTGCTAGCCTGGATCAGTCTGGCCCCGCTCGGCATTGGTGCGGGGTTTGTCGCACTGATACTGTTCCGAAGAGACTTGCACACCATCGTGTTCTTTCTAGGGATGCTGGTAAACGAATGTCTTAACATCCTGCTGAAACACTGGATCCAGGAGCCACGGCCAGTGTCGCGCGCACAAATTTGGACCGAGTACGGCATGCCTTCATCGCACTCACAGTTTATGTGCTTTTTTTCCACCTACGTACTCCTGTTTATCTTCATAAGGTAAGTGCGAACGTGCGTGCGTTCGATATCGGAGCTGGATTATTACTGATTCACACCTTCCCTCACTTCCCACAGACTGCATCATATAAATAATAGTAATAGTGCCCGGTTCGAGCGACTAGTACGATTGCTGGTACTTGCCATCTGTTGGACGGCCGCATTTCTCGTCTGCTTCGGCAGGATCTACCTGCTCTATCACACACTTTCCCAAGTGCTGATCGGTGCCCTCGTCGGTACGGTAATGGGTGCGCTGTGGTTCCTGCTGACGCACTTCGTCCTCACGCCCTACTTTCCGATGGTCGTGCTGTGGCGCGTGTCGGAACTGTTCCTGCTGCGGGACACCACGCTCATACCGAACATACTGTGGTTCGAGTATACCGTTACGCGGCACGAAGCGCGCGCCCGGTCGCGCAAGCTGGTGAGCATGAAATCTCAGTGACGTTTTTGGTCACCCTGACGGCGATACTCGTACATCAAATAGCATTAACAAGTAGGCGACGCGTGTGCTATGGACACTCTACTTTGCAAAGCGCAAATTGCCCCTGTCATACGGACGGAATACCGGGAAGGGCCGGCAAATCACCGATGGTGCAATAGACAGCAACATTTTTGGACTTTTCTGTCCCTGTGTGGATGTGGAGAAGCTAAACAGTCGGAGAGAGAGAGAGTTAGAGAGAGTGTTCCGATGGTCAGCATAGGAACAACAATCGAGTCATACAAACATCCAGAAGCTGTGGATGTGCTTTAGAGAATAAGAATAAGAACATAGTTTCACAAACACTGAATACACACACACCGATTTCCCGATACAGGCATTTACTATACGAGAACGTTTGAGTTCGCAAAGCTGCTACATTGCGTCAACACGAAGGGAGGGCAAATCGTTTGTCTAATTCCTCACACCCCTTTTGGCAATAGGAATTATTGTCGGATTTTACGCCATTCGTTTCCGGAAAGCAATCAGCGACTTTTTAATTTCTTCTTCTTCTTCTTCTTTTTGCCGTAACGACCTACCCGGTCATGCCGATCTATACAAGCTTCCGAGACTTATTAGTACACCACGCAGCCGGATGATAGTGATAGATCTCTTGCTACGGAAACGAATCGAATAGACATTCGGGCCACCCCGACTTAATAATTTATGTTTGGTAATTGAAACTTTCCCTCCGCGAAGGGCACACTAATTGTTAGACCGACGATTGCTGGCGAATACCAACGCGAAAACACTTCTCACAGCAAGTCACAGGCACGACGCACGCCTGAAAAGCGCAAAAAATATTCAGGAGCTTACACTCTTCAATGCGACTCCGTAGGACACGTGCACACCACCACCACCACCAGAATGTATTGTGATGATGATGATGACGATGATGATGATACACATGTTTGATTTTTTTTTAGAAAACTAAAGAAGACATATAAAAGCGACAAAAACACTGGAAGTGATTGATTTTTCGATTCGTACGCACAGGAAAAGGAAGAATAAATTAGAACGAGCTTGTAAAGCGAGGCTCACATAATTAAACAACTCTGGCGTTTGATGCATACCGTTGCAGAAACTTCTCCTTTACAGGGGTTATCAGATTCTTTTATTGGTTACATTCACCGACGGTATAAATACGGGACGCATTTGTTGGGTTAGACTCAACAGAATTGAAATAATATGTCAGCGAAAAAGATGGTATTAAATTATCATTTTCTTTTGCGCGCTATAACATGCACGATATACTTATGTTTGATGTGTTGGTAGCATTACTCCGCAAATGGATCCAGCTTGCTGTCGTACTCCTCCTCGAACGGGTTCCTAGCAGCGGAACGATCGATTGCCGCCGGTGCACTCTCTTCACCGAACGGATTTTTGGTATTGTCGTAGTCCGCCGCCTCCTCCTCCTCGAACGGATTGCGTGCCGTAGTTGCGATCGGTATTTTTGCGATATCTTTTGCGCTGCTGATCGGCTTCGACGACGGAACGACGTTTGCCTTTTCGAATGGATTCAGCAGCTGTTTGCTCAGATCGACGCTGGCCGATGCGGGACGCGGACTGCCGTACGGGGATTGCATCTTGGGACTGCGACGATCGTCCCGAAGCTTCATCTGCTGCTGTGCCATAGTGGCTGCCTGCTGCCGCTGCCGGATGCGCTCCTGTTCCATCAGCCGGAGGCGCATTTCACTTTCCTGCGACTCCATGCGCAGCTGTCCCGAGCGTCCGCCCTCCTCCTGGCGTAGTCTCGCTTCGCTCGTGTACGCCGGCGCTGCTGGTTGGGGCGGAATGGCCGGCCGTGGTTCGTACGCAACGGATGGGCTTGGCTTTGCTCTTTCCGTTTGTTTGGGCGGCTCTGGAATCTATACAACGGGGGTGAAAGCGTCATTCATTATCTGCAGAATGTATCCTGGAATGCTCATTGCTTACCTCCATCGGTGGATCGCCTTCCTCAACAATCAGCAGCTTATTGAACAAACCACGCCCGAAGTAGTCGGCCACCACTGAGAACGGTTCCGGCGAGCGATCGAGCAGGTCGTGAAACATTTCGTGCTGATCGCGGGCCTCACTCTGCGCTCTAAGCGCCTCGATTAGTTGCATGTTGTTCTTATTGCACACGGGGCAGTCCCGTTCCGTATCGGTGTAGCTTCGAATGCAGCTGAAAATACGTTCGCACGTGGAAAACACGATATCAACCATTGCTAATTGTAACTGTGACCAATTGTTATCGCTTACTCTTGATGGTAGGAATGTTTGCAGAGGAAAAACAAGGCCGGCATCGAAAGCGGCTGCTTACACGCATCACAGGTTGTGTTTTGAAACTCCACATTACCCTCCTGCAGGTGCTTTATGTAGCGTTTAATGGACACCGACTCTTCGCGGTACGCTCGCGCCTGTTCCTCCTCACTGCGGATGGTGTCCTGTTCCTTCTGGAACACCTGCATAAAGTATTCCTTCACCGAGAGGAAGTTGGGACCGTTATCCACCGCCAGACAGTCGAGCACCTGCAGCGGAGCCTGCAGTCTTTTCTGAGCTGTGAAGGAAATTAAATAATAAATATAAACCAATGTCTATTAAACAAGCCTAGCCATGGTCACGTATGTACTTACAAATTACTTGCAGTATCTGGTTGAACAGATGCGGCGGTGCTTGCGCATCGTTCTTCAGCCCGTTCAGCGTCAGCAGCCACAGGGAGGCATTGTTGTGAGCCAGCTTCCGGCAGCACGCCAACAGCTCCTCGTACTGCCGATGCCGCAGATAGTGCCGTATGATAAGATGGTACAGCTTATCCTCCTCGTACAGATACATGACGCCGGGCCAAAACTCGTGCATGCGGCACTGGGCGAGCGCATGGTTTTTGTCGTACCGGTCCGTGTTGAATTTGAGCAGATCGAGCAGCTTTTCCTCGACCGCCGTGCTTTCCTTCCACCGGTACAGATAGTGCTCGATCAGCGTGCTGTACACGCACTGGCTGCTAGCCGGCACGAACCGTATCAGATGCTCGAGAAAATCGATCAACAGCTCCGTATCGTCGAACAGATGTATAAACTCTTCCGGGTTGCCGTGGCCGCGCTCGTCGTTCAGGTTTAGATCGGCCAGCAAGTCGGCCACCGTCAGGGCGTCCCTGCCCTGCGTCGAGTTCCGGTTCGTCGCATACTCTGTGCAGAGTTTTTTCAGCAGCGCGATCGTTCGGGACGGACAGTTTGCCATCAGCACGGAACCGTAGCGCTTTATACTGTGCTCCGCTTCCGCACACGCCAGCGACTCGATGTAGTTCAGCGCCTCCTCAAACTGACCCATATCCTCCGTCAGTATGCTGAGGCAGGCGTCATGCTTACGGTGTGCTTTCGCCAGCTGCAACGCCTCCTCCACATACGACGCATCACGGCACACCTTGATCGCTACGTCAATATCGAACAGGTTGGACTTTTGATCGTTCTTCAGAAACTCCTTCAGCTGGGTCGTACGATCGAGCCGCGTGAAACAGTTCAGCAGCAGCGTCGTGTGGTCGGCCGTCGCCCGGCCCTGCGCGTGTATCGTTTGCAGATAGTCCGTGAGATAGTGTATGTGGCGGGCGTCCAGGAAGCGCTGTATCACGTACGAAGGCTCCAGGTAGCCGATCGTTTTCGCGTACTGCTCTACCGCACCGGCGAAATCGCCCTTGCTGTACAGATGGTCGCCGTACTGCTTGAAAATGCCGGCCAGCCCTTCCGCATCGTACTGATTGCATTTGGCTATGCGCACCGCAATGTCGTACAGATTTTTCTTAAACAGCACGTTCAGCTTGCTCTGCAGGTCCTTCTCGTCCAGATGGAGGATCTGTTTGCCCTCCGTCAGGATGTAGCAGGTGCCGAACTCGGTCAGAATCGCCGATACCTCCTCTATCGGCGAGGTGAACACGATGAACTTGTTCTGTATGTCGATGACGGTGAGCGTGAACCCGCCCGGACTTCTCGGGTTGCGCATCACCACCAGCAGATGGGACCGATACCAGTGGAGCAGCGTCTTGTTGCCTTCCAGCGCGTAGCACGGCCCCCGACCATCCGACGTGTAGCAGTACACCGCATCCTCTAGCCCCACCATAAAGTGGCCCTCGTTGTGGCCAGTCTGCAGCGCACAGCAACCGACCGGTTTCTTCATGGTGGCCAGTATCACGCGAATCTCCTTATCGCGACTGTGCAGGTTGTACACGTACACGCCCGAGTTCGAGCAGACAAACATTTGCGTGTGCTTGTGGCAGTGCTTGAAAGCGATACCCGCGATGTCGCTCGTGCCGGCCGTCAGCTGTTTGAGCGTTTTCGACCGATCTCGGCTAATGTCCCCGCGGTACAGGGAGATGTTGCCCTGGGCAAACCCGATCGCCATAAACTGCCCACCGTCCGAGACGGCCAGCGCGGTTGGCACGGACACCATCGTTCGCACGGTGCGCAAACATTGCGCCCCATTCGTGGCGGACAGCTTCGACAGGTTCCAAACCTTAAATGAGGGGCCATTAATATCTTCGCCCACCGTTACGAGCAGATTGTTGGGCTTGGCAATGTCGCACAGCAGTATCGAGCCTTCGTGGCCCTTAAAGCTGATGGCCGACCAGGTGCGGCTGAATGTGTGGATGTATCCGTTCGAGTCGCAAATCACGATCAAGCTGCTGCCATTGGCCGTCGCGGTAATCTTTGCGCCCTGCAACGCCCCGGACACGTTATCTTTATCGACGCCCTGGCGGAGGTCGAAAAAGTTGAACTTACGCCACTGTGGAATACGGTACAGAGATGAAGACGGTTAGTTACGTTGCAGGCAATGCACGCTGTAGCTTTTTCACCTCGAAGATAGCCATTGCGGTGTGCCTTTCGGCAGAGTCGTACGAATTTATCCAATTAGTGCAATTTGCTGCAATACTGTTGTTCGGTGCTGTTCTGCGAAGACGGGGGGGAAATGTTTTGATGAGCAATTTTCTCGTCCAGTTCAACTGTCACTTTGACAATGGTCCTTTTCGTGCCAGCTAGCCCTTTGTGCAGTTTAATTTTTGAACTTTTTTTTCAAAACCTTTCGATTAAAATTTAACGAAGCAATTGAAGCACTCAAGTTGTTCAGAATATTTATATTTTAAGCAAACAGTACAGTAAACGGTAAAACAGAAATAAATGAGCCATTTTTTGTACTTTCAAGCCGAATCGAATTCGAGACTGAACCCTCTCTTATAAACCAAATCCAGAGGCCGCTTGTTTACGTTTGCCGCATGTGACACGACATAAACAATACAAAACTATACCGGGATCACGGCTTGCAGGAAGTTTGCCAAAATATCATGAATTTAGAACCAATTAACAACGCTCTCTCTCAGTTGCGCGTGTTGCGCTCGAGTGTAGGTCAAGTGTTCGAAACGCTCGGCACAGGAGTGCGTGCAGACCATGGCGAAGAGGGCAAGGAGCAGAAGTTTCTTCAAGAGCTACAGGAGCTACTCAACTCGGTTAACGCTAATCTCAAGTAAGGATAGCTCGTGAGATAAAACTGAAATACACATTACTCATGCATGCTGCCGGTACCGTTTTCAGAGACTTTGAATCCTGCATAAACGATCTAACGCCACCCCAGACGCCGCTGACGCTTGCCAACTCGGCATACCTGTCGCTGGAGACGAACCTCGAACGGCAGGCACTGTATCCGCACCTGGTGCAGAGCTACAAATGGCACGACAAGCTGCACGAGTACAGCACCTTCGCCTCGACGCTACTGCAGCAGAACTCGCTGAAACGCTCGTACTACACCAACACCAAGCGCCGACGGTCGCTTCCCTCGAGCCATCTGGCCACACCGCAAATGGTGGAAAATCTGATCGGTAGCATACATTACAACAACATGAACCTGAAAATTGCACGCCCCTTTATGACGAATGCAATTTTACACGTAAGAACCCACCAGAAAGTAAGCGTAATGTAGTGGAATTGCAATACATTTTCGGACGCATTTCAGATAACCATTGCCCGTGTGCTGCGCGCTGCAGTCATACTGAAGGGACTGCTGATCGAATGGGTGACGGTGAAAGGGTACGAGGAGTCACTGCTGGACGGGGTCGACGAGCAATGGACCGAATCGAGACATCAGGTATTCCGCAAGGTGCAGGATCATGCACATTCGGCAATGTTGCATTTTTTCTCACCCACACTGCCGGAGCTGGCCATACGCAGCTTTATCGTAAGTGTATGCGCGCGTACCACAAAGGTGAAAGTTGCAATTGCAACGATTGATCTTTTATTTTTCTCTTTCAGACGTGGTTCCGAAGCTACGTAACCCTTTTCGCTGATCCGTGTAAAAAGTGTGGAAAACATCTGCACAACACACTTCCACCGACCTGGCGCGATTTACGAACGTTGGAACCGTTTCACGAAGAATGTAAACAGTAACAGTGGAAGCTCGAGTGAAATAGATTACAGCATACATGGGCGTTCGCTATCGACTGGACATAGTACTCCGTGCCAGTTATCAAGGCGTATGAACGGGAGGCATTTTTCGGAATAAAACAAATTCCATGCAGTAAAAACTGATCGTTTTTACTGAATCATGATCTGAAAAGCTCGTTTTTCAAACTGCAAGAAACACACAAATACGACTAAATGAGTTTCCCTTTCACAATAGTAACAAAAGATTTATTTTTGTAATGTATCTCTTGCAATATGTCCGTTTTTTTCGTTTTATTTCGTTCGTAGTATAAGAATAACTTCATTTTGCCCACTTCGTATAGAGGATGATTTTTCTCTAAAATTAATCATTATTGTCGTACTTTGTGCAACATGGACCATCTAAACCGATTCGATCCGCGATGGAATAATGAATAGTGCTTAAGAAAAAAGACAATGCAATAGCACAGCTTACAATTGCTTAATCCTTCGTATCGATTAACCAATCGACAATTGGTCTAGCCCTGCCTTGTGCATTCCCGCGATCGAGGAAGAAAACAGGAATAAATAGTTCTGCCTAACGTTCCCTTCAACCAGCTCAATTGGTGGTTGTCTTGTTTGAATACCCTATTTTTACAATATAACTTTGTCCTGTTAGTTTGTAGCTCAATGTTTACATATACACACACTAACAATTTTAATGCTGATTACGGATTATGTCCTCCTCCTTCGCGTTGTTCGTTGTCCGCCTATGCCCGCCTATGTGATTCTAGAGCACCGCGCTCGTATCTGACTAGTGCACATGATGCCTGCGTGTGCGCCATTATATGTGCGTATTGTTTCGCGGGTCCCGTAATCATCACGCCAAACGATAGCACCGGGCGGCTGCGGCGGCGGCGGCGGGGTATTTTGACAATGTATTGCTTATATACAAATATTGCGTATCCTGTTGATTTGCACTGGAATGGTGACATCATCGTGTATTTGGGACAAACGTTTTCTCCTCCCTCGCCGATCAAAGCTCGGTCGTGATTTCGTCCTGGGGCCGGAAGCCCAGCTTAAAGAACTCGTCCTGCAACCAGAGCGAACTGTCGTTCATCCCGGACGTGGACAGGTACGTGCGAACGTGATCGAACGTATCGTCGAACGGATTGTTGCCACCACCTCCGCCGCCACCACCACCGCTCCCACTAACGACGCCGGTCGTCGAATGGTGGTTCGAGCTGGTGTCGGTCGTGTGGGACGATCGTTCGTCAAACTCGTGCAAACTGATCAGCGAACCGAGGAAGTGGTGCGTGGTCTGCATCGACGGCAGTGTGCGATGTTTCTGCAGCTGGATCAACTCCGGCTGCAGCAGGTTGCGCTCGTTCTTCTGGCTCAGGCTCGGCGATAGGTCCGTGCCCGGCGCACCACCGTGCTGGTGGTACGATGCCGACTTGAAGGTGGAATGGTCCGACGCACCGAGCCGTGGATCGGAGGCAGACGGTTGCTGCAGAAACTCGATCAGCTGCGCCAGCTCGGGCTTGTAGCGGTCGAGCACACGTTCGGCCCACACGTACAGCCGCTGCCAGTCGTGCGGTGGCGCATTGATCAGCTCGATCGGTTTGTTCAGCAGGATCAGTATTTTGGCGAGATCGCGCACCACCGGATGGTACGTGGCAGCGCCGGCACTGTCACCGGCCAGGTGCAGCTTCCGTATCTGGCGCCGCGTGTCGTTCAGCATCTGCAGGAAGTATTCCGCCTGCGGGCGCAGCTCGTCCAGCTGGCGCAAGAACTCGAGCCGGTCGATGTTTTCGTCGATGAACGATTCGCGGTACTTTTTGCGCTTCTGGCGCCGTCGCAGGATGGCCAGCGCACCGAAAATCAGCACCACGCACAGGATCGCCCCAGCAATGATGCCGACGACGGCCGCCAGGAACGAGCCCGACATCCCGACCGGATGGCAGACGCGGCCCATGTACTCGCTGCTCGTAGACCACTGGGCGCCGTACCCGCTCGGGCACTCCGACAGACATTCGCCGGTGTCGATGCGCAGCACTTCCGTACACTTGACGCAGCCCGTATCGGTGCAGCGGACACATTGCTCGTGAAAGCGGGTACAGTCTGCAAGTGAACGAATGAGAAGAAGCGTTAGATTTGCTTACAAACAAGCCATGATGTTTACGAAGGTCATTGTTTAATAATTAAGTTAATCCTATTTGCGACACCCCTCCAATCGCTCCAAACGACTTAGCATTTCAAAGCAGCCGATATCTCTTTATCCAACGCCAGTCGATGTACTATGTTGAACACGATTGATGTACGTTATTTCCTTTCCAATGTTCAAACCTCAATCGATATTCAAACAAATGCTGCGTGGGCAGCGTGTTATGGCAAGCGATCGAGGTCTGGAGAAATATTGGCATACATTAGCGTCAGCTTTAACTATGCAATAAAAATGGTTTAACGACGCGTTTAAATCTTCGCAGGTGGTCGACAAATTTCGGGGCTTGCGAAAGATTACTTTGTAGATATAAGCCCACTATTTTTGAATGAAAACGAACATGTGTAAATATTATTTAAATTTATGTTGTGATCTTCATGCAGCAATACGTAACGCAACTCGAAGGTCCTCATAAACATCGGAGCACGGACACGGAAGGGGTAACTGCTTCCTAATCTCTCCTGGTTCTGAGCCAGAGTCGCAAACCTATACAAATCCTGTAACTCAGAAGGGAAAGAGACCCTAAGAGGTCAAAAAAACTCTTTAATATTTTAAACAACAACTAGTCTGTAACTGATTTTGGAGTATCCTAGGTCCAAGTCCGGATATGATTCTAATCCAATTCTGAACAGTGGATGCGGAACATTGAAGTAATTCAGAGAAGTTCAGAGAACAAAATCCAGAAAATTTGTGGAAGAATATCAGAAACAATTCAGGGATAAATTAAACTGCAATTTTTGTAGCTATTACTAGAACATGAAAACCAAACTCAAAGTTTATGGTCAACTTGCAGCATTTTATTTTATCTAGATTAAGCTACAAAGCATGGATTTAGGTTGAGCAACTCACCCTGGCTGTGGGCGCACGGTGCTGCGCTTTACAATGAAAAACGAAAGCACCGTATAAAGCTATCGCGCTCCAAAAGCAGCTTCGCGATTGCCCTGCAGCTCTTACGAAGAAAACCAGTCGAAACTTATCGACAATTATTGTCTACCGCACATCTACCTTCTGGGCTCCTGCGCGGCCACGGCTCACGCCAGTTCCCCTTTTGAAAGGCGGACACAATTGAGATTCGAGTGCAACGATAAACCGAAATCCTCCTGACCACTTGTAACGCGCACCGCCACCCGACACGAAGACACGAAGTGTATGCGCACCTCCTTGCGGCGGCGGCAATGGCAAGCATTTGAATGCGAACATCTCGAATGCAGACGCCGACCAGTGGTGGGTACGTGTGCGCAGTGCACAATGATGTAATTTCCGAGCGCCTGCTAACGGCCGATCAGGTACCGGTGGTCGATCGGTAAAAGATGAAACTAAAAGAGCTCCCTTGCATTTCCCAACCCTCGGTGGAGGGGTGGTTAATCAACTGACTGTACAGAAGAGTGCCTAATGTGCAAATAAGGTATAGGAGATGATCCCTTTTCCCAGTGTGCGATGCATCGCGACGTCTCAAGGGAGCTCCTTCGGTAGGGAAGCGGATACGTCGCCTTACGTAAGACGAACGGTGGGTGAGAGCCTGGCAAGATGGGTGCTTTTTGAAGGAGATTCACATCGATAAGGGAAAGCTAGGGCTGGCTTCCACTACCAGCCTACTTCGCACGGCTATGTGGAGTATTACACTACCGAAGTAGGGAAGTGGAGATCGATCGCTTAGCGTGCGGACGGTGGGGCTTGAGCAAGTTCAACGTTTGCTAGTCGTGATCGGCTTGTTTGCATCAAGCGATCTCATGTAACACCAGCGCGCTATTGACATACGCCTTGGGGCAGGATAAGCTACAACGAGATCACTACTTTAGAGTGTGCCGAGTTCTAGCTATCCTCTACTAGTGTGTTTGTATCGCCTAGCGTCGCCTTTCGGAGGATGCAATTACTGTTAATTATCTCGTGCCAGCTGCCCGACTTGCAATTGCACTCGACGCTCTGACCCTTTCAGCCTGTGAAATTGCGCCCTGCTTGCCTTGCCCGTGACCGCTAACGAGGTGATCCTCTGGCCCCGTTACACATACCGCAATATGTGGGTCAGAGCTAATATTCAGTAAACGTATAAACATTTCATGCATTGTGGGTTTGCATTTTTTGAATAAAAAAAAGCCAGAAGTATACTGGAATGCATTACATTCACCTGTTCCAATCTTGTTTTCTAAATGATGCAAAGCGTGCTTTTGTTCCTGTTTCTAACTCTGTTGCGCTTGCTGCAATGTCTGTTGCGCTTGCTGCAATGCTTCGATGTTGAGCATCTCATAGCTGCACCACTGCAGGTTATGGTCGTGTACGCTCAAGCTAGAACATACCACACACATTGGTCGCAATGGTGGTGGTACGCCGGTGGCCAAAAGTTCGCATGCTGCACACAACAGCATCACAATTCTAGCGCTGCCTCAGGGAACCGGTTTAATTCGCTTAGCAGCACACACACACGAAGAAACAGGCCGTAAAGAGTCCTCCTCACCGACCTCAAGACCTCTTCGCAGGGTTCGTTTAGGTTCCTGGGTTGGAACGTCTTGGAACGTCGTCGCACACAATAATGGGCCCCCATCTTGGTGGCGATGCAGTTCAGGGAAATAATGCATCCCGAGTTTGTCCTTCTCATTTTCTCTCTCTCGCTCTGTCTCTATCTCTCTCTCTCTCTCTCTCTCTCTCTCTCTATCTTTCCCTTTCTCTCTCTCTCTCTCTTTCTTTCTCTCCCTTTCTCTCTGCTTTTCTGTGGTCGGTCCGGCGTTCTAGCAAAACATGCCGAATTCAGCACCGATGCACAGCCGCCGAAAAAGGTCGACATTATTGCACCGCTCGTGAATGTGTTTGTACGTGTATGCAAGGCTCGGTGCAATTACTGTAAATGATGCCCGATGCACCAGAGCAAATTCTACCCTTTTGCACATGAATCGACGGTAATGCATTGAGGGTAAAACGCAACGAAAGAGGAGAACGATAGAAAGAGATCGAAGGAAGCGCGTAATTTCCAATAGCGTGCACCTTTTTAAGCACTTCCCGGCACGGATGATTCAGAAGCAGGTTTCTGGCTTAAGCGCAGCATCCCGCATCTTGAAGGACATACCCCGTGTACTGGTGGCGTCAGTCGCACCGCAGTAGTAGGAGGTTCTTTGTTACTTTTTTGTTTTACTTTGTTGTGTTTTTTGTAATTGGGCAAAGCAAAAAGAACATTATACCAGTAAGATGATCACAAACACTATAATACTGCAAAAATCCGCACAAAAAAAAACACACGCCTCACTGGCAAATGCTCATCGAATGAGTCAGATAGCACACCACCGGTGTTGTGTCGTGCGTTCGTCCCCGTCGAACCGAGTCCGACGTCTTCATTGCTTCCTTATTGCTTTCCTCCCTTCGGGGATGTAGGTGCTGCAATGGTGCTGCGTGCTGTTCTCGGGGGTTGGGTGGGTGTCGTACTGGGCTCTAACTTGGCCAGACACCAGAGACTTGTGCAGTGCCAACGAGCACCTTGCACATGAAGAAATTGAATGATTATTAGCAATAAAACACGAACCACACTAGCCGAGTCATGGAAGACGCTGGTATGGAACCAACCGAACATGTATAGAACAAAGACACACGCCAGTGCAAACATAGCACGCCTTCAACAAACATGCCTGTTTGTGATGTTTCTGATGGGGCTGGTGGTCGAGGAACACTGTTCCAGCTATTAGACACTTAACATTTAAACGCGCTGGTTAAGTATTTATAGGGAAGTAATCATCATTTCCTGTCTGCACACATTAGCATACACACACACACACACGCACAACAGCAACATAAGATTCTGCTTCTCCATATGTTGGCCTATGGTGCGTGTACGGAGGGAGGGCAGCTTAAATCCCCAACGAGGATCAGATCGCGTGGAATAATAATGTCCATTTTTTATTACATTCCTCCGCTCGTGTCTCACATGCAAACATGTGCACACTCACAAACACAACAGTTTCCATCCCAAGTTTAATGCTCCTCCTGCTGCTTGCACAGCGCAGCATCACCACATAATAAATGCAACTACAATGCAACGCCATTCATTTCAAAACACACACACATACACCCAGCGATAGCGATCGGATGCCTGACAGTAAGGCGCAGATGAATGAACTCCGCAGCGAAGGATGACTCCAGGGGTTGCTGCAGCGGCTTCTGCTGCTGTTTTAACGAATGCGGGCGGCAGAAATGATGAATTTGATATCTTAATCAAATTGCGCGGTTTTCTCCCTCGTCCGCGCCCGTTTATGACACACCCAGCGAGCCAATCTGCCAGCCAGCCAGCGAGATTGCATTCTGGTGAAATTGTTGCCTCTCCTCCACAGTGTGACAGTGTGAAGATTCTAGAGTTACAACCGCAGCGTGCGCTGGTTGGGGAGCGGTGTCGTTTAAATCATTAAACCCCAACCAACCTCGCTTACTGAACTTTCTAAATGTCATTAAGTTGTTGTTGCCGGCGACCGAAAACCGCAACCGTGAAAGTGACTGAGAACTGAACTTGTTACTCGGGCAGGCCGCCGGTGAGGTTCGTGTTACAGAATCGAATATGACAAATTGTGATGGCTGGGGTTGAGGGTTGAGGGTTGAGGTTGAGGCACCCACCTCGGCCTCATTCACCGCACGATTGGCTTCACAAACAAACGACAACAATGATTTCACACCAAACATCGTTGTGAGCGGTGTGACACCTTTAGTGTTAGACGATTCCACCAAATGTCGGTGCCAATTCCCGGTTGCTTCAATCCTGGAAAGCTTCTGCCCATATGCTGACAGCGAGCAGATGTCTTCAATTATCGTCTCATTATCACAATAACGTGTGCTCCCTCTCACCCATCCCAGGCAGATAGCTAAACAACTGGTACCCAAACATGACACTCCAAAAATGGCTCTCCATATTTGTCCTCGGCGTGCCGCTAGATCCGACCCCGTGTGGCGTGCGAATTTTTGGCGAATGTCTTCTCTAACGACATTTTGAACTGCTAATAAGGTGGGGGGATGGCAGAGTGCGAATGTGAGTGCACCAAACCCCGAGCAAGTCGTTTCACTCCAACCTATACCCCCCCCCCCCCCCCCCCATGGTTAGGGGTGTCATTTTTTGCTTCGTTTCATTTATTGTTCGCACTTCGACGCTTTGCCGCAATGAATGAATTGCGGTGGGTGGGAAGAGCATTCGCAAGGCGGAAACGGAGGAAAGAAAGCCGTGGGATTCTGCACAACTCCATTCAACGACGCCAACGCAGCACCAACCACCCTCTGCGCCATTCTTCGCTAGGCGAGTGAGTGTGCACGGTGACATAAATTCGATTCAATGGTTGTCGTCCACCAACCAATTCGGGATGGAGGTGAGAAGGTGGTGGTTATCCTGGGCAGACCGAAACCGACTAAACCGAAAGCTTATCCCGCATGGTGGCGCGTGTACCCGCCAGCCAGGGCTGGGGGCAAGTAGTACCGGCGCAAGCGGCTGCGCCGTGAGTGTTCGGCTCTGTGCGTCAATCAGCTGCACGTGGGAAGATTTCCGTCCCCGAAGTGTCACCTCTTGCCGCGTCGGAACCACAGCCTACTGCGGTCCCACGTCCCGAGAGAAATGTTTGGCCGGAAAAGAGTTGCAGCTGGGAGAGAGGTGGGAAGCACAATTCATTCGCAGTCATCCATCGGAGGCCGAAGATGCTTTCGAATCGAGTCAAGCCAGTATCGAACGAAGCTGTATGCGTTTGCGTCGATCAATGCGCGATCAGAGAGTGATCTTAAATGTGTGCGTTAAAGATAATATGCAAATCATGATCAGCAATCGGCAGTTCAGATCCTCCCGTCCTGTATATGACGGAGTTGACCGATCAAATTAAAGCAAACCACCGGAGCACCATAGCTCAGCATGACTCCGTCTGCAGCAACAACCATGCGGTGGCACGATGAATATGCACTTATTAGGCAGGATTATACATACACAGCTTGTCCGTCTGCGGGAGTTTGCATTGCAAACTTCACCTGATCCCGGCACGGCGGTGACATGACACAAATGAACCGTATGACCTGCAGGGAAGGATATATGCACACACGGTGCAGTTTGGTCACATTGAATAGGCTTTACTCGCTTGTAACGTCTCGGCACACGTTGCGGCCCTTTCACCCTCATTTCCTATGCCTCCGTGTGCTACTCCATTTCGCCCAACGTCCATGTCTGTTGATATGTTAATGAGCAGGGAATTATCTGCGGCAACACATCTTTACAAACCCCCCCCCAGTACACTCGGCTCAGCGCAACGTATGTGCGGTTGTTCATTTTTATTGTTATTTGCAGTCTTAAACTGTCTCAAGTTGTGCGATTTTGTTACGCTTCGTCGTTGTTGTTGTTGTGCGGTGCTGCTCTTTGTGAATCATGGCCGCGATTTGCAGCAGGAACGTGCAACGCATACAACCTTCTGGGGTATGGTTTTGTGCATGTCCTAGTTCCGCCGAGTCCGTTGTCGGTGTGCTTCTACAACATCTTCTTCTGCATAGAGGCCGCGCTTCACCAACCACCACCACCACCAGAGCTCGTAAAAATGTTTATTTATTGGCAAACTTCATAACTGCCAATGGCAAATGTAATAAGTGCCTGGTGTACGGGCACCACCACTCATAGCAACCAGTACGCAACCCACAACACAGGCACACCACTTTGCACGACGACGACACACGAAGCATTCGTTCGTTGTGAACAGAGTTGCTGCATGCATTTTTTGAACGGAACGGTTGAGGGAGACCCACCAAACACTGTGGACTGGCTGGGCCAGAGAACAAGGAAAGGGCAGCGTCCCGCAAATGCAAAGTTAAATCACACACACACGCACACACATCCATCCGTGCAGAGACACCGTTTATGAATGAAATTAAGATTAAGATTATGGAGTCCGTGTAACGCGTGGGTTGTTTACTTCATCGAAGAATCTTGTTCCGTGCCACACTACCACCGCACAAGCTGTTCGCGCTCAGGCAACCGGAACCGGTTCTAGTGGCAAGTGCAGCAACATAGAAGGGAAGGGGTTCCTCGAAGCAGCACTACTACTGCGCACTAGAAATATGTGATAGCACACAGCCTGTCACAGGTAAGGATGCTTCCTGTGACAGTTATGAGATACAGTCAGCATCTCCCGTAATATCGCTCGCAACAATGTCTGCGGCAAGGGCCCAATATCGTCCTACGACTAGGGCCCCAAAGGGAGCACTGCTCCTTCTAGGTAGCAGCATCATTAGGTATTATCTGCAAAAGGGACAGAATTGCCCATCATACAGCAGCAGCTGGCGTGTGGGCTGACTTCCGTGCATAATGTGGGAACCACTTTGCAATAACTTACACAGTAGTTCTTGCCCGCGGGATGTCCAGTTTGTAGATGACACCGGAGCAAAAAAGTGGAAGTTGACTACACAAAGGTTGCTGACTTTGTTACAAAGAAAGCAAGTGTTGCAACAAATACCACCCATCTGTAGACCGATTTGAGGAGTCGTTCTCGTGGTACAGCTGTCAAATGTAAGTCTTAATTGCATGCACGTGCCAGGTTCCAATCTAGTATATACTGAGGCTTTCTGGACAGCATCGCTAGGACTTTTGTAACTATCTTCATGATCCGCAATATGGCCTTTTTAAAAGCAGACACTAACCTAACACACAATCCTATGCGGGATGTGACTAATGGAAGACACCTGAGATCCAATGGATGACACTGGAGAGTCCGTCGACTAAATTCTAACACAGCATGAATCATACACCAAATAAATGCAGCAACAAACACATACCTACAGACCATATTTTGTTTATCTTTTTCCCACTCTTTCACGTGTTATAGCGTCATAATATGTGGAAAAAGCTTGCGCAAACCAATGAACCTGTATCCGTGGCTCCAGTACCACACTATCTACCCCGCGTCACGATTGACCGATTCCATGCGAAAAAGGATCGCCAAAAACAAAACATCCGCATAACATCTCGAACAACCTAAGCAAAATGAAACGGATCCGTCCCGTATCGGATGTCACCACTCGATCGATAGATAGACAGGCGATCGACTTTTGTGCGAAACGTTTTCTTGCCTGCGCACCCCGTATTAAGTTTCCCTGCGGGCGCTCCCGGAAGGGCATGCAAAGTGAGCGTTTCTTCCGCTGAAAATTGATCAAACAAATCCGGGCAGTCTTGGATGAATGATCAGCTAACCCCCAACCCAAAGCGTGTGAGGGTGGATTTGAAAGACGTGGCAAAAAAAAAAAAACGGTTCCATGCACCGCGTACAAACACAACATCAACCATTCAACACACGTTCATCGTGTGGCGGTGTGGTTCGTCAGTAACCTTCGCCAGGGTTTCGGGTACAATCTTTTAAAGTGAATTTCGTCACAGAAGGTTTTTGCTCTCTTCTGCTATGTAGTACCGCCGCAAAGGAAGTCACCGAGACATTGTGCGCGAGGTTCGAATATTTTGTTTGCCACTGATAGTGGCGAACCCAAAAACCTTCATCAAAAAGTTTCCAAACTGATAGCGATCACTGACGTGTGTGGCTGAGAGCAAAGTAATTCTGCATTAACTCATCTGATGAGCATGCCCGATTGTTCTGGAATCGGATGGTCACTGCTTATCGCCCTCAGAGGTTGTTTCCCTTTTTGCAGCAGCCCAGCAAAGGCCTTCCGACTCCCTGCAAACTGATTTATTACAGAAGCAAATTTACGACAACGCTAATTAACCGACCGAGCACACTTGACAGGATTTCACTTCCCATTTTTCTACCGAGCACCTCCCCGCACGATGTGTGTGTGTATGCGGTGATAAAATGCAAATTCAATATACACCAACAAAACGTCTTTCTTCCTCGCCGTAGCATAACACCACCACACCACGCATCGCTCTCGTTGCTTAATGCTTCCTTGTACGGCAAATGATCATGTGATTATAATAATCATTATTATCATACACACACACACACCCATCTTGTTTTATGCAGATTCGTTTCATGCTTGCTTGTTTTTTTCTTCCCTTCTGCTCTTCACACTCCTCGTTTCCTATTGCTCTCCGCCACAGTCATCCTCAGCTCCACTTCATAACGATATTTAATCGGAAATAATGCCTCCTCTGCTCAATTACCCACCAAACCGCCGGTACCGCAGAGCGCATCGCGCGGTGTAATCATGGTGAGAAATTCCGGTCACAGAGTACGGCTCGGGTCGGAAAAGCCTCCAGACCCGACCGTGGTGGTCATCTCGGTCGACTCGCCATGCGTATGAAAGGAAAAAAAAACTAAGAAACCGAAACCAGGTCAGACACGTTGTGTTACGCGGCGATACTGCTTGCGGCTCGGTCGCCGTAGCCATACACACACACACACACACACACCCTTCGTAACCCTTTGCGCGTTTTGGCTCGTGTCGCGCGCGCTCCGCATGGTCCGTCCGGGAAACGCGCGGCGCGATAGTGCGCAAGCGGATAACTATTCCTCGGCAGCGGGGTGGCGACACGAGGTCCTCTGCTCGATAGTGATTATTATGTAAGTCGGTCGCGCCGGACCAATTGCGTTCTGGACCACTGGGGGGTGTCTGTGCATTTCCTTCGCTATGCATTTACGTGCAGCTGTGTTGCGCCGACTGTGACCCACTATTGTCATCTGTGTCGGGGTGCGTGCGCGCGGCATCTTCCGGCAGCATGGCTGCTCGATGGCAGACTACTCCAGGTACGGGCACGGTGTGGTAGACAAGTACGATTTTCCCCGCTGGGCACCAGCGCTAATTTGACAGCTAACGCGATCGCGATCGGGAGCGAATAAAGATCGATTCCTACATTCACGGCTGCCCAAGATGCAACGATGGTGTGGGTATCGTGTCAGTAGGTCACACTTAGTGTATCCCGTGTATCTTGAAGGCAAGCCCAGAAGTCTGGAAATGTGTATTTTTTTTAAATTATTTACCATTAAATACTCCCCCCCCCCCCCTTTCTCTGTACCAGCAGCGGAAGACACATAGGGCGGAAAGAAAACAACGCACGATAAATTTACATCGATTAATAACCGTGCACAGCGGTTGATCTTCGTCTTTGTTGGATGTGACAGTCCGATGGTAACGCTTCGTGATCTCCTGCCGTTTTGCCACAGTCGCTTTCTTAACAGCGCAGTACGTTGATCAGTTTATAATTTGCGTGCATACAAAGCAAGCAAAAAACACGCCCCACGGTAGGTCGGTTTTCGATTATTGGATTGCGTTTTTTTTTATTTCTTGACCCAGAAAGCGAGTTTCTGGACAAATGCCTCCCTCCGCCCCTCATACTAGTGTTTTTTTTTGCAATAGTCGTTTACCGTTCTTTCCTTTGCCCCGGTAAAGTGTGGTACTATCCGAGCAGAGATTTATTTATTTCGTTTGCTTCCTTAACTACCACACATCGATATTTCAAGTGTTCCAGCTGCACGAATCGAACAACCGTTGTAGTTCCAAAGTTTATGTGCGTGCCACTCCATAGTACCTTGTCGTGCTAATTGCAGTACGCAACATCGCGCTTTGCCTTCTCTTTTTTTCTGGTGACTGTGTGTGTGTGCGCGCGCGCGCGCCCTTTGGCAAACAAAAAGCAAAAGTCCGCACTCGGCATACTCCAGCCATTGCAAGGAAGCAAGAAAGCGTGTGTGCAATCAACAACCGATAAGTGAGCTTTAAACTTTCGGTTCGAAGGTATACACGGACACACAAACACACCCAAGAGGTAAAGGTATTCGATCAGACTCTGATTGCGCATGAAATACGCACCCGGTTCCACCCCTCGAGGTGATGCACAGCCTCCTCCACCAAGTAGGGGAGATAAATTATTCCCTTGACTGTGTGTACAACCAAATTCGGACGCGTCGATCCTTGTTTGGGTGTGGGGTAGATTAATGATGGCGCGAGTAATAATCCGTACCGAAATTACGTTCCGCCAGATCCTGGTCGCAGTTGCAGAAGGAAGGGAAACTCTACATTTAACCTTCAACAAAATAGTGGGGTGCCATTTTTGCTTAACTTTTGTTCAATAAGTATCATAGAAACACACAGACATACTAAATCCCAACTTTTTTTTTATCTCAAACAGTGTGCATGACACAGAACCAGAGGTGTTTCTCCTTTGTTTTCTCCTTATGCGATACACATCTTCGATGCGCTTGCACTTTTGGCGAGAAAATGCGGTTAAGCGGAATGTTAATTGATTATCAGCATTATACTGGCTCGGTGCGCGCGATACTGCCTTGACGCTGGAACGCAATGACGAAACGCAAGAGCTATTTGCCATAGTTCAAGGGGATGGCGGGATGGGGTAGGATGGCGGTGTTCCATGATGCATTTGCGTGGAATGCTTTACCTCCGCCGAACCCATACCACGTGTGAGTAGGCTTGAAATATCGCCTATGAAATGCACAGTATGGTGGGCAATCGGAATGGGGTACCAGTAACTGCATTCTTCCAGTTCCAGCAGATTGTGTGCAAAGCTGCAAACTCGACAGTGTAACAATATCCTGTCGCATGGAACCGCTGATTGCATGTCCGGAGGGTGCCAGAAGATTTCCACTTCGCGCACACATTACTGTACACGATGGTGCGCCTTAGGCAATGCTGTAAAGCCTATCCTTGTCGACCGATTCGCACCAAACGACCAAAAACATACTATTACGTCATGGCGTCCAACACCGACAGTGGACAAGTTGCTCGGCAGTCCACAACAGCTGATCGTACCCTACACAGTGGAGTTGGTAGTTGTCGCTCCGTCGTCGACGTGTTTGCAGATGAATAATCGATCAGACCACACGCAATCGGTGCTGACAGGGGCGTTTATGCCGTTCCTTCGACAAGACGTCAGGAGATGACGAACCGGAGGAAACGACGACATGCCATGACGACGTTGTAGCACATTGAAATGCAAAGCCTGCGCGCCCGACACGCGTCATGGTCGCGACCTGTCCCCGCGCGTAATGATGGCAAGAAACAATGTTAATGCTGTTGTTTAGTGGAATTTTACATACAATCTGAACACCAAAACATCAAGGAGTTGCGATAGAGTACAAACCGCAACAGCTGCGTGAAAAGCTTTTTTGTCTAGGTGATAAAAAGCTACAGTCATTCAACCGTGTCCCGAGGCACGTCCGATGCTATTTGTTAAGTGCATCCATAGATGTAAATAGATTCTATTTTGATGTTTACTAAATGTTGTCACTAGGTATAGCCCTATTTTTCGTTGTGTGTACATGTTGACACGTAATTTAGGGTATTGCTGTTAAATAAAAGCGTGTGTGTCTTTCCTCCAATAACTGCAGACTTATTGCTCATTAAATATTTCACGAACAAACAAGCCTTATTGCTCATTTGCAATAATATGATATCTAAAAGTGTGAAGAGCTCTTTTCCCGCATGATCGAGATTTGAACCCACATCAGTTTTTTATCTGGTTAACCCATTCCATTCGCTTACACACTCCGCTATCCGTGGTGACTGCGCAATGTCGCACTTTTCACGAACAAAAACTAACTCCCCTGCTACAAAACACGCCGGTACAACGCAATACACGATTTGATTCATCTTTCCAATCATATATTTATCTGATACTACTACCCACCAATCACGCGAAACAACAGCTTTTGATCGCCATAAAAATCGGCTCACCAGACAAATGACATGGCGATGGCGATGGCTGCTAGAGCCCGCTCCAGGTTCGCCCACTACTCAGGCATTGTGTGTGCGTGTGTGGTGAAATTCTGGCCCACTATCCCGTTTGTTGCCGGTATGTCTTGTCGATTACGCAAATCCTGAAAAAAAGCCAACGAACACACACTAAGCCGACAGATATTATACCTTTCGGGTTAGTTCTCCGCTGCTGCGTTGGCGTTCCAATTAAAGCGCACTGCCCACACTGAGATGATCGTACGTGTATTGGGGCGCTGTTGACAGTGCAACGCAACCGGCTGGCGGACGGATAAGATCAATTGACATGCTACACACGCGGGGTCAAACAATTAGGAGGTCCACCAATCGTTCGTACACTGTTCAGAGCAGCACTGAAACATGGATATATTGATGAGATAAGACCTGGCAGAGGTGGGAAATACTACTTCGACTACACAACGAATTATGTGTGTCACGTGAAGCTGCGCGGATTAGCAAAATATTCTCGCATCACGAGGGGGAAGGTCACGGTGATGTGATGTCTATTATTTACACATTGCTTATGTAATATGTGCCAATGCGTCCGTGTTGTAACGATCAGATACTACACATCGGCATGTGATGCTTGTCGAACACCATTTATGTTTAAGTAAAAAGCTTTTATCTGCTTAAAAAGGAGAGCATTCCGGAGCATGGATATTGAAAATAAATCTTCAATCAGGCAACTATTGCTATAAAGCAGTAGGTAGGTTGGGGTTGGCACTATATATTACTGCATTCTTTCAATCGATTTGATAGTCCACCAACCATTTTGGAATCAATATAATAGAAAGCAACGTGGATTTCTCCATTACCTTTCTGAGGTCACAATAGGTAACTTACGCAATCGAGTTTTAGTAAGGATCGCAATCGTAAGGGATTGGCAGAGCATCCATTAAATAGCCATCAATGTCCCGGATTGTATCCAATTGCCCGTTCATCTTATTCGAAAACCAACACGGCATCTTGTTGCCACCAGGCTGCATTCTCACGGGACTTGCCCTTCGAGAGGCAACACTCTGCCGAAGCCAAAATAAACAGTTAAGCACAAAATAAGCAGCCCTCGGCTTGTTTAATGTCAACGGACACAAACGACCGATAGAAACCGTCGCCGCCTTCTGCTCCTCCGTGCCACCAAAACGACCGATACAACACATCGCGGGAACTCTGGGTCTTCCTTCCCTTTTGCGTTTCGAAGCTGCGCGGTTTTGTTTGTTTTGACAAATCGCTCGTTAGTCGTCAAACTGTTGAAATTCACAAACACTCGACATCCGGAGAGGAACCGGCCGAACGGCGCAAAAAGGGGACAAACACACAGAAACACACACTAGCACAACCGTACACAAGGCAATGGAGCTGGCAGCAGAGGGGTTTGGAAAAATAAATTATCAACAGCACACACCCTACTACTCTCTTGTTGTGTGTCCTGGGTGGGAGGAAAGATCTCCGAATGCATAAAACACCCCATGCGTGTACGTGCACTAATCGTAGAACGTGAGGGTGTGCAACCGGATGCTTCCATTCCCTATCTGCCCTCTCTCCGGCCGTCCAAAAAAGTGAGTCCCCACTCGCCCAGTTGGCCAATCATGCTAAGAAGGGAGAGTATTTAAAGAGTCGTCGTCGCCATCGTCGTAGCGCCGAACTCGGTTGGTGCACGGTTCCTTGTTCGTGATCTACCGTCAACTCGGTGCGCCAATTCAATTAGAGATGGGCGACCTATTTTCTGACCTAGTTGGAGCGCGCTCCCCACAGCCAACCAGTACCACCACACCACCATCGTTGCAAACTATCGAGAGCTCCCCACCCCACCCCCATTGACTTCTAGGCTAGGTCAGCGCGCGCTACGGTTAAGTGTGCGCACGGGGGGACGCGCGTCTTTAGCAATGTCTCACAGAAAGACAGACGCTGACAGCGCAATCGTTGCCCGAGCTCTAAGTACGGTGTGCAGTTGTTGGGTGGAAAATTGTGCACTTTTCCGGCTAGATGGTGATCGTTCAACAATGAATGCCGCGCTCAACGGAGATAGTGCGCGCTTCAAACGTCTTCATCTTTGCGGGCCGTAGTTTTATTGACTCTCCTTAATACCACCTCGAACCTGGCTTGTCGAAGCGTCAATATTGACTCGCCTGCAACCTAACGCGGTGGTGCAACTTCCTCAACCGTGCTAAGGTCAAGTGGGATCATATAACAAGAGTGCGTTCACGTTCACGTCTCCCCGATGTAACGGAAGCGTGCAGCAGTAAGAGTACCTTTCTAAACGATACAATAATAAACTTGAATAAACATTTAAGCAGTCCTTTACAACGGGCAATATGTTCCGCTTTCACTGGTCAATGCAGAAACGAGCTTACACACACAAATCAGCCGAATGTTACGGTACTACCGCCGCAGGTGTAGGTAGACATCATCGGCCAAGATGACACGCCTAATGGGATGACTCACAAGCACAAATGGCGTCATTATTCGGTCACTGGATTCCATTTCCGTAAGGCACTGTTTAAGGCCATTGGGAAAGCAACATCGTCAAGGGTAAAAGTGTCACGATTACCGACGAAAACGACGTACATTTCACTTTGTCCAGTGACAGGTGCATGAAATCAAATTAGTGAAGCTATTGTGCATTCTGCTAATTAAGTGATGACTGTTTGATTTAGCATGTCCCAACATTTTCCCACCGTCCTTATGCCAGCCACTGGTGTGCGCGCACATTATTCAAGTGTGGATTGCCCTCTCCCACTGTAAATTCAATTGGCAGATTAGCATAGCCGTGACATATTTCATCGAGCGTAGCAGCAGTGGCCTCTCTCTCCCTCTCTTGTCACCGCCAGAGATAAAAGAGCCGCATAGTCCATGGACACATAATCCGTGCGACAAATCTGGCCTGGCATTATCTCACTCCATAAAACTGCCATCGCTATTAATTTGAGCATTCTGTCCCACCACAGGTACTACCGCACAGATGCAACAGCTACATTCACTTTACCGCTTGCAGGATGGGGACTGGCCTCTCCTTTCCCGTAGGGTGGGCAGCTCCTGTGATGTGAGCGTTACTCGCTACTAAAAGGTTCTCTCTGGAAGCGTTTAGCACTTCACTTATCGCGCGCAACCGACCACCGTACGGGCTGGTACTGTGACATTCGGCCATGGAACCACGGTGTGGAACGCGCTGTAATTCATAGTCATCGCTTCACACGACACAAAATGGGTGACGCAACCCACGCCGAGAGAGCTTAAACAGCGGAGGGAGTAGTCGTGCCGATCCGGTTGCCCATTTACACTTGCCACAGCAAGTACTTAAATGCCAGGTCTAGAAAGAGCAAAAAAAAGCACACAAGTAATCATCGCAACCACAATCAATGTGCCCGTGCCGGCGCGTAAGTATGGATAGTTAATAAATCAAAATTTTCCGATCGCCACCGAGAGCGATTTCCGGTTCATATCTCAAGGCTTCTCCCTTCATTAAAGAGAGTGTGTGTACCTTCGCTGCGCTCCCTACGATTGCCAATTTCTTCTCCTATTCTCCTAATTCTCCTAAGCTTGATGGTGACGAAGTGTGAAAAACGACCAAATGGCTGTCCTGATTTCTAGCAGCAACTACACGGCTCACGACGCTTTGCACTATTGATCTGCGCCTAGAATGGGAGTCAAGTCAAAGATCTTGCTAAGGTAACACCACTGCCGGCTAGTTGTTTCGTGGACCCGCGTGGGCAGCGGTTTATTTTACTAAATTGCACATGTGTACCTGCCAACTGCACTGTGGCGTCGCGACGATCCTTTGAAGCTCACCGACATCTACAGACCGCGGCAAGGGGGAGTTGTTGGTGCACAAGCATGCACTTTTGCGACATGCAATTACGCCCGTTTGCTTTGCATGCAGCATTTGCTCAACGGTGCGCATAATGCACGCTCCACCAAGAGGTTTAGCTGATAGTTCATGTGGTAAGATTTGAGCGATTCCCGTTGTCGCCGCTGAGCTGATGGGTTTAACTCTCCGATGCGTCTCTTGTCAAAAAAAACCTGCAAACTGACATAGTCAGCATTTACGCCTAAGCGTCGAGGCTTGTGAACCGTTCGCCTATCGTTAGCTTCAATTGCGTACGGCCTGCCGATAGCACGGGTGCAGCGCACCCGCCAAGCAGCATCGTTTAGTATGCTAACGGCAAAAATTATGCCAACAATATGGCAGCATTGATTGCGTTCCCCCGACGCACAGCTCTGTTGGCCTGCCGCTACCGATTGCGCACGGATCGGATGATCGTTGACAACTTGTTTCGTTTTGCCACACGGTTGCTGCTAATCGGCTCCCGTCAATCTTTGCGCCATTCCCTGGTAAACGGAGCGATACCGTAGTACATTGCTGACAGAATGACACACGTTTTGTCAAGCTTTACACCTCCTTTCGGTGGGCAGACGGAGCAGGAAGAGAAGGGTAATTCACAGCGGGGAGCTGCGACGTAATCGCAAGCGAGCTGATTTAATCTAACATTGCCTGTTGAAGGATATCTTGATATGGCAATCTTGCGCGGCTAAAGCGTGCAAAGAATTCATAGCCCTTCATAAGAAAGGGCCGTATAGACACAGTCTGGGGACACTCGGGGTATCACCACCCGTTTCCAGTAGTGCCGTCTCCGGCAGAGTAAATACAAAGCATGCACTTTTACAGTGCATCTGCCATTACGCGCATCGAACGGGGAACATCCGGTGATAAGACCATCGCGAACGGCGTGCCCCCCACACCCAAACGCGTCATAAAACGATCACTGTTTGTCGCCCGTAAATATCCACTACTGCTCTGCGCAGGGCTAATCCATTAATCAACATTATTTCCCCATCGACGTCGCATGCAAATGAATCATTGCCGGACAAATTGAAAGCAAAACGCCTATCCAAACACACGTATCGGAGAGCACAAATCATCATGAATAATCGATTAAATGTACCGCAACGACCCGCAGGGGATCTCTCTCTAACCCGGGGTTGTCACGGCATTAGTGATGCTTTCGGAAACATGTTGCACCCTAAAACCGCCTGTCTATGGGTATCTCGGCCACAAATCATAAGCATAATCATCCACGGAATGAATTTCATTCGCCTGCCCTGCGGCGACTGGTTCTCCTCCACAGCAGAGAGTGGTGGTTCGCTGTGGTTCCGCCGATCGTCACCAGAGTGGCAGCGAAAGTTAAAGGAAACAAAGTAGAAAGTAGAAGCAACAGATTATGACGCTGTCAAAACAGTGATAATTTCCTCTGCCCACGTGTCCGCGTTTCCGCCTAGGCCCTGTTCGCGTACGCTTTGTTTTCTACTCAAATTCCGTTCCGATGCCACTCACGAGACGGGGCGCGATGCATCGGAGCTGCAGCAGCGGCACACACACACACACACACACACACACACACACACACACACAAAGACATAGTATGTGTGTCTTTTTAATGGATTTTAATAGACCGATTATGTTATAACTCAACCCGCGGGACGATCGGAAGTGTGTTTGTCGGAGCCGAAGCATGACCAGTTTTACAGGAGAGAGGGAGAGGAGGCCGATCGGTTTATGAGCATTTAAATTTTATCGATCGAACCCCTCGTCGGTTATTTTAATGGAAATTCTGTCAACCGCACGGTACAGCAGGTGTCAAAAGCAGGCAACCAGGAACTATCGTGCATTGGCCGACCTGCACCCAAGACAAAGGACTCTGCTGCACCAGAAAACTGTCCACTGTCGACCCGGGGAGATGGCTTGGCCGGCGCACAACGACCTCCGGGATGGAATGTTGGACGGAAATGAAGTCGGCGTGTGTTTGACAGCCAACTTTCCATCGACACCCACTTACGAGGGGGCTTGGCACAGCAGACCCATTACTTGGCGAGCCCTTCTTTTCTGGAACCGTTTTGACTGGGTCGAGCTTTTTTTTTTCATTCCGAAAGATGCTGGAGAGAGCCATCTGCGGATACCTTGAGTGAGCACCAAATTTACGGAGAATGGCAGCCGGACGATTCAACGTTCGGTGTGTGCCCGAGGGCAAATACACGACACCAAGACCACACCACAACAATCGCCACTATTCACTGCATTTTCTCGTGCCCGGGATGAAAATCCACCGACAAAAGGTTGAGCTGCTTCTTTGTGTTGAGTCGTGGACGCTCTTTGCTTTGCCTTCCGTTTCTTATCGCTCTCTGCGGCACTGAAACCTGAAGGGAGCACACAAGCGACAAATAACATTGAAATATTAACTAAAAATGAACCTTTTTTGTGTATTGTTGTTTTTTTTAAACATGGACAACCACACACTTTGTTGCCACTTTGCCATGGAAAAATGTAGCCCTCCAACACCAAACGCATAGAGCGAAAAGGAGAGACAGAGAGAGAAGCGAAGGAAGCTTAGTCGCCGTCCCAATCCAATTAAGCGCGCATCATGATGATCGTTCCGAGCTGCGCTTCTCAACACTGCATGGACAAATATTTTGTCCCATTGTGTTCACGCAGGTGTAGTAGGTTGGGGGAGAAGGGCATTTATTTGCGTCTTTTTTGTTTTCAAACCAACCATCGCCCTATGATAAAAAACAAACCCCGCCAAGCCAGACAATGCGACGATACATTCGCTTACAGCGGTTGGCGAAACATGATCATCGAGGCCGCGCGTCTGGCCCCGGAAGGATGCAGCAGCACATGGAGAGCTGTGGGGCGTAAGGGGAGTAGCGGGAAAGGGAGAAAAACATGGCAACGTTCTAAAACAACCATAAATCTGGTACAAACTGCCGCTTTTCTGGCGGTGGTAACCCGCTGCAAGCCAAGTTCGCTCTAGTACCTTCTCCGTTCGCTGGCAGTTTCCTTGTTGCTGGTGCTTTTTTGTGTAGCCTTGCGTAGTTCTAGGAACACACACACCGTTGATGTTCGCTGGTCATGATCGTTTGTTCCGCAACACGCAGTAGAAGCAACGAACGAAATGAAAAGCTATTCCTTAAAGAGCATCACATATTATGGGTAGTAGCGCTGCGCTCTGTTCAGAAATTCGTTTCGCTTCCAGATCCAGCATCACGACAATCCCGAGCCTGTCCGGGCAGCTGCTCCCCCACTTACACTGGACGGTCTGGGATAGGGGCGTCCAGCTTTATTGCCTTGTCTGTTGCAATTGCTTTTTTATAGATCAATTTGTTTGCAATTGATGGTAGCACAAAGTCTGCAGTTATTTTCCATCTCAGTCTTGGAGGATGATTTCGGTTCTAGATTACACCATTCTAAAGCACGGGTAGTGTCAGCATCATCTCACCAGTCCGTCGTAAAATGCTGCATCAAACGTAGTTCTATAATGGTTCAACATCAGCTCAAACCTGCACTATTAAACTGAGGTACAAAATGATCAGCTGTATAGGGCTCACATCACCCTATTGCCTTGAGGACAAAGTCATTATGGAACGGGAAAAACTTGAAACCTCACATCTCGACCTTTTCCAACACCCCGCCCACCCCAACGGCCATATCTATTGCATCGCGTCCGGAGCGTGCATTCGTTCAAAATTGGCACTATTGTGCATCAATTCAACTCCATTTCGACGTTGATACGTGTGCGTACTCAACAAGACACGGCCGGGCACGCGCACGCTTCGCCAAAGTCATGTTAATTTAATTTATACCACACAGAGGTCACGAAACTGTTGCAACTCTACACAAGTACGCTCCTCCCCCCATACGGTTACCGTTTTCCCTTTGGGGCTTAGTGTACGATGTACGGTAGCGCGCCAAACACCACAGCAAAACACGGCCCGGATCTAAACATACGCTCCAAAAAAGGAGAACCCTGAATGGCTCTGCCGCAATCTTTCTGGAGCGCACAGTTAAACCACGCCGCAGAAAGGATCGGTTCATCACGTAGTTCTCCTGCCCGATAGCCATGATTCACCTTGATGTTTACACACACACGCACATGCCCTAGCTCCAAGAGAGGAAAGAAAGTCAAGAAAGAGTGGAAAAGAAAGCCAGGTACTCCCCTTATATGGAACCATACCCTAACCGCGCAGCACTCGGCGTTTGATTATATAGATGAACGGGTGTATTGAATGCCCCCGATGGGGCCCCAATAGAACCGAACCTGCCAAATGGAGTGATCACTTCACTTTTGCTCGCAGCGAAGTCCCACTCCCCCTCCCCGTTTGATTATCCCGTGTACTCTGGAGGCCAAAGGTACTGCTGTCCGTTCCCGTTTCTGCTGGCAGGAATTAAACCCGTGAGTCTGCCAGAGAACTCCAACATAGGCAGGCAGGTGAACATGTTCGTACGTTCGGAGAAGCAGCCAAGGCTTTTGGCCAGCACTACACCCGTACCACTCGAACCATTGGATGTTCTTTGCCATGCCAATCGACATTCTCTCGCATGCTGGTTGGCTTTTACGTGATCTTCATGTGTATCGCTCATCGAGCATTGCCCTTCCTCTTCCCGAGGGCCTTTACAGAGGAAGGCCGCCTCTTTATCCTCCTACCTTACCAAACGTTAGCACATACACTGGAGAGCAAGTTTCTCCCAGTTCCGAAAGTGCTGGCCCGTCACTCCCAAGGCATACCACCACCAGCAAGCGTGTGCGGAAAACTGCGGAGCAAAAAGGCGCGTCGGAAGCGTTTGCGTACGCCGCAGAAGAAAGAAGCGAACGAGGACGAAACGGCTCAAGTCAATCACTATTCCAGGCACGCGAAAACATCGACCAACCTTCTCTCCTCGCTGGACGAGGGGCGATCTCTGTTGCTGAACGGCGACGGTCGCCACCGCTGCCTGATCGTAGCAATTTGAAGCCATTAGCATCCAAAAAAAAGTGATAGCTAATAAAATGTCCGCCGTCTGCAGTGGCGCGGGATACGCAAAAGAATGGATCGAGAGCAGCGCAGCGGTCAAGGAGGTAACTGTACATTCGTGCTACTTATGGTGAAGTATGCTAAATTATGGCGCCTCCAAGAGGTTACTCCACTTAGAATGAGGATCAGGGCGGGATGTAGCAACCCTCTTTTGCTCTTTCTTTCGGCATTAGGGTGTTGCGCAAACATGTCACTATTCTTGCGATCCTGCTACGATCGTCTCGCGAGTTTGCGAGAAATCATAGCCTTGTTCACACGTCTTTGAAGATCGTCTTTGCTTTAAAAGGGTTTAGAAAAGTTGTTTACACTTCCAGCGACGATTTATACGAGCTCTTCATCATGTGCCGGGGTTTACACAACACAGCATTGGTCATAATTTATGCCTAACCCTACCATTAACCTTCGGATGCATCATATAATCTTCAAGCCCTTGAAAAAACGAGCCCATAAATTGGGCGTTTTGTTGGAAGCCGATACCAGCCGGCTGTCTCGCAGGTCTCACTGCTCGCTAGCAAATCGGTTAATTGTCTCCCTTGCGGTTGATCATCGTGAATATTTTTGCTGTCACAAAACATCGCAAACCGAACAGACCGAAAAAAAACAGGCAAACACCTTCTCCCAAAACGTGAAAAACCTGTTCCACGCCAACCTGTTCGCTCGCCAAGAGCCAATGTCGGTGAGGCTGCGGGTGAGTTTGACCGAGAATATTGCCGCAGGCAGTGGCCAGCCAGCAGTTGATCATTATTACTATACGCCCCGAGCTCACGTGCTGCTTTCGCGGGGAAGTATTGAGCTTTTTTTTCTGAGAACAATGGCAGATATCAAAAAGCTTAAAAAATTGAAAGCAAAAAATACGTCCAAAAAAACCTTTCTTTGCGTACAAAGGAACCAAAACGAGTGAAAACTTTCCCCAAAACTTTACATCAATATCTGCTCGTTTGGGTGGCGTAACGGTGTGGATACGTGTCGTTTTTTTTATCAAACCCTCCACTGGCCAGCTCCACCCTGCACCATCATTAGGGCCATACACTGTCGCAAGTCATGCTCTCCCTTTGGCCCCTGCGGGCAATCCAATCAGTAGGATCCGCCATACGACTACCATTGATCTCTAAATGCCCCGCTAGCCCCAATGACAGATGGCATCATCTCATCTTGTGCTACCGAAAAGGGCATCGAAATAGAAGAGAAACGGCCTCCCCTTAAAGGTAAACCACCTTGTGAAGTATGCGTTAGCGCTAGCGAGAGTCGCCTATAAACAACTTGAAATTTATCTTCGCATGAGTTGCAGTCACTAACGATTCCCGCGTTTCAACGTTGCGAATAGATCACCTGTTAATGATCACTGCATCGTAATTCATGTGCCAAGGTATCACTAGAGTCGCGCACCACTCAGAAAAATACACACACACATTCAAAGTAATGGCAATCGTTGGCTTTTTAATTCTACCAATTCCTTGAGGAAAATCCTTCAGGAATCGAAAGCCTGTGCTGTCGAACGCGTGTAGCAACTGTCATGTTTCACAAACGATTACCCCAAGGAGGGGTTTGCTGCTGGATGCTACAATCGAGCGCAAGCATCATCGTGCGCAAATGTCGCGCTGCGTCAACCACTGGCGCATCAACATTGACGCGGTTGACAAGCAGTCAGCTCCAAAAGAACACCGTTAATTTCCTAGCGGTTTCCTGGTCGCGCCGCAGATGGTGTACGCAAAAGAATTCGCAATATGGAAACTTGCTCACCTGGAAGGTCCCCGGTGGCTCGGTGGGGCAATGTCAGTCAACCAACGGGTGCACTAAGCGGACTTGCCCAGAACCACCTCTCGCCAGTTATGCTGCACACCAAGTACCACCCGGAAAGAAGACATGCGTCCCCAATGTGTACCGGGATGTATTGCAAGCTGCAGCTGAATGTACTCCACTTAAAGCCGACGGTGTCGTCGAACCAGTGCCTTTAGGCAAGTCACGACAACTCGATCACACACACACACTTGTGGCGCACGACGGGTTGCAGTCGGTGAGTATGACTCATCTCCTTACGTGAAGTCATCAGTAGAAGCTCATCAAAGTTACGACGCAAAAACGAGCGGGTTTTAGGACCTCCAACCAGTCCTCTCCAGCAACGTTCTGGTTCTACAAAAGTACTAAGGGCCCTGAACCTGCATACCAGTGGTAGTTGATAATTTATCATACATTTTACCGACATAAATGCCATTCTAATCGGAGGAGAAAGCTTTTATTCTCTGCTTGGCACACGTGCGAGTGTATACGAGTGCGTTGGACGCATGCTTTAGATGACGAACGGCATCATCAGCCCCAAAAACGCACGTGAATGACCATCAACAGCGACAATGGACTGTAGCCGTCCGGACTAATGGCCGACGGCGAATGCACGCCACCAACAATTTGCCCGAAAGCGCGATTCCCGTCCAGGGCGGGACAAACGGTCGAGAACGACCGATAACGGCCAGCGGTCTAACGGTGAAGGTGTGGCCATCTTTCAAACTGCCCCGAGTCATGACGACCCTTCTCTGCTGGTTTGCAACCTGTGACGAATCGTACCAACCATTCTCGATGAAAGATGATGTGCTGAAGCGAGTGGCGAGCTTACGCGAGGAGCACGATAACTTGGCCGTAGCGACAACGCCACGAAACAAAACGCTCCCTTGGAAGGGTAAGATCGATCGGTACCTGTGTGCGCACCGGCGACTGGACCACGGCACCACACCTCGCCCATGTCCGGCATGATGGATGTTGAATCCGTGCGATGACGATGCACTTTCCGAACCGCCGCATCGAGCCACCAGCCGGTGGAACTTTCGTTTGCGCGTTCTGATTAACCTATGATGCCCCAGTCGGTGGGGTATCACCGTAACAGCGTGGTATCGGAAATCTGCCCAACTCGGGGCAAAACCCGCAAACAAAATGTTAACCCGCGGTCCAGGCAACCCCCCCCTCCCCCGCTGCCTTCCTCTCTCTTTATGTCTCTCTTTCTCCAGCTGTAATGATGTAGCCGGTTAGATTTAAAGGAAACAAAAGGCACGATCATGTGTTGCTGAAGTAATCGTTAAAGGCTGGGAGGTAATCTTTCCATCGGCGGTCATAATTCTTCCTTCTATCCGCGCGCGCCGCCGCTAACAAAACGGAGATTCATCTTCTTTCGTAGGTCCCGTGTGCAGTGGATAGAACCATTCACCATTCTGCCCATCCGTGGATGGGTTTATTTTAGTTAATTTCATTTCTTTGCAGCTCGGTTTTTTTTCGTAAACTCTCTTATACCCCGAACCGGAATCGGATGCCCTCCACCACCGACCACAAAAAGCTTGCCCGACACGGGGTCAGCACAGGTGATGGGGCAGATGAAGTTTAGAGATTGTAGTTAGCAGATTGTATCGTTTGCTTGTTTGCTTGTGCCGCGGTTGGCAGCGAAGGAGAAACTCCATGTATCAGCCGTGTTGCCGTTGCCCTTTGTAACGTCCCGGGCCATTACGCGAACGGTACCGGTGTACACTGGTGCCTTCAAATGTCGGTCACAAAAAGGAAGCATTACAGTTCCACGGCATGCGCATTGTGGAGAGTTTGCTGAGTTAAGATGTAACGCCGTACAATTTCGCTCCCGTGCAGCAGCGGGTCGCATAAACGTTCGGCTTGGTCAGTGGTCAGTCGGGTTGATATAAATATTGATAAGGAATATCTCATCTTCCCAAACCTAAGATCACATTGCCTTCCAATACGATTCGTGGGGTTACCGCTAAAGCCTTCGGACGCCCCTGTGAAGTACAGACCGTGACCATTTGGGTCAGCAAGTACGGTTCGGGGTCTCTGTTCACCAATACACCGTTGATCGGTCCACGTGTATTTTATTGTTCAAAATTCCAACAAGATTAATGTATCATCATCAGGATGATTTCTCCCGATCTGCAGCAACGCTGTTGGTAAACAAATGAACGGTCACGACGAAGGGAACAATCAACAAGAAACTCCCGTCGCTGGCATCATCAGCATCACTTTAATAGCTTCTGGTACAGCCAATTCCACCATTATTGTAGATGACGATGGTGCCGCTTTTTTCTTCACTCCGTTTATCATTGTTCGTTGGCTGCTAAAGTTCTGCACTGCGAGCGTGATGAAATGCAACACCGGTGATGTTGAGGTTTCGCGACATGCTCATGATTTCACTTTTCTCCGCACCATCTTTCTTGCCAGCGGAAACGCTCATCCTTTTTTGTTGTTCGTATACACCCCTGAACCACAACGATCGTGTGTCTGGCTGTCGCCAGTCTGTGCTAAAGTCGCCTCACGTCCAAACACTTACGCGCAAAAGAAGGCAACGCCGACCGGTGCCTCCCGTGCCTGTGAACCGCATCGTAATTAGAGATGCGTTTAAAATGCGATAATTATCATCAGCGCCATCGGACAGTGTGCGTCGGATTGGCACGCAGGTTCCAGTCGACGATTGTCCATCGGGAGGGTGGCGGCCTGGGGTAGCGTTCAGCCGTCCACTTCCTTTTCTATTATTTCTCTAGCTCCATTAAATGGGTGTGTTTTGTTAATGCACGGACGTTCCACAGCAGCCGTTTGTTGTGACCGTTTCCCTTTCTAGAAATTGGGAGCTTCCATGGCCACACTCACTCACGCACCACTGCCAAAGATCTTGAACTTCGGATTAGACGGGGCCGAGAGTTTTCGTCATTTTGGAATGGCAAGGAAAAATTAAAACGAAAGTGTGCAAGACGCTACCCAATCTGTCCATCAGCGCCGCGTGCAACTCGCAGTCTCGTCCGACAAAAGTAGCCACCGTACCACTGTGTTGTCTTTTCTGTGGGTCTCGCTTGGGTGAAAGTCATAGCTGTCAAAGTTAAAATATGCTAAATTAACTCCAACTAGCTCACAGCCACGGATTACACAAATGGAGAGGAAAACCAGGGCGATTAAATCCCATAAAACAGGCAACGGAAAACTGATCGGTTTCGCTGTAACTGAGCTATAAACAAATCTTTCTCCCATCCCACAACAATACGGTAGCCACATGGTACGCGGGAAAGAGCGAACACAAATTAGTGGTCCTGGTGCCAGAATCTCCTTGTTTGTGTGCGTGTGTGTGTGTGTGTGAGTGGGAAAATAGGTCAAAAGTTTATGATCCCTCCGCTGTTTAAGCGCTCTCCTAGCTCCCCATGTTGCCTCACCCGGGCGAATGGTACGGTTTAATCAGCAACAAACCCGACACATATCCCTCCCCCCTGGTAGTGGCAACCAGACAAAACATAGCCTTTGGACATAAGAAGGTGTGCGTGTATGTGTGTTTGTTTCCGATCAATCAAATGTACAACACAACGTGTCTGGGCATTCGTGCATACATGCCCGGTGTGTAACGGACAGGCCGGACACCAACCAGCCATCCAACCTCCATCACTACTTGGGGCAACAGTAACACAAAACAAACCTGTTCCTTTAAAGACGTCTTCTTGTCTTGACTTGGCGGTGTCTCGTCTTTCACGACCGCGCGAAGAATGATGAAAGATGATGAAGATGAATTTTAATTGGTTCGCCAAAAAGTACACTACCAGCAAATCCTCGGGATGGGGGAAAGGATACACCACAACAGAGAGGAAACTTGAAGCTTGCCACGGGTGTTGTTTGTACGTACATTCCTTCGCTGGCTACATTTGCATAATGTCATCGCGTGTCCTCCTTTGCAAATATCATCTCATCGGAAGTGACAGTACGTACCGTTACCGTACCTTTACTATCACGCGTGGTGTCTCTTTTGACACTTTGATTAACATCAGGCTCGGTGGGAATTAGGAGAAGCTTGCACACAGCCTGAATCCTGCCGTGCGATTTCGTGACTACAACAAGGGGCCCCACACATATTGGAGATTTTCGTTGATAGTACTCTGGAAGTGGTAGGATTTCCAAACTGCATTTTAAAAAGCAAACTAACCTTAGCCCGCATGTAAAGAGGTACGATGCGGTCAACGCTTGGTGTCAAAGTCGTGACACGGTCAAGAGAAACGGTACCTCGGCGTTTGCGTTGCGTGCAAGCGCACGAGTCTGCTCACGAAGTCGCGAGATATAATCGATCGGGTAAGGAAAATTATGCGTTGCTGCATTTGGCCCCATTTGCACCAGCTGATTGTGGACAAATGCGGGAATGCTTTTAAAAAGCAGTCAGATTAACGCCTGCCCCCGGGTGGTTAGGTTGAGACGTACGGGGAGATTAAGAAAACGTGTTTTGCTTCCCTGAAGAGCTGATATCGACCTAAAGCAGCACATTCGTGGGGTTCCGATTTCTTTGTTTTGTGTTGCAGTACACAATACACAAACTTCCTGGTTTGCAGCAAGGATCGTGTGAGAATTGCTTAAGCCACTGTGCCACTGGTGCTCAAAATCAGTCATTTTATTGATGCCCATATTTGGAATTTGGTACGAAAACGCTAATGAAGTTTCACACGTTGATCGCAATAAATACCGCCACAAATGTCCATCTAATTTCAACACGTCTATCGATTGGGAAGTTGGATACTGAGTCATTGCATTGTATTGTATTGGATACGGGATAGTTTGTGCCGGTCTGCAAAGCACATGACAGACCATGCTCATTACTGGGGCAAGGCACGATAATACTGGTCCAAAGTCCAGAGCTCCCCGATGCCTAACTCCACAACCATTCCATTAATCACTCCTCATTTGGGCAAGTACCACCGCCTTTACGGCGTACAATCCCGTACCGAAGAATGACGGAATTACGATCAACGGTAGCAGAAGAATAACGACCTAGCGGTCAATTCTTGGCCAATGCGCAGACACCAACGATTGGGTCATTGGACATTGAGCGTTCAGCACAACCTACGCACTGGCATGTAGTCTGCATTGCCCTGTCCAATCACTTGCCACCCTTGAATAAGAGCATGTAGCTGGCAATTTTCGACGTAAATAACCATACATAGACGGAGTTCTATGATCCGAGATATAACATCTTGTTGAAGTTGCCGTGCAAATCCACACTTCGGCGGTAGCAGGTACAATCGACACTTGCTCGGGGATGTATGTTATGTGCACCCGGCAATGATTAGATCTCATCGCAAAACCCCCGTTACAAAACATTGGTGCAACGGTAGACGGTTTCTACTCCTACTCAATCCGTACGGTCTCCACCTTCAACCATGCCACGCAACGCAATGATTAATCGTGTTCAATATGTGATCATGACATCTTATGCTGGTGCGAGATCGGCTGTCTAAGGTGAGGATCCCGTCCGTGTGGAACACGGTGCAGTGCACAGTCAACGGAAGTTGGCAGCTAGCGTGTCGCGTGGGCGCTGGTTGGCAAGCATTATTTCGCAACGGTGCGCAAATGAGAGAGCAAATGATCGCCCACCTGCTTCGCAATGACTTAAGGCTCCAGAGGTGACAAGATCACAATGGTGCAGCGCGCAGGATGGTTTAATAGGCTTACGCAGAGAAGCTAATAACAAACAAACAAGCTATCCGGGAAAGAGGGGTGAAGGAGGATCAAATCCCTCCTCCCAAGAAAACAAGTTCTTGCCAATCTTTTTCAACAGATATTCGGGAACGAATGAACCTAACTCGTTTATGCTACTCTCTATTTCCTACATGCATTCAGCCTATACGCACAGCTTCTTTGGATAGAACTAGTCAATTCTCGTACGCGCGTGGTACTCGCGGCCGCTCTCCACTCACCCTAGTCAAACGTGTTCTTGGACGAGACACTCATGGCTATCGGATCGACACGACAGCTTGACAGCTCTCGACTTCCGTCCGCTGAAACTCGAGAACTGGCCGTTAACTTCACCGAGCACAACCAAGTCATGCATGTGTGTTAGCTTTTGCGATCGAGCCCCATTTGACGTCATCATTTCGAACGCCTGTCATAATGTGGTCGCACAGTCAGATCAAAACCTACCCAACCATCCGCTTTTGCAGACTGTCGGCCGTTAGTCCCAGACACAATCGCACATGTCTTCCAGCCATTCATCGATTCTGGGCGGCAGTAGTTCTGTTGCCCACTGTTATACGTCCCTTCACCGACCCACACACACACGCACACTTATTACCCGGGCCAAGTTCTTCTCTAGCCTAGCGTCCCATTCTGCGGGACACACGCACCACAGAGCGCGCGATCAGAGCCAAACGAGTGGTGATTTCGATTAAATGAATTCAATTAGTGACGGGCGAGTCAGTTTGGAGGCAGCGAAGAGCATTGCTTGATTTCGCGGGGCCAATGTGGAGACTGTGAGCGTGCCTGTGTGCTGTTGGTGGTTGCTAAACATTGCGATTTGGATGGCGAAGCGTACACCAGCCGACAAGTGGGCGCAGGGCGAGGATGAAATATATTAAATAATTTCCATTATTAACCGAAACGGTCTATACGAAGAGAGGTGCAGCGCTACCTAAGCTCCCACCCGAATGGTCTAAATATGCGAGCTAAATTAATTGTATTTGTCTACCTCCTCTTCTCCACACAAGACGTGAGTAGGGGAGATGGTATCTGTTTTTTACCACACATATTTGTTTCTGTTCCTACCACAACCCGACACAGCAACCCTAACTCGATCGCTTTGTCGTGAGCAGACTAATAGCCCGTAATGGATCGATATGTTTCGGTTATGTTCCCATCCATTCCAGCGGCGTCTGACCAAAATGTACCACACACACACACAAGCTCGATCGGACGACGGCATCAAAACGATCGTTTTTACAACCGAAATAAAATACAGCAGCACAACGTGATCTTGCGTACCGGGAGAACACATAAAACCTTGACGTTATGGTACAGAGTTCAACGGGCATGTGCAGCTATCAGTCGCGCGGCGTCGAACGCACAACCGGCGATCGTGGTGGTGGTATTTGCCGATTAGAAACAGCAACGTTGGGGAGGCTTGGTATTGAGGGGATTCTGGATGATGCTCGTGATTTCAGCGTAATCAGTCGTAAGTATAATGTTCCAAATTATTCCAGAAGCAATCAAAAAATCACTGCACGACTGCTGGTGGATGACAACAGCAACGCTTCTTACGTATGTGTGCGCAGAAGCAAGGTGGAAATGTGTGATTAAATGGGAGCGCTGTCAGAACAGAAAAAAACAACAACACATTATAAATTGCAAATTTGATAAGAGATAGAGGGACGACTTTGCAAACTTGTTAACAGAAGAGGAAGTAAATATACGATCGGAAAGATCTTGAATCGTCGTTGCCTTAATTGTCCCTCTTTTAAGGTGTGTTTCGTTTTATTTGTAATAGCATTAATAGTTTTAATAATCACTGTCCATTTATTGCACCAAAAAATGAAGTTTAATTTGACTGAGAAAAACAAAATTTGTACACAATTTCGCGACAGTATCACTGAAGCATGAAGCTAACTGTTTTTGCTACTTCATTGTAAATTCACTTTAAAAAAATATATTACTTGAAATGGAATATACTAACACTCTTTTCCTCTTTCTCTTTGTGGCAATAAAGCTAATCGAAATTAAATGCGGTGGATAGCTTTTCCATTTGCAAACAAGTCATGGTTCCGAAAAAAGGGAAAATCGGTAAACAATAATCGAACCAGCCAGTGGAGCCAGAGAAACCGATCGTTAACTACTTTATTATTGCGAATTTCAACAAATGCGTGCTTGAAAGAAAATCAAAACAACTCGTTCCACCAACTAGAGAGCAATTGATATGCTTGATAAAATCTGTCGAAACGGAATTAAAATAAACACTAGTACGTAAAAACCCGGAATGGCCGTTAAACTGATGTACAAACGCATGCGAAAGCCGTCAGAAAAGTGGAACTTTCCAAGACAAATGATTTCAGTACCAAGGGTTAGGTTTTTCTCACCAACTTTTAGTTTACATTGCCGGCCGAAGGTAATGCAATGTTGTCTATAATTCCATAACAAAAATTATGTACACGGTAGTAATTTTGTGCAACCAAATGACACGTTCACATCAGAGATGGAATAAATTTAAAAAGGCCACCAACTTTGTTGTAACATCCACATCAGAAAACACTTCCCGCCTTTAAACTCAAAATCACTTCAAAACCAGTGAAACTCAAAAGACACAGAGAGAAAGAGAGAAAGAGAGTGTGTATGTGCCGCCTTAAGTGCTGCTGTCCCATTTAATTTTTTGGAATGTTTTCCTACACAATTTTCGGTAGCGTCGGCGCATCTAGAGGCACCATTACTTTCCCTTCGCAAGCGCGGGCGCGCGCCTCTGAAGCCCTTTAGCGCTGGTTTGTGCCGCAACCTTTTTCCCAGCATGCCTTAACTGCATCCACCCGATAGTATCTGTTCCGAAGCGCCCTCCCGAAAGAGGCTGTGTGTGTGAGTGAGTGTGTGCCCGCGCGTACCACCTGCCCCGCGTTGTCGATCGTTGCATTTATTTACCTCATTCCACCATACCACTTTAGAGGCTCGTTTATCTTTGGAAGAGAGTCATCTTCACTGACCTACGCAGAGGGGCACATGCAGCAGAGAGAAAGGTGGCTGCTGGAGAGCTCTTGTACACGGTTCACGGGGGTTCGCCGCCTATCGACAGCACACCACACGGTAGTCCTTGGAAGAAATCATGATAAAAAAAAAACGAAAACCTCTCTTCCCGGCTCTTATCTACAGCACCATACCCTCTCTCCTTTAAGGGGTACATGTGGCTCGGAATGTGGCTAAAGTGCACTTCATCCCCGCGCCAAGTAGCGGCCACGGCTAGAAACAAAGTACTCTTTCTCACTTTTCTTTAAAAAAAAAAAGCAGCCAACCAAAAATGCCGCTGTGAAGGTGGTGGTTCCCCCGCTTAGCCGCAAAGTCCCCGTTATTTCTATCAGGGGGTGGACTGTACACTTTTTTTTTTCTGTATGTACATTTCATTTGGTACCGTCCGTAAGATCGTTTCGGTTCCGATGCCGCACAAAATGTCAATAAACTGCCCCATCGCGATCGCGATCATACCCATAGAAGAGGAGTGTTTAAGGGGCTAGGGTGGAATGGTGGATTATTAAACAAACGTCCCCGAAAACGTTCATTTGGGAAGCACACTACTACCGTGTATATCATTGCGGGAGGAAGAGAAAGAAAAATAATAACGGCACACCAAAGCAAGACCCCACCAGCACGTGGAGATGGAGGAGCAAACGAACGAAACCACCCATCATCGGCCCGACGACCGGGAGGAAAAAACACTTCTTAATGCAATGTTTATATTTGCGAGAGGAATAAACCGAAGCCTGGGGGGCTTCGGGCCGGGCCACATTTGTACAACAAAAATACACGCGATGTTTAAATTTGAGCTTCTCGCAGTTGGCGTGGCGCAGTTAAAAGGTGACTGTGGTAGGAGCGCTGTGAGGGAGAGGGTTTGCTCGTTCCTACCTACCGGTGTGCAACTGCAGATGCAACGGTAAGCATGTGGGGCAGAACCGAGGACGGTAGCTTGCGGGAGGGAATTTCTCCCATCCAAAACTCATCATAAATGCAATGTCTGCTGGGGCTTGTTGAACAGCCCCCTCCCCCCCTGGCAGACACACGCGGTGCTATGTTGTCGCCGGTAAGACAAACATTAGCAATGGCGTGTGAGCAAGCAGTGCGTACAGCATCAGCGCTCGGCACCTTTCTCCACTCGATATCATCTTTAGATACGAGAAAGACATCACACTCGACTGTCGTCGGACAACGGCAACGGGACTCTAATTAAGACATTCTAGTGACAGTGATGATCGCGATCGCAGGCTCTGTGCGAGACGATTACAAGCTGTAGATGTGTTTCGTTTTAAATCATGTGACATGATTTGTACACAACATATTTCCATAACTATCATTGCAATAACGAAGAATTTCAATTTGCTGCTTGCCCTTGCCCGGAGTGCAAAAAACACTTGCTAATCAATTTCGCTCGCTCCGTGAAGTGTAAAATTTTACGCAACATGTCCGGATGTAAACCTTTTCCCTTTTTATATTTTTACCCCGGGCCGATATGCCCAGAAGAAGAAAGAAGCAGTACCCAAAAAAGAACCTTAAAACCGGGCAAAGCAAAACAAAACACCAAGATAGATGAGTGTAACAAATAGGATAAGAAGCTGAAGATGAAAAGTTGTAGCATAAAACAAAACCATCGACGGGGGTCCCCGTCCTTTCGGATTCGGTTTTGTCTTACATGTTGTGCTCTGCTCTGCTCACGCCAAGACTCCCGCCCGGAGTTTTTAATGCCCAACTACACGGTGTGGCCTTCGGCTGCTTGGAGGTTTTCTTTTGTAAAGAGGCTTACAACTATAGCACAACTTATCGAACCCGATCTTGGCCCTTTAGTGTGTTAAGCGCTTCAAGACGGACGAATTGAACTTGAGAGCCAAAGATGACTTAAATTTAGTTTGTTTAGTGTATCAACACGAACAGTTGTTTGGGACGGTGTAAAAAGACCAAACTTTCTCCAAGGGAGTAGTGTTACATTAAGACATCATTTTCAGCCCAGTAAACATGGAAATGGGAGGGCAAATACACAGAGAAAAAAAGAAACAACGCACGCTACAAATTAACACCCCGATCTTACCTTTCGTGTGTGACATGTTATGATGTTCCGCCGTTGCACCGGGCAGCATAAACGCGCTGCTGAGCAGCATAAACAGTAGCCCTGGCCAGATCATGTTTTTTTTTTTTTTTTGAGGAGGTGCGATGTGTATCGGACCCAGAGGTTCCTGTCCCGGTTTATTCCCTTTTTTCTGTAGCTCTTCCGTTCGGTTTCCTATTCCCACTTCCAGTGGGTGTGTGTAGGGTGGGCGCACTTTCACCGAACAATGGAAGCAGCACCGTCAGAACAACAGTACACCGTCTTCCGCTCGCCTGGAGAATAGAAGAATGATGCTGCTGCTGCTGCTGCTGCTGTTGCTGATAGTGTGGCTGGGCTGTGCTTACTGTGATGCACGATAGAGGCCCAGACGCAAACAAACGCACGCGGGTTGTTATGCTGTCGGCAAGACAGCATGCGATGATGATGATGGTGTTGAAATTGTGTGGCCTTCGCTGGATGATCTCCTACGTTTGGGTGTGAGTGTGTGTGTGTTTGCACCGGAAGATAGTGAGAACGATTCGAAACACCGTCTTCGTTCGCCCAGGCTAGCACCGGTCTTGTGGGGTACGGGTACAAACTTTCAATTAAATCCCAATCGAACTTTTTCTTTCCTTCTTTCTCTCTTCACTACCGCGCCACCACAGCCGACTTTGATTCGTCAGACGGTGAAGGGATGTGTTTTTCCGGTGTGAATGTGTTTTGTTTTTTTTTTTGTTTCTTCTTCGGAGAACTAATTTTCAAAAAAAAAAAAACACCCAAACAACTGCCAGCAGCGGGAAGAGCGAATTACCGCACTTTAATAATCGTGATTTATTCTTTCGCACCGCAGTGGACCCCGCGCAAGCACAATCTGTTTTGGGCGCCTACGTTGTGTTTTCCTTCCGCGGTTTTGTGAAACTGAACTTTGTAAATCAATTAGCTTTTCTTTTTTTCTCACACACAATTGCTTCCCCGAATGGGCGACCCCTTTTCGCACTAATTCACTATCAGTGCAACGGTTGCAACAGTGAGGACGGCATCACACAGACACACACACGCACTTATTTATCAGCATCCGAACGATTGTGTCTTCCGGGATCTTCGAGAAGGCGCGCAGCTCATCAACACACTGACTCACCACGGCCAGACATACTTCAGGGAGCCCTGAAGACAATCAGACACAGACACGCAGCGCCCTCTTCCCGCTGCTCACTTTTATAAGGGGCGAGAGTAATCGGACGATTATGTTGCACAAGGGGCCGCAGATTCACTACAAATTGCACTTCTTTGATGCGTTGCGTTAAGACGCAAGGGGTCGTCTACAATTGGCAAACCTTCGCTTCGCTTGCGATGAGGGATGGCGAACACAATGGACACTAATTCGATGGCTAATTTTAGGCTCACACATCCGCAGAGCACGGCGCCACCGCCGCCGTCGCAACCACCCGCACTAGAGCAGCAAGACGCACTTAATTCCACGCGCACTTCGTCACCGTTGTGCTGCACGGTGCCCCACTATTGAATGGGTACGCACAATACCCGTTTTTGGCCGTTCTCCATATCGGGTGCGGCGCACCACCCTCTTTCCCTCATTGACCCAGGCGTAACAGCGTATCAAACAGCGGGAGCGGGGGGGAGTTATCACCGTATCGTGTGGGCACGTTTCGCGACTTTCACGACGATATGGCGCGTCTCCGGCCGCAAACACCCTTTGGGTGGATCCTTTTTTTTTTCTCTCGAACTCACTCACTGCACATGAACAAACAACACACACTCACACACGCGTGCACTGATCGCGCAAGCACGGCCAACATAAACGGTCATAAAGATTCTTGGCCGAAAAAAAGGTGATCGCGAAAACGTGCAAGCATGCGATGATCTCGCATAGCATCGACGCGCCCAAACTCATAAACAAGAACAGCGGCCTCGTCGCTGGCGTCCGTGGGTCCCTGTGGAAGCTGCTCCGCACCGGAAAAGGCGTATCGTGTGCTTTTCACCGTACTTTGGAGCCCTTGCCTTCTTGCCCTGCACTTGTCGGTTCCGTCGTGCGTGAATTGAATCCGTTGATCGGATGGAAGGAAAGAAAGCCCTGATTTTTGCTACGATCGGACCACGTCTTTCTGTTCTATCTTGCACAACAAATAAAATGCACGAACCGCTCACAGAAGTTTCGCAGTTAACTTGCGTACACCTTTCGGCAGGTAGAAAACAAAACAGCAAAACAGAAACGAACCACGGTTTTCTCGGTGTGTGCGGAGCTCGCGGAAACAGGCACGGCACACGCGTCCACTCGCACCGAAGCGCAATGCTGAAATGAATCGAAATGAACGAAGCGAAGCCGAAATGAACCGACACGAACGGTGCGCAGGATGAACGGAATGAACAGTACTGGGATGCCCAGCTGGTTGATGGCGAGTGAACTTGTTTGATTTTTCCCCTCATAATATGAATACATTTAGCATGCTTTTCCTAATTCCTCATACATTTGAGTAAAAAAATATGTTTTGATATTTTGCTTTTATCGTTTCATTCCAATGAATATTTTAAACATTATGGCAACATTCGGTTGTTAAATTTCGCACAGCACACAGTTCAGCACACCCGCAATCTACTCACCTTGAGCTAACCGGTTCAAAAGTTGACGTTCGTATTTCGCAACGTAAATATTGACATCCATCCAGTGCGCACTGTTGTTGGCTGGTTTCACTGGCGTTTTTCCATTGCCTGCGGTTTCGGACGGTGCGAAGGTGGTCCAAATTTTGCAGCCTACCCAAAAACGGACGTACTGCGGTATCTACTACAGCGCAGCAGAGAGTTTCCTCCGCCCGAATTGGAAAGTAAGATCAGCAGCTTCAACGAAAAGGAACCTTCGCGCTTGGTGTCGCGAACAGTGATGGTAGTAGTAGTATAAAGTAAACCCAACCATGAGCGTAATCGATTTTCTCTTCAGGTAAGCGCGCTCGTCCTGCATACACGCACAGTTTCGTTTATTCTCTTTCGTTTTTTTTCTACCCCCGGTTTTTGGCTCAAGCTATATAGTCCGATTTTTCCGATTTTAAAACCAATTTTTACCCTTCCCTTTTCTATGCTCTTTTGTCTTACTTCCACTCGGCAATTGTTCCACGTATTATCAGTTTCTTTCTCTTACCAGTCTCATTACGAATGCACTGTTGTTACGGTAGCGGTTTGGTTTGACGACCTCACTACAAGATGCGCATTGAGCTTGTTTTGTTTATAAAAATAGATCCAAACTTCTCTCGCCCTTTTTCCTCTTGCATCCCAAACCACAACAAAAACGGAAGCTTTACCGTACAGCCCTTCCTCTCGTTACGAACACCTGTTCGTGCCCTCTTCGAATCCTTTCCTACTACCCCTCCTGGTCTGCAGTCCTGGTCCAGTGGAAACACAAACAAAAAACGTGCTCTTACATTCCCTGTTTTTTCCCCATTACTTTTCTCGTGCAGCAGAAACAGTCTCGCTCAGTAAAAGCGGGTTTGGCGCCGAACATACACCCGGCACGCCAAATATTGTTGTTATCCTTTCATCAATGCTTTTGCGTACAAAAACGTACACCAAAAATTCGATTCCAAAAGGTGCGGCGAAACACACAAAGATTCAATCTCTCTCTATATATACATATCGGCCATCCAGCGTGCGTGTGAGTAGAGTGTGTAGCCTTGATGCGCGTGGTTACTAGCGAACGAGGTAAGAATTTACTACTTTTTTGTCCCCCCTTTTTTGCAATAACTACTGTGTATGGCGTTTGTAGTGCTCGTTGATAGCATTTGTACTAGAGCTAGCGTGTGTATATGTGTGTGTGTGCCATGTGCTTGTTCGTTAATGCTTCTGGAGTATACCCGTTCACGGTTGCATCAGCGTTTGTGTTTGTTGCGTACGAATGCTTAAACTACCTAGCGCATCCCCTTACAATCTGTCTGTCCCAGCTTATGGTTCGCGGATCTTTTCTTCTCTTTCCCAACAGTTGGCAGATTGTACTAAAACCACTGCTAAAGATGATCCGGCGACTGTTCAGCACGCTCATTGCGGATTACCCTCCGGCCGGGGAGTTCCTTCCGTCGGCACCCAGCAATCGACAACCTTCCACAGGCAGTGGTAGCGGTGGTGCGGACGTAGTGCCACCGGCGTTCCGGACCAGCTCGCTACAGTCCTTGAGCTGGCTGCACGCCATCTCGCCCTGCTTTCCGGTGTCAGGCGACCGCATAGAGGTCATCCGTGAGCCTGGCACGTTCTACAACACGCTGCTGGACAAATGTTCGGTCGCGCAGCGAAGGATCATGCTCGCCAGCCTGTATCTTGGCACGGGCAGCCTGGAAACGCAGCTCGTGGCCGCCATTCACGAAAACCTCCGCAACAATGTGCAGCTCAAGGTGGACGTACTGCTGGACTTTACGCGTGGCACACGGGGCGAGCGCAACAGCAAAACCACGCTGATGCCGCTGGTCAAGGAGACGGACAATTTCCGCCTCTCGCTGTACCACACGCCGGTGCTGCGTGGGCTAACGAAACGCCTTGCGCCACCGCGATGGAACGAGCTGCTCGGCATACAGCACATGAAACTGTACCTGGTGGACGATACGGTCATCATTTCCGGTGCGAATCTGTCCAACGATTATTTCACCAACCGGCAAGACCGGTACGTCATGATCGAGGATCGCCGGCTGGCCGACTTCTATGCCAACTTCCTGGGGAAGGTGCAGGAGTTTAGCCTGACGGTGGGGCGCGATGGAGCGACCCGACTGCACGACACGTGGACCATGCTGCCGTACAAGTGTGCCCAGCTAGAGTTTGCCACGGAAGCGCGGGATCGCATCCGGGCGTACTATCGCAGCGTGATGGACGAGCAGCGGGCGGTTTGCGAGCGGGACGAGGCACAGCACGCGGACACGTGGATATTCCCGCTGATCGAGATGGGACAGCTCGGCATACATCACGACAGCCTGGCGACGAAGCAGCTGCTGTCGGGTTGTTTGGCCGGCTCGCAGCTGCGGTTGGCGACGGGATACTTTAACCTAACGGAAACGTACATGAACACGCTGACGCACGAGTGTCAGGCACAGTGTAACATACTGATGGCGCACCCGAACGTAAGCAGCTTTTAGTGCGTCGCGAGTTCAAATCAATATGCCAACTAACGCAATGACTTTGTTCGCTTTTTTCCCACAGGCCAACGGGTTCCTCGGAGCGAAAGGACCGGCGGGCGGTATCCCCGCAGCATACTCCCTGCTGGCGCGCAAGTTTCTCGAGATGCTGAAATCGTCCGGCCAAAGCCACCGGGTGGAGCTGCTCGAGTACGAACGACCCGGGTGGACGTACCACGCCAAGGGCCTGTGGTACTATCTACCCGACTCGTCCCTCCCGAACGTCACCCTCATCGGTTCGTCCAACTTTGGCGAGCGCTCGGTGAACCGCGACCTCGAGGCACAGATCTGCGTGGTCACGAATAACGCCACTCTGCAGCACAAGCTCGAAACCGAGTATCAAAATTTGCTCCAGCACGCGACCACCGCCGAAACGGAGCTCATCAACCGGCCGGTGCCCCGGTGGGTGCGTGCCGTCGTGGGACTGTTTCGCAACTTTTTCTAATCTCGCCCCGCTTCCGCTGGCGGCCGGTCCGGGTCCGGCCGACGGCATCATTGCGCATCGAAGATGCGATACTCGTGAGCCCGCGCGAACAAACGCCTAACGTATCGAATACACGTGACAGTCCCGTTGGAGTTGTGATCAGTGTTAAGCCGACCAATCGTTCGGTTCCGACAAGGACCTGGGCCCGTGCCCAGGGTTACTTCTAGCTTCTATTTTCGCCATCATGCATCGCGTTAGCTTAATCGAAAAAGAAAATATCTTGTTACACAAGTTTGTTACCGTTCCAGTTGAAGGTTGCTCCAGCGTGCGTACGACCGATCACCAAAGGAAGCAGCAATAGGGAAAAAATGAAACCGAACAGTTCCTGTGTTGATGAAGTAAAAGACATTGTTTTAAAAACAGTAAACCACTATAGCGTAGAAAAATCGAGGCCCCTCGTCGGTACCACCACTTTATTTGCACTCCGGCCTTGCCTTTCCGAAGCGTTCCCTCCGCCCTCCTTTCCGTTACAGCTTAGCAAATACCGGCGTTTCCTTGCTCTGCGAAGCCATGATCGCGTTCAGGAAATCTTCACTCTGCAAGTTCAGCATGTTAATAGCGCGGATATGATCGAGCCCTTCCTGCACCGTGTGGTCCGCCGAGTAGACGATGTTTTTCTTCGTTCCCTGCACCGCGATCGGGCTCTTGCTCGCGATCTCCTCCGCCAGCTTGATCGCACCCTGCAGCAACTCTTCCCGATTGTCGAACAGCCGCGATACGAGCCCGTGGCTGTGCGCTTCATCGCTAGCGAACTTCCGCGCGGTAAAGGCAAGCTCCCGCACCCAGCTCTGATTTCCGACGACACGCGGGAACCGCTGCAGTGCGCCAACGTCCGCCGCCAGCCCGATGTCCACCTCCTTCAGCGAGAACCAGGCGTCCCGCGTGCAGTACCGCACGTCAGCCGCCGTAATCAGGTTAAGGCCGGCCCCGATGCAAGCGGAATGTACCGCCACGATGACCGGCTTGTAGCAGTGCTCCAGCGAGCTGATGCAGTCCTGGTACAGCTTGATGGTGCCCTCGAGCAGGCGGCCCCGTCGACCCACCTCCTCGATGGCTCCCATCTCCTGGCCCAGCTTCATCATATCGAACAGATCGATGCCTGCGGTAAAGTGTTTGGAGGAACCGCCGGACAGTACCACCGCCCGGCAGTCGGGATCGTTGTGCAGCTGGTCGAAGCAGTCCTTGATCTCCGTCCACAGCTGCCGATTGAACGCGTTCATACGATCGGGCCGATTGAACTCGACGTGCACCACGAACGGGCTCGGCGTGGACAGTTTCAGTGTTTTGAAGTTGTACTTCGTCGACGCATCGGTAGAAGCGTTGGCCGCGGCGCACAGATTACGTGCGATGTGTGGCGCAACCGGTGCTGTGAAATGAAGCATTTGCAGACGTTATTGGAGTCCATTTTGTGGATTAGCAATACTTTCACTTACCTCCTGGACGGGCCATCGTTTTGAGTGTGGAGAAAACGGTACTAAATGCAAGCTTGTTCATGGTGGCAAATGAAACTGCAAAATTTAGCCTTTTTAATGCTGGACTTTGATCCGTAGGAAGAGCAACGAAGATTCGAATCAGCTGAACCGTGTATCAACCGTGTGAGAGGGAAGAGGATGGTGAAATGATAACGGTACAGCAACCCTTTGCTATCGCAGATAAACGTCAAACCTATACGTAAACATTGGCTGACGCATTTGATTTAATTTTACCGCTTCATGGGTAAGTATTTTTATTTTTTCTGGTAGTTTCAAATAAACCTCCCTTAATATAAACTCTTGATGGTCCTTTTATAAATGTAGTTGAATGTTTGATCCTCCAACTACGAAAACTTTATATAAATTCCAAAAACAATTCCAACCCGGTGGAGTGACATTTGTAGAGCTCCGCTGGGAATTACCGGTTCGGATTGCAACCGTCTATACTGCACTGAATGTTTTGAAGAATTCTTCCCTTCGGCAAGTTTTTAACTGTAATTCATTGTAGTGTTTGGTTTGGTGCATGCCGCTCTACGCGTAGAGCGCAGTTGCATCACAATATTCATTCCGATCGCTGTTGTGATTGAAAGTGCACAGTGCACCACAGCAAAACGCTGTTCAGTTTCTCATCGTGGGAGCCGCTGCTAGTGTGCACGTTTTTTAGCCCCTACTGTGGCTACGAACACATTCCGAAAGGGGTATCCACGCAGTTGTTTTGTTTTTCCAGCACTTTTCAGCAAGACGCAAACTAAAGTGAACGTGAACGTGCAATGTTCCATACAATCTCATGGTAATTTGTTTATTTTTATCGCAGTATTAACGTGTCGCCTCTTCGATGTTATTCGATTTTAATGTGCAATAAGAAGTTATTGTAAAACATGATGTTACTGCCAGCCTGTATCCAGAGTCGCGGTAATGGGGCAGGTGCATAGAATTTGGAGCGTATTTCCATTAGCTTCTTGCATAGCAATTAAATGGAATGTGTTTCAACTGGTTGTGCAACAGGTTTCCCCCGGGCGAAGTGATACTCTCACGACACGAAAGTGGATTAGATTATAAAATAGTGTAGAAGATACAGTGCGGATAGATCCGTGCGATGGTGCGTGACAACATCACTAAAACTGCGATAAGATTCAGACATCCCTGGAGAGGGTTGTGAGACAAGTTTATGGTTGAAGCTCTGTTCATCAAACAAAAAAGGAGGAACAGACACAAACAAGCGCAATCAGTGCCCGGCTCTCAATATCACTGGGACCGGCAATAATGCTTTACAGATAAGGTCACAAAACGTACGTATGAACCACGGTCAAATGGTTTGGTGGCTTCCTACTGCTACTCGTGTGTGTTGTCATAATTAAGATTGCTGATTGAACAATCAAAGCAAACCGATACAGTCTACACACGCGTACAGTGATTCACCATCGTCTGCCGAAATGAACCGCGCAATGACTATGCAAAAACAAAATAAAACAGCATGTGTGGTGCGAATGGAGAAAAAAGAGTTTCCCATACCGGGAATCGAACCCGGGCCTTCCGGGTGAGAGCCGGATATCCTAACCACTAGACAATATGGGACTGTTAGCGGAGTGGCAATACAAACCGTTCTGTATCTACTGCTGCGCTTTCATATAGAATCCAAGTAATTGAATCATTCAGTCATGCATTTTGTTTTTTAATTTTCTTTACAGAACCAGCGCAAATATCTCCTGCTCCCAACGGTGCTTAGTAACGTGGAAAACTAACGTATCACACACCTCCGAACGCAATTCCATCGAGTACAATGGCCTGTCCACTGTATAAGCTGCTGCTATTCACTGCCCTACTGATACTTCAACTGATAGCGACCTGCAAAGCCACTTTAGCAGCAAATTACGATGAGCAACTGGATAATGCCATCCGCCAGGTGTCCAGCGTGGGCTGGGAAGTTACCTATGATCCGCCTAAGCTCAACATGGACATGAGCACCACGCGAAATGTAACGCTACGAATAGAGCGCATAGCGAAGGCGGATTTGGAAGACATCCGCTCGGTGCAGTTGAGAAGCGAGCGTGAGCACGTGGCTTGGGTCGAGAACGGTACGATCGTCATTGAACCACTCGTCGCGGCCATCGCGTACAATGGGTCGTTTACCGTCGTTGCCAACTTTCTCGGCCAGACCAGCTTTTTCGTCGAGCTGGTGCGCATGAACGGCACGACCGAGAGTATCAAATCGTCCACCCTTCCGATAACCGTGATCCGCCCGGAGCGCGTCATTGACCATGTGTTTACCGGATCGGTCATACTGCTCATCTCCATCCTGTACATTAACTTTGGCGCTGCGCTGGATGTTGGAGCCTTGAAACAGATCGCACGGCGTCCGATTGGACCGATGATCGGGTTCGTGTGCCAGTTCGTGTTCATGCCCCTGCTCAGCTACGGTCTCGGGCATTTGCTGTTTCCGGACAACTACGAGCTGCAGCTGGGACTGTTCTTTACCGGCGTCTCGCCGGCCGGTGGAGCTTCCAACATCTGGACTGTGGCGCTGGGCGGCAATCTAACGCTCTCCATCGCCATGACCACTATCAGCACGATCGCCGCGTTCGGCATGATGCCGCTGTGGATTTTTACCCTCGGGCGTACTATCTTCCAGCGGGCAAACCTCGTCGTGCCCTACAGCCGCATTGCATACACGGCCGTTGGACTGGTGGTCCCGATCAGTGCCGGTCTGCTCATACAACGGTACTGTCCCCGGTTCAGCCGGCTGCTGGTGCGCATCCTGAAGCCCATGTCCGTGATATTGATCCTGTTCATCGTCATCTTCGCGATCGTAACCAACCTGTACCTGTTTGAGCTGTTTTCCTGGCAAATCATCATCGCCGGGTTGGGTCTCCCTTTGCTCGGCTACTGTTTCGGGTTTCTGGCGAGCACGCTGATGCGTCTGCCGCTAGCCGACTCGCTGGCCATTTCGGTCGAAACGGGCATACAGAACACCGGTATTGCGATCTTTCTGCTACGCTTTGCCCTGGAACAGCCGGCGGCGGATCTAACGACGGTTATGCCCGTTTCGAATGCGATTATGACACCGTTACCTCTGCTTCTGCTCCTGGTCGGCCTACGCATTCATGAACGGTAAGTTTTACATGTCTGTACATTTGCTGTGTGCTGTCTGTTTTGTGTGTTTTTGCTAATTTGAGATGCTTAAGCCGCAACCATTATTGTTTAATTTCAGCACGAAGCGACGCGCTGAAAACAGTCTGATACCGAAGACGGAGACGGATCCTGTGGTGGCAACGCCAGAGTGAAGACAAACAACTACGATCATCCCCCCGATGGTGACGGTTTTAGGGAACACAGGCCTAGCGAACAACTCACAATCACACATACACACACATACATCATACTTAGCACATAGTAGAAGAATGTGATTTGTTTTTTGTACATCGAAATACAGAAAAGCCGTTTATTCTAAAAATCCCTATCTTAGTCTCGCATTTCACCTTCCTCGTCCTCATCGTCTATACCGCGTATGTACAGCACGTTGTTGCACCGGATCAGCACCTCACCAAGGTGTCCCGTGTTCTGTCCGTCCACAAACTCTTCCGTGTTGGCTAGCTGCATGTTCATGTACCCGTCTACCGATACCAGAAACCCTTTGTACTCGTGGCCCCACTTTAGCTTAATGATCACCGGCTTGCCAGTGAGTCCATTGAGGAATGGTTTTGGGTTTATCGGCATAGCAGTCGCCATCGTGCTGGATTGTTGTGTTTTCTTTTGCGGTACTTGCTAGAAAGAATTATGCAAACTAAAGCAAATTCACCTATTACCAGATGATGGAGGGAAGTGAACGATTGTTTTCGTGTTCTGCTATACTTACTCGAGGTTCGGGAAACTGCAAAACACCAATTTATTTGGCGTCCTTTAGCAAAAATTTCTTGTTTTCTCTCGCGTACAGCCGGTCGAGTGTTTTTTTGACAGCTCGCCCTTGCGCGTTTTGCAAAATGTCAAATGGATACAACTGGGTTGAGCTTCGCATGATCGCGTGGAAGACGCATGAGCAAAATAAGTAAACTTGTGACGCAAATGAGCATGATTTTTATTTTATTTTTTTCATTTTTTCATATAAACACATCTACAGTAGATTTCGGATTAGTAAACTGCCGTTGATCTACTATTTCTTACCAAAAGTATCGAAATGTTTTACACGGGTACAGCTCCTCTACATTCACCTTGAACTTTTTTGGAGTTTATTTGCTGGCTGGCACCACTGCCCACAAACGTCAACATCGCGGGTACGATAAACGAAGGACGCTGGAATATTTCTTGTTTACATCATTTTTGCAGCAAATTCTTGTCGATTTTCCGATACCAAATACACATTAAATTGAACGTACCATGGCCACAAAAGCGTCACCACAAGCGGTAAGTAGAAACGAGCAATCGAATCCAAGAAAGTAAAATAAGTTTCAAGAAACTTTTCATTTTTCCTCGCCATAGCCTCCACAGGTAATGGGGGACAACGATCTCGGACCGGTCCGTTTGCCGGTGGATCGAGAAACGCACCAGTACGACGATTGGACCATCGGGTACACCAAATCGCACATCCTCAAAAGTGTCTGCGTCAAGGGCGAAACCTGTGTGGCCGGCGATCCGGACTGCTGCGAACTGTGCGTGTACAACTTTGCGCTCGCGCTACCCCACCTGCCCGATATGGTGTTTCACCGGAATGTGCTCCGCATCAGCCATGCGTCGGGCGCACAGCTCGAATTCAATCCACTCGACGCACTAAAGCTTGTGCGCAACGAAAAGCTCGACCTGAAGGTGGCCTGCTCGGACGAGTGGCGCGAAAGCCGCCCGGAAGCGGCACAAACGGGAGACAAAGTGAAGCCGTTCGACTGGACGTTCACGACGGAGTACACCGGCACGGTGAACGATCGCTTCCGCGTCGAACCGACCGAGCAGCGCATCGATATGTTTAAGCTGATGCGCAAGGAGGAGATTCTGTTCTATCACAATCTAACCCTGTTCGAGGACGAGCTGCACGATCACGGCATATCGTTGCTCTCGGTGAAGGTTCGCGTGATGCCGTCCGGGTTCTACGTGCTGTTGCGTTTCTTCCTGCGCGTCGACAATGTGCTGCTGCGCAGCAACGACACGCGCTTCCACTACGAGAAGGGAAACGATTACGTGCTGAAGGAGTTTACGCACCGCGAGGCGAAGGTGGAGCAGTTGAAACACATTCCACCGGCACTGTTTACCAATCCGGACCACATTGTGGATAAGCTGCCGGTTGTTCGGAAGGTGAACGAGAAGCTAACGATCATCAAACCGGAATGAGTCGGTGTGTGTGTCGCGAGCGATCTCACGGTGAACTTGTAGGGTTTGAGTGTGTGTCTGTAAGCAAAGAACAGTACGCGTGTAAGTGGTAAGGGCCGTAGCTATGGCGTCAATGAAACGGACCGTCGTTTGTGATTTTATTATGTCAATATGAAAAATAAATACATACACACATGACACGTAATGTGTGTGCTTTTAAAATCAAGCGGAAATTCGGCCCACTTGCTGTTTAGGGGTTTTTCCGCGTAGGATCGTAGATATCCTGTCCATACTTGCGGTTTTCTCCGATGCAGAGGGACAGCGTGCTCATCGCATCGGTTGCCACCTCAACGTACGTTTGTTCGTCGGGAAGGAACTCCGAGGGTGGGACTGTTGCGGAAGAGAAGCGAATCATTGAAGGCACCATAGTAATGTTAAAGAGAACATTCACCCGCTACTTACCAACAGCGGAGGGTGAATAGACGGAGAAGATCGTTTTCTTCGCCGTGTGCTGCATCGAATGCATGCTAATACAACCGTAATTTTGAAGTATCTGTAACGGGAAAAAGCGAAAAAAATAAGACCAGTTTTATAGTGACACTGTGAGCCTAAGCCACTTCACCTCTAGCAGCTGCCTCAGATAGAACGGTGGCATCATGTTGAAGCGTACGAACAGCACACTTAGCGGAACGCCCGGATGGGCTACGCAGTACAGCAGTATTGAGGTGAGCCAGCGGAACAGCAATCGCTTATTGACGACACCGTCAATCCTTATCCAGGGTGCCATCGCCAGCAGCATATACTTCCGCTTAGGCCTAACGGTACAAAGGGAAAGGAAAGGTGATTAAAGAGTAACACGAAACCATGCTTTCAACTCACCTTTTTGTTTCCGCTTTGCTGTCGGAAGTATCCGGCCGATTCTTCTCTTCGGTTGTGGCACCTTTCGACCGTTTTGCCGTCTGCTCTTCCACATCCGACGTTCCCTTACGCTTGGTACCGGCTTTGATCGGGTCGGCTGAACTGCTTGGTTGTTCCTCGCCGGATCGATGGCCGCTGATGGCTTCCGGTACCGGTGCCTTCGTCAGCCACTCCTCCACAAACTGCCAATGCACGTAGGTGATGGTACGGTACCCGGTACGCAGCAACAGCTTGAACCCGCACAGCGCCTGCAGATGCTGCTTCAGCTGCGCGTGGTTCGGGAAGGAAGCGGCCAGCTCGAACACGGTCGCACCCAGCCACTGCTTTGACTCGATGTACGCCAGCAAGGCGCAGGCGTGCGTGTTGCGCTCGATCACGGACATCGCTTCGTGCAGCGGCCGTTTCAGTTGCTCCATCGCGGGCCACAGCGCATCGCTGGTCAGCTTGACCAGCAGCTCGCGGCGCCGCTTCGCACCCTCCGGCAGGAAGCATCGCGGCACATTCCACTGGCCGTACGGTTCCCGGTCGGCCAGGGCCGCCGCGCTGAAACGCTCTGCCGGCGTCAGCTTCATGCGAATGTGAACCTTCATGATTGTCACTTCGTAGAAGTTGTGCAGCTTAAACACTTTCTCGCTGAGCGCCGTCAGGCTGCCGTACAGCCGTTCCTCGTCCTGTTCCGTCTCGCCCGCATCCTCGTCCTCGAGCGCATTGGACAGCTCGTACCGATCGAGCCAACTGTACTCGGGCAGCTCACTGTCAAAGGACAGGCAGTCCTCGGCCAGCTCGGCCATGTTGACGGCGTGCCTGTCCAGCGCCTGCCCGGCCAGGGTCTGACGATTCACGTCCCGCTTCTGCTTTTCGGCCCACCGCTGCTGAAACTCGGCAATGTATTTGCTGAAGAACGGCAGCAGATTTTCCTCCCGCACATCGAACATCATCGCAACGTCCATGCGATTTTTGCGCTGCGTGCGGTCGCTTGCGTACTGCCTAATGCGCGCCAACTGTTCCTGTCGTCCCTGTGCCACCGCCAGGCATCTACCGATCAGATCGACATTACGCGCACCTCCGCTAGCTTTCGTCCCCACGCCAACACATCCGGCCAGCGAGCAGTGAGCCGGTTGCGAATCGTCGATTTTAAACGTCTGCGCAATGAGTCGCCGCTCGCCCTGCTGCAGCTGATCGAGCAGGCAGAAAAAGTGAAAGTACTCGATCGGTACCTTCAGCAGCCGCTCGACCGGATGCGAAACGTACTGGAATGTAATGTCCTTCTGCGAGGAAAAGCGCAGCTTGCGCGATGCCGCCGGATTCACCTTGTCAGTGGGCGCTTTAAAGGGCGTTTGGGCAGGTTTGGGCGGCACCTTTCGTGCGCTGGACGCTGGTTCTTCCTGGCCCGAGCCGCACTCCTGCTCCGCCAGCACGTCCGTGTAGAATGGCACCGTTTCCTTCGTGTCGGCGCGCACCTCGATGTAGTTCGCTTCCTGGTCGATGTGTACGTCGATGCGGCCGGTCGCCAGCAGCTCGCTAAGCAGCAGTACCAGCCCCTGCGCGTCATCATCGTACGCGTACATCTCGTCGTAGCGGACGCGATCGAGCAGCTGCATGTACTGGCCAAAGATCGGCAGAAACAGATCGAACGGGAGCGATGTCATCAGCTGCTGCTGGTAGTGGATCGACACGTGGTACAGCTCACGATCGCCTGCGTTCGAGGTGTGCGTAACGAGCAGCTTCGTCCCGACGCCTCTCAGCGTCTTGTTCAGCGAAACGAGATGGTAGTTGCGCATCAGACGCATCGCCCCGGACAGGATGCTCTCGGAGAACTCACGGTACACGTTTTGCAGCGCGTCCGGCGTCCGGCCGTGCGTTACCGCGCTGTGCATGAGTATGGTCAGCTTGTATATTTGCAGCTCCTGCAGGGTGGTCGGATCGGTCGCGTAGTTCAGCTGCTTCGCCACGTGGCTCGTGTCCGTCACGGTGAACTTCCGGTGCAGCTCCTCGATCGTGCCCGGTATGCGCGGGTAGCTGCGCCGCGGCTCATTGTTCCGGTCGCGCGGAGCTCGCGGCGTCGTCTGCGTGGTGCCCGTGTTGATGCTTCGCACCAGATTGGTGCAGTACTGGCGGACCAGGTGCACCAGCTGCACGAAGTGGATGCGGGCCGCCACCATGTACTCTTCGCTTTCGGTATACCGCTCGCGCAGCTTCCGCACAAACCCCGGCCCAAAGCGCTCGGTTATTATCGGGTTTTGCTTCACCTCCTCGAGACAGGTTTGTATCATGTCCGCGACGCCCGGCACCTTCTTGCCCATGTACAGTACGCGCCGCTGGCAGGCGCGAGACGTTTTGCTCACCGAGCGGGCACAGGCCCAGTGCAGCACGTCCCGGAAGGTGGACGAATTCACCGGGCAGCTGATGGTGAGCGAAGCGTACATGTACAGCTGCGCCACGCGGCACATCACCAGTATCTGATCCTCGGCCGGGGACCACTTGACGCGCAGGTTGCTCATCAGTTTGAGCGCCCGCTTGTCCACCTCGTCGTACGTTTCGCGCCACAGCCGGGTCGAGGGTTTGCGCGGTTTGATGACGCGCTTTTTTATCTTCGATTTGCGCGGCACCTTACGCGGCACCACCGAACCGGTGACGGTCGGTTTGTCCGTGCTAGCGGACGTGGTCGACGCGACGCCACCGTCGCCGCCCGTCTTGACCTTCTTCTGCTTTAGCTTTAGTGCGCGCCTCACGTACTGCAGCCGGTGTTTATCAAACCGCCGGCTGTACGCCGTGTTGACCATCTTCTGCCAGTTCGTTTTCAGGTGCATAAACAGGGCGGAATCGAAGCCGGCTGCTCCCTTCCCGTCACCGCGCGGCAATCGCTCTGGGCGATCGTTGAGCGGGGCGGTGTCGGTCGTTTGTACTTTTAGCGCTTCGACCAGCGCCGGCTTGGTGCTGAGCTGCTGCACCTGCACTTCCCGCCCGATGGCCGTGCTGCGTAGGTTTAGCCGAGTCGAGATCGATATATCGAACAGCCGGTCCCAGTAGTCCTGCAGATCATCCATCGTTTCGAAGCGGTACCGTAGGACGGGGTACTTGCGCGCCTCGATCTCGTGGTAGCTGTCCTTCGACGAGGTGGTGTTCAGCAGGCAGGCGTGCCGGTTCAGGTACACGTACGTTTGGTCGCGCGTTTTGCGCAGCTGCGGTCCCATCTGAACGAGGCCCGCATAGCACAGCAGCTTCGTAATGTCCAGCGTGGCGTGTATGTAGCGCCGTCTGGCCAGCAACTGCACGCGCACCGCATCCGGCAGATCCTTCAGTATGATGTACTTGCGTATCGGATGGTTCAGATAGTAATCCAGCGCGGGCGTGTAGAACGAGAAGGTAAAGATCGAGCAGAAGATGAAGAGCGGCATGCGCACGACCGCATCGGTGAGCAGCACCCAGCCGGGCCCGTACCCATCGTACAGGTTCAGCGGTGGGATGAACATTTTCCAATCGTTCGTGTCGCTGTAGATGGGCGACAATTCGTCCGGATCTAGCCCGCGGAGATCGATCTCCTTCAGCTCGCTTACGCTGATATCGCGCGCGTCCCTCGGCTGCACGTACGCCGTATAGAAAAGGTACTCGTGGTACAGCTTCATGCGCGGACACTTGGGCAGACAGCCATGGTAGCCCTTCGGTTCGACGGAATCGTCGGTCGGTGCGTCCGGGATCGTGATGGAGGACTGCGTTTGCAGCACGATGCGCGTCTTCGCCATGGCCAGCTTCGACTGTAACCCGGGATGATCGACCGTTATTTTAGGATCGCAGATGTACACCAGCTGAAATTCACGATCCTCCCGCCGCATCGTCACGTTCGCGATCATGACCAACTTGTCGGCGGCCAGGCGACCGATCAGGCGCATCAGCGACTTATTGCACGCCGTGTACTGATTGCCAATCGACGACTCTGCCTGCTTCAGCCGGTTCAGTATGGCGCGGGGTTCGATCGCCTCCTCTTGCTTCACGAGATCGATGATGAAGTTGCAACGCCGCAGCATCAACTCGCTGACCAGCTTCGATTTCATCGCGCTCGAGATGCCTTTCTGCGCTTTCTTCAGCATCAGCTTGTCGGTAAGGATCACATCGGTGATGATATTGTCCTGCAGTGTACTATCGAACGCGTTGTTTTCGCTCACATTGTGCACCGACAGAGCAGAAGAGCCAGCAGTGCCAGGGTTGTCGTCGATGCTCATATCGGAGATCGGTTCGGCCTTGCTGTTGATGGCGGCTGGCTCCGGAATGCTCGCACTAATAGCAGCAGATATCTGCTGTCGCTTGCTTTCGATCACGTTCAGCTGGTTCGATACGTACTGGGACATTTCCTTCTCAAACACAGCCGTCCGCTGTGAGCTTCCCGGTATGAAGAATCTGCAAAAAGAAGATAAGCACTATAAGCATATCTATCTGGATATGAAGCTAGTGAATACAAAATTTACTTCGAGGTACGCTGTCTTCCTTCATCCACAGCCATGCTTTCGATGGCTTTCAGCTTGACGAGATTTTTCACAACGCCCCGCGCGTTAAGCTTATCCAGCCCCATCTCCTGCGCCATCTCCGACTGCGATATGCCCTTCCCTCCATGATGCGCAACCACATTGTAGGCCAGCTGCAGCAAGGGTACGTCGACGTACAGCGAGTTGCTGTCCGCACCGGCCAAAAACCCTTCCTTCGCCTCAGCTGCACCTTCCTCGGCCGCGTCACGATTGCACGCATCGTACACGTCCGCATTCGGGTCGATCAGTCGCATCACGCGTACCATCTTTTCTTCCCCACGCTTTGTCATGTACGCGTTTTTGGACGCATCCGGATAGAGCGTCCGAAATGGTACGGATTCGTCCGTTTTGATGTAGCGCTGAAATTCGGGCGTGCGAAACACTTTACCCGCCTCCGATTTGTTCAACACCATCAGCTTGATCTCCTCGTAGTCGGCCATATAGTGGTCCCGGCGCTTCAGCTCGTTCACCACGCGCTCGGCAATCACCATCTGCTTCGTTTTCATCTCCGTGTAGTAGCGCGGCAGATGAAACACCATGCCCTGGATGCTTATATCGTCCACCCGGATCGAGAGGTTTTGGCGCGTAATCAGCTTAGCACCGCTCAGCACCTTTCGGTGGTAGAACAGCGAGCTGGAATCGCCCGTTACCTCCACCAGCGAAAACTTCCCGTGCGATGTTTCCCCATTGAAGCGGGAGCGACCGATCCACTCGAGCAGGCAGTACTGCATGCCCGTCAGCTCGACCGTGCAGTTCGGCACGATCAGAAACGATTCGCGCATTCGCTGAGACGCCACAATTACAAACTTACGTCCATATCTGCAAGGATAGAAAATGACCCGAGCTACCGTTTATAACAAGCACAATGCGTTTTTTTTAAAGCCTCGATGCCTGCCCTACCTTTGCTCCGCCTCAACGCAGCTAATCGTGCGCAATTCCTCCCGCGGGATTGGCGTACGCGTATCATATTCTTCGCACGAACCACGCACCCCATTCTCTTCGACCAGCCGGTACGCGAACCGATGGCCCGGATACTCGCTCGGCTGGATCGGGATCCCATTTTCCGGATCGATTTTGCCGAGGCGGTTAAAGTGTGTAAAAGGTTTCCGCTCGGCTAGCAGCAGGAAGAACTCGTACTCGGGATTGCGCACAATCAGCGTCCAGACTGTGCCCATCAGCTTCGGCGGCAGTGGCATCGCTGTCTTCAGCCGTAATGCGATGTGATTCCATAGCGCTGTGAAAACATGGAGGAAAAACACTCGCTCAGCATATGCGGCCATTGCGGTGGAAAGAACGCGCCGCTGTACTTACAGTTGAGCGTACTTCCTTCAAGACCTTCCAGACTTATTTCCTCATCGATTATCGATTTCAGCGATGCATTTGGTAGCATTTTGGCAGGATTTTATCGAAAAACAATCAAAGAGCCGAGAAACATCGTCCGAAAGTTTGTTTGTGTACACTTCGTAATGACAGCTACAAGGCGGCAAGGCACACAGGGCGCCATCCACGGTCAATATGATCAGATTTATTTATTTTTTTAACATCTTCAAACAAAGATAATTAATTTGTTCAAAGACTCAAAAGATTTTAAAATGTTTTATGAGCTTACTTACGGGTAACGTGTATGTACTTTCAAATAAATAGATTAATTGTAAATGATTCTTTCCAAGACAGCAGATGGGTTTGTTTACGGTATTCACCATTTGATTGTATTGGTGTGTTGCTGTGACTGCAACTTGCATTTGAACTAGTGATGTGCAAATGCGGAGTGGAGTCATGAATCCAACTCCGGCTCTGACAAACTGTATCCGACTCCGAATCAAAACCGGATTCGTAGCTACAATTCTGGAAGAGTACGAACGTATACGGTCAAATCTGGCGATCGAATCATATTTATTAAATTAAAAGGCATATCCTTTACACATGTGATATTATATGTACCGCTGTTATGAAAATTTCTTTCGAATAATAAAACAAACTACATACACTTATTAACGCGGTTATCTGAAAGAGCAGAAATTTATTAGCGTTATTTGATGGTGCGTAAATGCCTGCAATGAAAAAGAGTACAATTAATGTTTGCATTTATTTATAATATTTCATGGAGCTGATGTAATAGTAAGTAATAGCAACAGTGTTTATTGCGTATTATTAAAAAGGGCAATTGATGAATTCACATGAATTTGATCAACGAAGATCAGTGGATCAGTTAAAAATTTGCTTCGGCTAAAGAAGAGCCTCTGCTTACTTACGGAAAATCTTCAAAACGGTGTTAACTATTCATCTTTTGAGCGATATGGGCTCCGTTTTTTGGGACATAAAAAGCACCATACATTGGTACAATTATTTTGCATCAATTACCATGTCATCCTTCGGGACACTGGACAAAAAAATGAAAAACATTCATAAAAGAAATCTTCCAACCAACCTACTACTATTTATCGCAATGACGAAACCCATTCATGGTAATACATACAATTTACAATTGCATCGTCAAATTAAAAAAAAAAAGTCACAACAATCAATAAATGACCGTCAGGTCGGGGGGTTAAGGTTTTACAATTTTTTCTTTATTATTTTAGTACTTTTTGCTTCTTTTTTTGTTCTGTATTTCGAAAAATACGTTTTCCACTTTATGCTGCGCGCGTCACATTGCCTACAGAGTTTGAAGCGCCACTGGGATCGTATCTCTCTTTGTTAATACACGATCGTTCCGAGTTTGCACAGCTGAATGCAGTAATGCTCACACTAAATAGTAGATTATAATTATACAATACGGTTGTAAGAGTTGAGAAAAAGTGAATAGAAGTAGTTTTGTTGATTTTTCTTGCTGTTACATCAATTTACACCACCAGTTAAGTGTGTGTAGAAAACTCATTGTTTCGTGTAATCCTGGTGATGGGTTTTGTTTTATGTTATTTTTTTCATCAAATTCTCCCCATCTATGGAAGAATATTGCGAGAAATGTTATGCGGAAACATCGAGCTCGACACACGCACACACTCTTCGAGCATCCTTAGCAGAGTGGAGTCGTCTGCTGAAATGAATGTAGTAGGAGCGGCAATATGAAGCCACTGGGCGTAACGAACAGTTTTCCACGGATGTTTGTGTCAGAGACACCGTCAATCTTGGGGACATTTAAAAAAAAAAGATACAATTATTCATTGCTTGTTTCTCGGTTTCCTAATCAGGACAAAATTAACCTGCATGTTACTGGTCACACTGAACTAACTCTATTGCATATCTTTCTTGTGTTACACTGGAATGAGCATGCCTCAGCTTTGTTGCTGAGCTACGCTACACACCACACCACTGCTTGTCTCTGTGCCCACTACTACTGGAAACCAAAAACATTGCTGCAGGTGTCGGGGTTTGCTGTCTAAAACTGACTACACACGACTAGCGATAGTGTCGGGTACGGTATATTTAAAAATTACTTGCACAATACTTAGTTCATTCAACGAGTTTTTGTTTTCAGTGAACGAGGTTGCATTTCAAAATAGTTAGTAAGTTTTATGCAAGAATCGTTTCATGCGCTTCGGTACGCAGAACAAAACACACACACTCTACAGACAAGGATGAACAATGTCGCCCTTTTAAATCGCTTGCTCGCTTGCTACGTCATGATGTAGTGCTCACTACCTATTAATGTTCCGAGAAGGCGGCTATCGTGCACACACGTTTTAGAAATACCAAAACTCGTCAATTTCCGCTCACTTCCATACAACCACCAAAGGGCACTGTCCTATGATGGGCAGTAGTAGCGCGGCCACTTCCTACTAAGTTTCCGTTATTTAATTTCCACAAATGGTGGCGTCTGTTACATATCATGCTAGGTTTATCATATTTATGCAATTATAGGCAGGCTAATCGTTTTTTTACTGTTCTTGAATGAATGTATTTCCGTTTGTATGAAAAAATAATCATGTTTGCTGCTCTCCAGTGGCTCCGCCAAGCCCCAGGAGGCGCGCAATTATTAAACACACACACATATCTATTCACTTGATTATATATGTGCCCTCGTTTTGTGGCAATGCACGATATTTGAATAGAACCAGTTTACTGACACGACCAGTTTTACAGTACATTTGAAGACGAAACGAACGAAAAGAAAAATAAAAGCAGTGTGTAGCATACACGCGCACAAGAAAAATTTATTTGCTCGCTCTATCTTATGTTGCTTTTGTTTAAAAAAAAATCGGCTATGGAACAACACCATATGCCCATTGGGAGCCTGTTCCCTGAAGATAATTTAATCCTATCTGTCGGATTGCGTACGGAAAACTACAATGAACAGGTCTGGCTGGAAGCGCTCCACTTCACAAAATGTCCGAGACATGTTTAAAATACACGAAAATTAGTTTATGTTTACACAATTTCCATCGAATGTGGATGGGTAATTAAATAAAAATAATTGCATCAAAACTGCCTCTTTCGCTACACATGTACGAAAATATATCTTTCGCGAAAAATATAGTAAGGAGAAACAAATTACTTAAAATGTGTGTCCGAGAATCAAACATACGCGAAAGAAGTGGTTCTTTTCTCTTCTCCAATAGTCATTTTTGTAGTTTCAAAAATACCACGATTTGTGTGGTAAAACGTTTTTCTACGCAGCTACCTGCCAAACGTGGATCGATATATGGTTACGCTCAAACGATCTATGCTACACATACACGCACATACACACACACACACACGTACATAAAATCGCAGTAGGCGATGAAATGTATGATCATCGCCTTCGTCTGAAAAAACAATTTGATTGCGCAGAGTGTCCATCCATGCTACTACCGAAAGATGAAATGTCGTCATACATTTGGTGGTGGAAGATAAAAAAACAGAGCCTGACGCATTTGGCCAACATATGAGACTCCAAGTGGCGCAGTTTAGCAGCTCCTTAACCTACCGAATTGGGGTAGTGATGTAGCAGCAATAGTCGGCTGGTGTCTCCTCTTAAGTCAATATGGGATAATAGATTGGGATAGTAGGGTGAGTGTGTGTGTGTGTGTGTATGTGTGTATGTGTTTGTTTGTGTAAGTGTGAGTGGATCGACGTTCACTGCTACCACTACCTGCTATAGTTTGCTGGATGTGTGTGGATGGCTTAGAAGCGTCGGTTCTGGTTTCCACCGCCCTGGCGATTGTTCTGTCCCATGCGGTTCGTTTGCTGGGAGCCACCGTTGAAGCGCTTGCCGCCGAAGCCGCCACCCATATTGACGCGCCCATAGCCACCGCTGCCCATGGCGCCGCCGCCTCCGCCCACATTCTGGCCGAAGTTACGATTAACGCCGCCACCTCCCATGTTGTTTCGGTTGCCGCCGCCCATGTTACCGCTGGCGTTGTTCGAGCTACCGCCAAAGTTGCCATTGTTGGAGTTGTTGAAGCTGTTGCGCTGATTGCCACCGCCGAAGCCATTGGTAAGGTTTAGGTTGGGTAGTGGCGGATCGCCACTGTTGAACGGGTTGCTGTTTCCGCTGATAGCGAGACCCTCGCCGAGATTTTTGCCGGAGATGAAGGCCAACCGGAGCAAATCCTGGATGACCTGCGGATTGCTGAAGTCACCACCATTGTTCGGGTTGAACTGGTTGCGCGGTCCCTGCATGCCGAAGTCTGGCGAGGGGAAAGCAAGAAATAGAAGATAAGTATTAACAAAAGTATAACCAACGAGCCAACTAACACACACACACACACGCACGCATCGGATACTTACTGGCTGGGCCGCTGAATCGGCTGCGCTTCAACGGTGGCGGACCGCTAGAACGATCCGACGAAACGTTCTCCAGCACGGCCGGGTTTTTGTCAATGATTTCCTGCATAGCGAGTGAAATCTTTTCGTCGTTCTCTTTGAAGATCTTTTTGTTGATCTTGCCCGTCACTGCCTCGACGTTGCATCGCACCGGCCGTTGCTTCTCGTCCAGCTTCAGCACCTTCTCGGCGATTTCCTTATCGCGGAACTCAATATACGCCGTGGTGCGGTCCTTCTTCACCACACACTCGATGAAGCCGAACTTGCGGAACTTCTCGAACAGCTTCTCCTCAGTCACGGCCAGATTTAGCCGCACCACCTTGATCGACTTTTCCACGTCGAAGTAGGTGTCCTTGCGGCCCGGGAACACGTGCAAACACTTGCTCTGGAAGTGTTTGCCGTTGAATGCTTTGATCGCTTCGTTGGCCTGCTCGCGGCGTGCGAAGTAGATGAGCGCGGCCATCACCATGGACGTTTGGCTCTGCTTGTACGACGGAATGTTCGGCGAGAAGATAAACTTAATGTGTCCACCATAGCTGGAGAAATACTGTTTGATTTCGCGCTTGTCCGCCTTGTACGGCAGGTTGGCGACGTAGATCGGCCATAGCTTGGCCAGTGGCTGCGGTGGCGGACGTTGCTTCTGCTCCTCGCCTTCCTCGCTGGAGGCACCCTTCTTCATTGCCGGTAGCTTAATGTCCAGAACTGTCCCGAGAGAGAATAAAAATCATTAGCAACAGGAGAATCACACACCAGACGACCACGCGGATGCGATCCACTTACCCAACGGACCATCGTAACGCTTGACAACGATGGTCTTGTCCTCCGTGGTAGTCTCTTCCCCTTCCTTCTTCGTTACCGGCAGGGTGGTGCACTCGAGTGCACGGTCAACCGAGCTGGCCTCCTTGAAGCACACCATACCGTGCTCGTCGCCGAACTTACGCCGGTTAACGAAGTCAATCTCGCCGTACTGCTCAAAGTGTGCGTACAGCATCTCCTCCGTGATCGTTTTGTCCAAATTTTCCACGTACACGCTTGTCTTGAAGTTCGGTATCATGGTGGCAATAACGTGATGCGCGTGGACCCGCTTGCCCTCGAAGAGCTGCTGGTTCAACTTCTCGGCCGCGGCCTTCGCCTCGTCGGCCGTCTCGTAGAAAACTTGCGCGGCCGGCCCAAAGTTGCCGGTCGTGACGCGCACCTCGGTCACGGTGCCGGAGCTTTCGACGGCCTTTTTCAGCTCGTCTTGGGAGCTGATCCAGGACTCGGGAATGTTGTACATCTGGACACGGTTCAAATTGCGGAAGAACAGCTTGGCAGCGCGCAGCACGTCAATGTGCTGGTTCTGATCGTGCCCGTTACAATCGTACACGTTTATGCCCGCCTCCACGATCTTCTTCATCGCTTCCTCCTTGTCCTCCGGACTGGTGCAAGTCACGTAGGCAAGCGGATGGAACAAAACCACCGACTGGACCTTGGCCAGATCTTTAAACTTCTCATACACGTCCTCCTCCGTTACATCTACCAAAGCACATACATGTGCACACATACACATACACACACACACGAACCATTGTCAATGTGTTTTGTTGTTCATCATCAAGAACACACCATCATCGTCATCGTCACCGTCAAACGCAACGCAAGGCACGAAAAGGCACGAGGCAAATCATCAACCAGGATGGAATTAGAGAGAGAAGAAAAAGAAAAAAATAGTAACCAAAAATAAGGCGACAAAACCGTTCTCGTTCATTTTGCATATTTTGTGTGCGTGTGTCTGTTTTTGCTTCATGTGTGTTTGTACAGCCTGCGCCATACGCACAGCGTGCCCGGGGCGCCATCAGGCTGACAGACCCGGTGGCCCCGGTGGATAATGCACGGATGCGCGCGCGTGAGCTCGGCGGCAGGAGTGACACGCCACACAACACAAAATTCAACAACCAACAACAACAAACAACAACTACTATGTACCACCAAAATTGGCGGCACTGTTATTTCGAGTGATTTTTACATCCAAAACAAAGCAACGGATTTTATTTAGAGAGATGAAAAAAAGGGTGTTGGATAAAACTTACTCTCATTGTCAACAACATGCACGAAGACATCCTTCTTCATGTGACAAATGACGATGAACTCAAGGTGCATACGCAGCCGACGTCCGCGGAAGACAGAATTTTCTTTCTCCTTGAGAGCCTTCGTTGCCGTCTCCTTATCTTTGAAGAGCAACAATGCCAAGGTGTACTGTTTGTAGTGGAAAATTTCCACACTTTCAACCGGATGGTCCGCAAAAAGCTCCCGCAGTTCCTCCTCGGTGATGTCGGCTGGCAGATTGCCAACATTCAATTTCTTTTTGTTGTCTGAAAACAGAGCGCACAAACGGAGAGAAAGAAGAGAGAGTTCCATACAGAAAATGCATCTTTTGGCGGTGTGGGGGAGCACGGAAGGACGGCAACAAAAAAATAACACGCGGCTACACGGGCGCGCGTTCGTTCTAAAAACAAATACATGTGTATGTGGTTCCGAGAGGGATGGGCCGGCGCTCAAAGAATCTCGATATCCTAGGGAGTGGGATTTTGCGAATTCATATCTTCCCATCGGCACAGTACCTCTGGAACCGGCCAAAAGGGAGTGAGATAAGGCACCACAAACGCGCGCGCGCCACCACTTTTTCTACTCTAAGTTCGAGATTGCTCTGGGAATGTGCGATGCTGGTTTCGGTGGCATAATTGCACACACCACACTGCTACTTCTGCTATCCCGAATTGCCAACGCAGAGGGGACGCGCTCTCGCGCTTTCTGTTACTTTGTAGCGGGTCATTTTGACCGCTTGCTCCACACATTACGACTAAGCCTTCTTTGATGGCAATTTCGCGGTGTAAACAGTCGAAGAACCTTTTGCAGCCCGGACGTACTCTGAAATGAACAATTTTAGTTTGCAAATTCTCATACAGTAAAGAATGGGGAGTGTGTGTGGAAGGGCGTTCGATGAATCAGGGTGATGAATGAGGAGGAGTTAACCGGAAGCATCTCAGACGACGGTTCCCGGTAAATAGCCGCCATTGCGAGTACAACAGCGGCACAAGCATCGGTTTTTTGTTAATGGCGTTTTTCTTCTTCCCTTCACGTATTCTCTCACGGTTCCCACTCATTCACGCACACACTCTCACATACAATTTCATCCGTACACATCGCGCCGGGTGAGAGGGTAAGAAGGGATATATGCGCGCGTTTCGGTGCGTGTGTGCCAGTGAGATGAAGTGAGAAACAGCATTCTCATTTTTTTCACTGTTACCGCCGCCATTGTTCGCCATTGGATCGACATGAACCGAAATCGGTAAACCTTGACCGGGAGATGATGCTAATACCGGTGGGGATGATGTATCTATGCTACCGAGTGATGGGGGAGCAGCGAAGGTGCGTGTACAGGAAAGGTTCGCGGATAGGGGAGCATTGAATAACATATTCGGATAAAGGCACACACAAATAGACCTGGCCGCGGACGGCCGGACAGATGAACGATTTGTCTTCACCACTAGAAAGCGTCGCCATTTTAAGCTATTCGCGGCGTCCCTCTTCTTCTATGCCTCCGGGGAGAGGACATGTGAGGTTGGAAAATGTAAAAAGTTGGCTAAACTTTTACAACCACTTCATCTTGGTCTCGAATACCGGGTTGGTGGTAGGGCCGTCGCACCCCTTGGTAAAGCAGCAGCATTCGTTGCACACACCAATTCACGCTTACTCACCAGCCTTCATTCTGGATGGGTTATCAGCCATTTTTCACTTTGGATCAAAATTGGTTCGGCGAACAAATACAGCAAATATCGATTCGTTTCGGTGGACGAACGGTTTCGTGCACTGGTATTTCACTGTCACAAAGCACAGGGGCTTCACTTAAAACACAAAATCTTTTATTAAACTGGGCGAACGTCGGAAAACGGTCTCTGCGTACGCTACGTGTGCGGAGTCAGCAGTCCCGGCTTGGCTCTCTGGTGCTGCGATGGAGAAAAAAACTCTGATCTGCGCCTTGCTCTTTCAGCGGTCGCCCATTTTATTTGCCGTGCTTGAGGCACAGCTATACCCGTACCGGGTACTGCTGCATTCGATCGCTGTAAACTTCACAGTAGAAAACGGTGAAGGCAGCAAAAGCGTTGGAAAGAGCGAGACCATGGCATCGAGAACAACCATGTACCTGACTAGATGGGTGCAGTCCGTGCGAGGAATTTCGAACTCATGTTTCAGGTGAGATCAGAGGCACGCTGTACGTTCCGCCATGTTTTTTTGATAAATACAATTTTTGCTATACCGGTTTACATAAAACAATTCTATTTTGTTGCAAAAACCTTATATTTCAGTAAAAATCTATTGCGATGAGTTTATTCATTTTTGTTTGCTAAATTTCTAAGGAATTTCTTGACTAATTTTCATTTTGTACATTGTGTGCAAAAGAGAGCGAAAACGCAACCCAATTATGTCAAATGTGGAATCTGTCATAAAATATAACCATGAACTTACCCGGTCGAATAAAACATTTAGCTTAGAAAATTTCGCTCTGCAAGTCGCCATTTTATTCATTCGTCATTGTTCATCCACTTGTTCTGGATTAACTGGCTGCTCGTGTGGTTTGTGAAAAAGAAAATTCTAGGAAACCCGGAAATAAGTGGTTTTAAATTTGTGACTACCAGTTTGCTGTAAGTTTTAAATCTGTGAACAATAATGACTGACGCCGAGAAGACCGCACCAGAAACCACCGCCGAAACAAAGGGTAAGTGAATTTCACATCTTGTACGGTCGTAATAACGGGAAGGGCTCGGTAGAGGATGATTAAATTAATGACGTCTTTTGTTCATTTTGTGCTGCATTTACAGAAACGACCAAAGCGGAAAACGATGGAACTGAAGGCGATGTGCAAAAGGACAACGGTGAGTAAAAATGTTGCTTTTTGGTTACGGTCAGAGCGGGGAGCATGTTAGCAGCGAAAATGTAGCAATGGCGGCCGCTTGGCCTTGTGTGCTTGGTGTAGCGCTAGCGCTACGCACCGCTAGGGATGTCGGCTTGAATTCAAGATGGCGGACGTACTGACGCCACTTGCTAGCGGTGAGAATTTGTGTTAAAAGAACAGCGAAAAGGCTCGTTTCTTCGATGATATCCATTATTTTTTTTTGAAGTAATCGCTCTTAATTGATCCATTTGTGATATTTTTCCGTGCATCAGATTATTTATGATGAAGTGCAGTACAATCGATTAATTTAATAGGTCATGGACCTTTCCTCCCCCCACACTTCTATGGACGCCATTTGCGGTAGTTCTTAGTAGCAAGGGTTGGTGATCAAGCTTTGTACCTTTGTCTACGTGCAGCAACTGAAATTCGAATGTTTCGTTTGTTTTCCCTCGCATTTATTGTTTCTAGAACACCAACGTACGATCAATGTTGGTAACTTGCCGAAAGATATTACGGAGCAGCAGCTGCGTGATCACTTCGCGGGGCATGAGGTAGAGCGCGTTGAGATTTATCACTATCTCCGCAACACGCTTGCCCTGCTGGTGTTCAAGGAGAAAGCGGCCGCTCAGAAGGCTTGTGAGGAGAAGGATGGTTCGATGCTGAATGATCGTCGGCTTCGCATCCATATCGAGTACATTACCATCCGGTACACCAAGAAGGACGTGATTGTGGCCGTCTTGGACGATGACATGACCGAGGAGAAGCTGTACGATCGCGTCAAGGAGCACTGCGAGGTCACGCAGGTGTTCATCTTCCATCCGCTCGGCTACGTGCACCTTGGCAAGGATGTCGATAAGGCAGCGGTGCTGGAAAAGCTGAACGCCGGCGGGCTGAAGGCGTACGACGTGAATGGGCGCGATCAGAACCAGCACGTCGACCTGTGGCGTGCGGCCAAGCTGTTCTTCCGCAACCGCAACCGGGTGCAGCTGCTGAACATACCCCAGAAGTGGGTAGAAAATACGGAAGAGCTGAAGAAGGCTTGCTCCGAGGCGGGCACCATTACCGAGGCCATCGCTAACAACGTCAGCCAGGGATCGTCCAACTATTACGCGCGCATTTTCTTCGAAACGGAGGAGCAGGCGGCGAAGGCAGCCGAACTGCTGAACGGCAAAGTGTTCGAAGGCAAGCGCATCCACGCGCTGCATCTGTCATCCGCGCTGCTGCCAAACTACAAAACGTCCGTTTATGTGGCGCCGCTGGAACGCACTGTCACCGAGGAGGAAGTGTACGAGCATTTCAAGCAGTTCGGTGATATCGATTTCGTCAACCGGCGCAACTGTGGAGAAAATGCCATCGTTTGCTACAAGACGTCGGAGGCGGCAGAGAAAGCGCTTGCCTGCACCACCTTCCCGGCTCCGACCGAAGCCAACAAGGAGGCCACCAAGACGGTCACCGTCTTGCGGTACGATGGGCCGCTGGTGCTGCGTGCCACAAGCGTGAAGCGTAAGGCAGCTAGCGGCACCGCCAAGGGTGCGGCCGGTGAAGGCAAGACGCGTGAGTCTCGCCCGGCAGGTGGTTCGGATCGCGAAAAGTCGCACAAGGACATCCTGCAGAAGCTGCAGGCGTTCTACCCGGTGTACGTGTCGAACATTCCGTTCAGCTGCCCGGCGCACGTCATCCGTGAGTTCTTCTCCGGGGCCGGTGGTGAGGTGAAGTTTATCTTCTCGCCCCAGCACTACCATCCGTACCGGCTGAGCTCCCCGCAACCGGTCAAGACGGCGATGGTGTACTACACGCGCCGCAGCGACATGCTGAACGCGATCAAGCAGCTGGACAAGAAGATGCTGAACAATCAGCACCTGCACGTGCTGCCCGGACGCGGAGACTGCAACTTCAGCCAGCAGAAAACGGTAAAGCTGTCCAAGATCACTGAATGTAAGTACCGAAAGAAGCTTTCCCACAATTTTGCCATCGACAAGCAGGCTCGAGCGCGGGACCTGTTCCAGTGATCGGTGCTGCTAGCCGCGTGTGCAGTAAGTAACACGTTTAATAAAACAAACCCGTATTTCTTTTCTTTCTCCCTTCCACAAACAGCCCTGTCGGAGGACGCCATTTTCCGCAAGATGCGTCCGCTAGGTAAAGTTGTACGTTTGACCAAAAAGAATCGCTCACTGGCATTTGTCGAGTTTGCCGACGCTGCCGATGTTGAGAAGGTCTTGAAAATGAAGCCGGACGAGCTGACGATCAATTGTGTCTATTCGAAGATCACGAAGGACGTCAGCCGCCGGCTGTACAACGAGTCCGATCCTCGCATTCTGGGTACAATCGTGCGCTTGCTGCGCCGCAACCCGAAGATGCTGAACAAGACCACCGGGGCCGGTCCACTTATGGGCGGCAATAGTGCCGTTGGCGGTGGTCCCGGTGGATTCGGTGGTGGCAAACGCCCTCGCATGAATGGTCCGCCTGGTGGTAAGCTTTTCTTTCTTATCGATCTACTAGTTTGTTTTACTCTTCATCGCCTATATTTTCCTGTACACTTTCATAATGTAGAGATGCATTTCTGTTTGTTAAATTCTTCTACTCACAGTGCCTTCGCACGTCGTAATAGTTCTATTTCTCGTTATAAATTTGTATACTTTTTATTGCTATTTTTTCATAGCAATTTTCATTAGCATCTCTATGATGTTTTGTGCCCATTAAGGAACCGTGAGAGAACGTTTACTTTTCATAAAATGTGGTGAGAGTTGAATTTAGCTCAAGATGGCAATGTCCCAAAAAAAAAGCAACTAATATTGCTGTGTTACAGTGTCATTCTTTTCAATTGCTGTATCAATTGAAAACCATCGTTTCATGTAGCTCGGTTGTATAGCAGCAGCGCAACTGAAATTAGAAACGCCCTCGCTTTTAATGAAAAAGAGTTTTGATAACAAAAGATCCTGAATCAGCCAAAATAATTGTTGTAACAGGTCTTGTTTCCAACATTGTCTAGCATCCCTGACCCAATCATTTGATCGTGTTGATCCCAGCACGAATTCCTGGGTAAGATCTTCTGTCATTGATATCTGTTTACCAATTCTTACCCTGATTCATGTTGTGCTTCTGTAGTTCCAGTGTCCCATGAATGCGCATGAATTTCTTTTTAACATGCTTGTAATTGGATATTCAACTAGTATCGTTCTCTCGCAATGTATGCACAAGACAGCAATAGTACTACTAATCTTTTAGACATTTTTCAATGAACTAGTACATTTCCTTTAGTAATCTATTAGACACACGATTGCTACAATTGATCCATTCGACGACGTATTTAAAAAAGAACCCTTTATCTGCGTGTGAGAGGTGATACGTGCATCTTAGTTTGGCTAAGTTGAAGACGCAACCAGTTTCGAATTGCGAAGGCCATGCGTTTTTACGCATTAAGATTCGAGTATTGGCTCTTCACTTTTACTTACGAACATAAGAGCGCGCGTAGGGTGCAATAAAGGACCTGAAGATGCAAGCAAGCGAGATGCGCTGCGCAGTGTGTTAGTGGTCGATTGGATGATTGTAGTGCGTACACATTTCACGCTCAATACTTTTTTTGTTGGCATTTATAATGCGACGAAGGGCTGGAGTGTGGTGGCATACGGCTTGTGTCGGTCCGCCCTCTCGTCGCCGGAATGCATTCAGGGTGAATATTTCTCATTATTCCCATTTCTCTCTCTCTTCCCAACATTTACCACTTCTCTTCCAGGTTTCGGCAATGTGCCTCCCTTCAATCCGAATGCCGGAGGCAATAACCTTAATAACAACCAAGCCATCCAGGACCTGCTGCGCCTGGCGTTCATGTCTGGCAAGAACGTTGGCGAAAGTTTGGCCGCCGGCGGTGGCAATGTTGGTGGCAATCAGGGCCCCAACCGCGGTGGCGGCGGCGGCGGTTCTTTCAATAATGCCGATCCTCCAATTTCTAACCAGGGCGGCGGCAACAATGCCTTCGGTGGTGGTGACGGTGGCTTCGGCGCCGGCGGCGGCGGCGGTGGTGGCGGCCGCAATATGAACAATCGTAATCAGAACATGAACTTCCGCGGTGGTAACCGCAACAATCAGAACAACAACGTCGGTGGCAATCGAGGCCTCGGCAACAACAGCAACAACAATGCTGGTGGTAACAATAATTTCGGCAACCAGAACCAGAGCGGTGGTGGTAGTGGTGGGCCACGTGGCGGCGGCGGTGCGCTCGGTGGTGGTGGTGGCAACAACAACAGCGGTGGTGGTATGATGAACAACCGCAACATGAATAACATGAACAACCGCAACAATAGCAACAATATGAATATGAACAACAAGCGCACCGGGGGCAACAACAATCTGCCGCAGCAGAATGCTGCCCTCCCGGCCGGCGGCGTTGCTGCCGCCGTCGGTGGAGGCAATATGAACAAGGGCGGTGGCATGCGGGGCAACAACAATCAGGGCATGGGTGGAGGTGGCAGTGGAATGGGCAGCGGTGGGGGTGGTAACATGAACATGAACCGTTCGAACAATAGTATGGGCGGCGGCAGCGGTATGGGTGGGGGTAACAACCGCAACAATCGCAACAACTTCAACGACACCAGCTCGTTTGGCGGTGTCGGCGGTGGCAATAGTAACTCGTTCGGCGGTGGTAACAACAACTTCTCGAACGACAACTTTGGCGGTGGTCGTAACAACGACAACAGCTACTCGAACGACAACTTTGGCGGTGGACGTAACGATAGTTACTCCAGCGATAGTAACTTTGGCGGTAATAGCGGCGGCGGCGGCGGAGGCCGTAACAATTTTGGTGGCAATCGCAACAACGATAGCTACGGTAGCAACCGCAACGATAACTTCGGCGGTAGTGGTGGCGGTAGCTCCAACTTTGGAGGCGGCAACGCGTTCGGCAACAACAGTCGCTTTAGCAACGACAATGATGGCCCGTTCAGTGGCAACAGCGGCGGCAATGCCGGTGGCGGTAACAATTCCTTCGGTGCGAATAACCGCGGCAACAACTCGTCCAACAGCCGCTTCAGTGACGATAACATTGGCGGCGGCGGTTACGGCGGTGGTGGCAACACCAGCAACCGCGGGGGCAATTTTAACGACAGCGGCAACAACTTTGGTGGCAACAACCGCGGCAGCGGTGGCAACCAGAAGCCCCAGGGTCTGTTCAACCTCGGCGGAGGTGGTGGCTCCGGAGGTGGAAACCTCGGCGGAAGCGGCAACATGTCGTACAATAACAATTTCGGCGGCGGCAACTCGAACAATTCGGGTGGCAACAATTTCCGCAACAACGACAACAACAAGGGAGGCTGGAACAGCAACAACAGTGGGCTGGGTGGTGGCCGATCAAACAACAACCAGGACAATATTGGTCGCCTGGCGGGTAGTCTGTTCAGTCGCCGCTTTTAAGCTAAATAACGTGTGTCGCGCTTTTTGTTGATGCGAAAAGGCGTTTTTGAAATAATAGTTGGTGGTGTTGGTAGCTTGTCCCGCTACGAGCCACGAAGAGGGTGCGCGCAGTGTGTTTTCGAACACACACACACACAAACACACATACATATACGTGCGTGCGTAAGTACCGATATATGATCTTGACCCAGCACATGCATCTGCTGCTATTTTCTCTTAAGAATCCTTGACAAACAAAAATAGTTCAAAGTTGAGAGATGTTCCGCAAAATTACCACCCTTCACCAAGAAAGCCCTAACCAACGTGTAACACCCCACCAACGATAGGAAACTGCAAACTTTCAGGGTGAATGTTGTTGCCCAGTAGAGTAGGGTTTAAGTTAAGAGATGTCGACATATTTGATACGATCGTGAGATATCCATGGTGTATCAATTTTTCAGATAGATTGAATTACTTTCTCCCTCCCTCCCTCCCCGTGCATTATGTTCATGCGCCCGCTTAGTTCATAATTCTAACGCCGATGTAACTAGCTTGTTTTACCAGTTTAATTGTGAACAGAATTTATTTATTTGTAACTCGACAGTTCGCAGTTTGGCACCTCCTTTACGAGCACTCTTCCATTTATTGTTTTGTTTAGCATTGACGGAAGAGGAAAATCCTTCCCTCTTGTACTGTCGGACATGCAAATTTTTAACTAAACTCATTTAATGTAAGGTATATATCGCAGGCAGTGCAAAGATACTTAGGATTAATTGGATACATGATTAAGGCAAACCACACGCGCGAAGGAGACTACCAAGCTAAACTAGGATTACATGTTTCACCTTAACATTACATTCTTTAGAAATGTATTTGAAATGAAATGCGCTTCACAAGTAGTAAATCGAGCTAGGAATGATGCAAATACATGATAACAAAGAAGTCGATTCGTGATTGGTTTTGTGGCACTAGTGTACGAGAGACAGAGAAAGAGCTTGATGTGCTGTGCGATGTGGTGGCTTTCGTTACGCTCCACCATTATTTAACACTTTATTCTACAACTTCTGATTCGTCGTCGCAAAAGTGTATCACCTTTGTAGTATGACAGGCGACGAAACGGTTTTACACCGACTCAAACCTTTAGTGATCTTTTTAGCACTGTTTTGAAGTGATGCTTGAAAAATAGACTCATCTTTTCTTTGTCTTTCCTGTTGATTGGTTAGTTGAATAGTTCCAAAGCACAGAGGATCGCTGATAACTACAATCTAAAACGAAATTCATAACAGTTTGAATGAGTCAACCGCAAATAAAGAAGTGTATCATTTACGAGGCAACTGCATGATCACAGCTGCAGCTGCTGCATGAATTCAATGCACGCACATTGCCCCCGATCCGTACAGCAAACGATGGTTAATAATAGCTGTTCTCTTGCGAACTTAGCACGTTTTTTTGTAAATAATAGTTCGGCACTCAAACTTAGCATCGGGTTTGAATAAACCGCAACGTGTGTAAAAAATTCACCTGATAATGGTTTTTATTAAAACACATAATCAATTTTCTTGAACATGTTTAACAATCACCACATCCACGTCAGATCGTACTACAATTAGCCTAAAAGCTTCAATCACAGCTTGGTCGATCGTACTAAGTGTAGAAATATGCATTGTGTATTATTCCAGAATAATTGGAATAAGTTTTAACGGGGCACATATTTAGAGTCTCTCAGTTCAAAACACTTAGTAGAAGAGAGACCGACCAATAACCTCTGTTGCTAGCGGGCGGTCCCAGCCAAATACATTCGCTCTTGAATTGTGTGTATTGTGCATCATATTTGGCAAGAAAGTTAGGTGGTTTGCGCATGTCGAAACAGAATCGATTTATAAATAGTGAAAAACATGTACAACAACAAGATCAGTCAGTGTCAGTCAGTCCATCCCGAGTGTACACGTGTATGTTGACTATCGGCTGGTGTGTATTGGCACACGTGTTCTTTTTCCCTGAGACAGTACCGACCCCGTTGCCAATTCATAGGCGCGCGCATAAGTGTGCAACGGTAAATATGATTGTGTCGTGGAATGATTGAAAAGCATGATAGTATTTATAATTAAAATAATATGCTCAAACCCGACGCAACTACTTCGTGCGGCGTTTCTGCTAAAAGAAGAAGAGGAGGGAACACACGGATGCTAATTCCTAGCAGAAAAGCAAACCCCGTAAGCTAATACAAAAAAAAAAACAAAACAAAACATTCAACTAAATAAAATTGGGAAAACCAATACTTATAAATACTTGGTTTGACAAGTTGTCTGATTTTATATTTCCATAGACAAGAAAGCATACCTATAGAGCCTAACTAGCTTGTGGGAACAGTTTAATATTTATCCTTCCCTTTTTACAGTAAAACACGGTAGCATTGTACACCAACGGCAAGAAGTGTACCTGATGTATGCCACAAAATTGTATCAAATGGTAGCAAAAGAGTGAAGACTCAATAATACAAACAATGATGGACCACTTGTCGATCGTTACGGGTAGTTTCGCTTACCGTCTGTTTTGAAAACACTTGGCTTCCCGATTGCCCTGCCGCACAGGAATTCCGCCGGATGTCCGCATTCAGCAATATTACACCATATAGAAGGATGGAAAGGAAATAAACAACCAGCAGCCACCAGTTACTGCTGCAGCTATCTTCACCACTGAAACCCAATGCGTGTATGCGCTTGCAACGCGTCAACGGAACTTCAATCTCCTCATATTCCCGCAATAGGGAGCGAAAAGCGTTCACTACTCATTGTCCAAAGCTCTAATGTGTACACTATTTTGCCTTAGTCATGTGGCGCACTTGCATTGTATGGTAATATGGCATTTCTGTCTTCACCAACAGCTTTTGTTCAGACGAGAAAAGAAAACACGTTGCTGTGGTGCTGGTGGATGATGTGAACGGTATACAGCTGATTGCATTTAATTGCGATGCACATCTCAAAAACAAAAATAACATCATAATAATAATAGTGTTTGGTGTGCCTTAACACACAATTCTCGATCAACCAGCTTCGAGACGCGCGCAGTTATATTAACATTTTTAGAGCGAATTGGATTTACCTTTGAGTCGTCCTCAATCTGCCAAAGGAGCAGCAAAGCAAACACACCTTGCTGGTAGCGCTTGACGCGCGTGTAGCAACTTATGTAAGTAAAACTTAATTATGCTTCTGCCACCATTTTTGGCCGCCTTGGACGCATCGAGCGTTGTTTCACATTAGCTTTTTAGCTAGGATAGTCAATCGCCACCACCAACCCGAAATAGGGAGAGCTCTGATCTTCCAATAGACACACACACACCTCTCACGATCGCCTCGTCTAACGTTGCCCTTGAGTGCATCATGTTCGTGAGCGAACTATCCGAAAGCATCCTGCGGATGTGTGTATCATCCAGGACGAAGGAATAATAATGTAAGATCTCGATTAAAAAAAAAACCCCAAATGATCATTGCTCTCCATCCGTCTTCCCGTTTAAAAAGATGTTATTATTCTTATAACTCTTATTATAACCCGTCTTATTCTAGCTGTTAGTCTTTGTTTCTGTTGCCACACTAGTGTTAAACACAAGTGGGCTGAAACATAGCAATTTAAATATTCTATGGGTACGACTCAACATTCCTAGTAATGTAATGTAACGGATTGATGGCTCTCCAAAACATCGTATTCCTATCACTGCCCGATGGGGGAGCAATGAAGCCCCGAGACAAGTGCCGCCGTTGTTGTACTTGGCGCAACACGAATTGCATTCCAGGACCGTAAAGTTACCTCTCGTTTATTGGACGTGACAGAGGGAAGGGTGAGTCCTTCGAGCAAATCTTGACAAACCCGTCTCCAAAAGGATCCATCCTATCCGGCACTATCGGTAATCTTATTACGATACGGGGGCATACGGACACAGTAACATTTCGTAGTCTGTGCTGTGTGCATTCCTGTTTTTAGTGCGTACCCACGACTCTCATCATGTTCCTTGCTCTCTGTTTTTATAAATTGTATTATTACATTATTATGCTTGCAAATATCTTCCCAATCACTTACACCTACTGCTGAACAGTGTGCTACTAATTATACTTTGATCTATCTTTTAGTGTCCAAGAAGCCTGTGGGGTGTATTTTAATGATAATCGTCGATTTATACTTAAATTAAACTAATTAACCTTTAACAAGCTTATCGTTCGTCCGCGGAGTGATCATCATCATCATCATCTGGATACATCGTCTGCGACACGATCTATGGTGGTAAATATGAAAAGGGAGCCGTCTTGTAAGTTGGTTACTGGTACAATGATTATATTGTTATTGCTATTACTTCATATTTTAAATGTAAATTTCGCTATGCTCAATCATAAACGAAAGATTCCAAAACGGTGTTTCGAATGAGTAATGCTCAGCCGTCCCCGTAAATGAGCAAATGTGTAAATGACGTGTGACAGATGGTAGGAGATATGTTATTTACAATTACCTCAAATAATAGCCAAAGTGTGCGTGTGTATGCTTCCAGCATGATTGCGGAAATGCTGTTATACTCTGCTACTAACGGAAAACTGGTGTGTGCTGTAGTGTGTGAAACATTGGATATAAACAAACAAACAAACAAAGGCAAACGCCCGAGGCCCATTTGGTTGTGTCACCGCCCCAAACAGATCGGCCGGGAATGTTGAATAAAACAGAATCAAACTGATTTGTGCGCCTCTTAGTTCCGACGAAATGGGTGGCGTTGTGTGCTCTATCACTGGACTTGCAAAGCGGCGGGGATCATCTTGTGGTTCTTCACAAAGGTTTTGGATGCACACGATGGCGTCGATGTTCGAATGTAGAATGTGTGAAGAAGGGTTACAATTCTATTGGAACATGGAAGCATAATCATGTGTCAACAAAACACCGTTTTTGCTTTCCACACGCGCACACAATCTCGCGTTTCGGAAGAACGAATGGGGCCCCACATCGTTTGTTGAAAATCAAATTTACTGACTTGTGTATTTGTTTACCTCATTTCTCGATATATTCTCTTCTCCCTCAACAATAACCACAACACGCTCTCGCTCTGGTTGGTCGTACTTGATGTCCGAATCTGTTTCTCTTTTCCACCTCCCGCTGCGGCTAATGATGGTCCCGGTTGGGGTTTTGCTTGTATCGGTTTGGTCCACGTTCTTCTTTTCGCACTCAACATCTCATCGCATCTCCCCTGGTCTTGGTTTTGGTACGTTCCGTGCATTGGCCCTTCGGAAGACACGTTCGACGACGAGCGTTACTATCAGTCGATAACGCCCACGCCGGCCCTGCCCGTACCGGCAACGATACAGGCGGTGGCACCGGCCACCGTCGTCACGACCGTGATCACCAGCGACAACTCCTTCCAGTCGGAGTACATCCCGGTGCCGCGGGGCGACGAGCGGTACGAGTTCGCGGCGAGTATGATGCCGCGCGACACGCGCATGTACGAACCGGGCGGACTTGTGTCCGCGTCCGGACCGATGGGTGATGCCACTGCTGCCGCCGGTGGTGGCGCTGGTGGCGGTGGCAGCCTCTCGAACGCTGGCCCACCGCCTCCAGTCGTTCCGCTGTCGTACCGGGGAGACGAACGGCACTACTATCCGGTGGTCAGTACCATCACTAGCTCCTATCTGCTCGACAACCGGCAGTACGAGCAGTCGCTCAACTCACCCTCGATGATGCACGAGCGGCTGTACCAGCCGACGACGCACACCATTACCAGCGGCATGCTGTACAACGAGCGGTCCCACTACGAGACGGCCAGCATTGCGGCCGTCGGCGGGGCGGGCCCACCACCGCCACCCCATCTGGCCAGCCTGTCGAACAACAGCGACTGCCACGCGGTCGACATCATGATGCGCTCGGACGCGTCGGTCGCGGCAGCGGCTGCGGCAGCAGCGGCCGCCGGCATCGAGCACGCGGAAGCGTCCTGGCGGGCGGAGATGATGGAGCGCCAGGACGAGATCGATCGCCAGTACTTGGTGCTGTTGCCGCGCGAGGACAAGATCGAGCCGCAGGACGACCTCTGAATGGTGGGGACCGGCGGTCGGTCGCTAGCAGCTACCGGCGGCTCACAGACGTTCTAAAGCGTGCTCCTCCTCCTCCTCTCCTCTTCCTGTGACACTCTTGTGGTGCTTTTGGAGCAGGAGTAGAGGAAGTGTGGTAGTGGTAATGGTCAGTTGAGTAACAAGGAAGAGAGAGAGAGAGAGAGAGAGTACGAGGAGACACCACCTCCAATCTGCAGACATTCGTGTGTGCTCTTACACATCGCGAACCACCACCACGGGTGACGCACAGAAATTGCCTTATATCCTGTAAATGAATGCAGTGCAGAACTGGACAGAGGAGAAGACTGCCTTTGTGTGGAAGGAAGTGGAGAAACCACGTTTCAAATGCCCGACAAATGGTCAATTTTTGTAGCGCGCAATACCAGTTGATGCACCCGATGGCGAAGGAGAGGACAAAGACAGCGAAAGGCCGCCGCAAAGAAGGGTCGTAGCAGAAGAAGAAAAAGGAGGAAGAGAAAAGGATTAATAGGGAAAGGTTTCTTCCTCCTTGCGCCGCCGCCGCCGCCGCCAATATGTTAAAAGACGTTTTTGTAGTAATCCAATGTTCAAGCAATTTATAGACTAAAAAGAAAAAGAAGGGCGCATTATTATTAACTGACATTATATACATAGAGGAAATGTGCAGTAGCGTGGTGTGTGCGTGTTTGTGGTGGTACAACTGTGTGTGGAAGAACGCGCAAACACAAAAAAAAAAACAAGTTTCTTAAGCAACAAACATGGCTTTAAAGACAGCAATGAGGAAGAGAGAGAGAGAGAGAGAGAAAGAGAGAAAGAGAGAGAGAGAGAGAGAGAAAGGTGGCAAAAAGCAACCCCTTGCTTTGGTGGCGTTGATGAAGGCCCGATGAAGGAGAGAGAGAGAGAGAGAGAGAGGTCCTAGAAAAGCAGAGAACAAACGCAGTGAGAGTTGGTTGAAGCAACTCAACAACTACGACGAGTACCCATTATTCTAAAACAGTAATGATAAGACACTGGGGCTGAGCAATAACTAACTAACGGAGTAAGAAACATAGAAACAACTATATAGAAGTAATAAGCAATATATATATATATATATACAGGGCAACAAAAAAAACAGCCCGATTTGTACGTTGATTGTTTTGGACGTTTTCTTTAGTTCTTTTTTTATAAGATAAGATTTCATTAGGACAATAATTACGAAGCGAAAGTAGTAGACAAATAGATTGTAGAGTATAGTAATACACCTAGCCGGCGCAGCGTGTAGCTGCTAAAAGCCCACATTAATTAACATAGGGGAGGGACACAGATACTACAACTATGTTACCACGTTGCGAAGGCGAAGTCCAAAGTCCGATAGGAAACTGAACTAACTACTAAAACCTTAGCGTGTTCCTTTTCTAACGTTACTCTCGTACACGTACGAAAGCTGGGAAACACTATAAAACGATTCAAAAAGGACATTATTAACAACGATGAGCGAGCACTATTAGTAATATAAAATACACACAAACACACTCACTTGTTACCACATTACTATAGGAGGGGGAAAGCTAGGAAAGCTGGTAAACCGAAGGCAACGACGATAATATAATAAAATGCAAAGCCGGGCGGGCGGGATAGTACCGTGGTAGGTAATATTATGAAGAGAAGGGCAAACGCGCAAAATCAAGTATATTAAGAATTTATATTGAACAACAATAACTGGCCTTAAACATATTAAACTATATTTACAACAAAAGGAAAACAAACAAACAAACAAACAAACAAACAACGAGGACAAAACTACTAATGCTCTAACTATTTATAGCAGCAGCAAAAACTCTGTGGTGCGATCGTTTTGTGGGTCCCTTCCCAGCTAACAACTAACCGTTTAACGAGAAACGATCTCTCGATTATTATACATCGTGATCGCGATCGTGATCGTGGCATACGAGGATTTGTACATAAGATTCACGCCTGTATGAATTTCTAACCCAACCTCCCTCCCCTCCTCCGTACCCATTTATCACACCATTTTTTGTAGAAGTGTTACATGAAAACAGTTCTTTATATACGGAAGTTAAAAACAAACGTTTCAAATTGAACACAACACACGAAGTGCAGTAGTAGAAAGGCTAACAACACCGCTCCAACTGATATAGCCACGAGCACGTTTCACACTTACTTACTTATCGTCTTACTACTACTACTACTATCTCAATCGTTATCTGTATTTGATACTAATATCTCTTTCTCTGCTACTATCACCACTACTATCACTACTACTGCTATTATTACTATTACTACTATTGCAAACTAACTACTACACTACCACCACACTTGCTATATCTTTCCCTCCCCTATCCTCTTATTATTACACTAAAAAGCGCTGCTTACTAGGTTGGTAATAATGATCATGAATCATGAGGCTAAGTACTATGTTAGCGAGCCCTCAGTACTTCAATCGACTAAAGGTGAGATAGAGAGAGAGAACGACTTTACTTGTCAGCCAAAATCAAAATTAATAATTGCATGCTTTTTTTTCTAACATACATATTTATACATAAAAAAAGAAATGTGAGAAGGGCCGGTTTTTGCTACGCTAGTTCTTCAAACAGTGGTTGAGTTAACAAAATAGAATTGTTAAAAAGTGATCACGTGCCAATAGAAGAGAGGAAAGCGAGCGAGAAAACAAATCATAAGTAGATTGTGATGATTGCTTATTAATTAGTAGGAATCCGGTACGGGGTAAAACCAATGGTGCGCAATTATATAATAATAATATATAAACAACAGTAAACAGAACTGAGCAAATTGTTAACGTCACAAAAAGGAGCTAAATTTAATGAGAGCGAGAGAGAGAATGAGATGCGTATAAGGCCTTACCGATAAAACTATATATCGGCTAAAAACGGGAAAAATGTACTGTGTTACTAAACGTGTTAAACATTGGTTATTAAAGCGAAACTGAGCAAAATAGGCAGGAGCATTGGAAGAAACCACAAATATGATCACCTGAATTTGTTTCATCTTTTGGTCAAAGAATTTGAAAAATTACTACAACAAACATGACTTAAAATCGTATGGAAATGTTTTACTTCAACACCAAATTGGCTTTAAATAGATGAACGTATTGTAAATCGAACCCGAAAATCTAATTTCCCACGTGTTCACTGACCTTAGGTTACCTTCAACTAACACCAGCTTTATTAATCAGCTAATAGTACCCGCATTAGTCGGTGCACCCGAATAACACAATGTGTCATTGAAAAAGTGAACAAATTTTGCACAAAGCAGGCGGGCGACGCCATCACCACCTGCGCCTAGCAGTTGGGAAGAAGTGTCGTCGAGGTAGTAACAACCAGGCATCTTTAGTGCACCTACTCTTCTTGCACTGTACATGCGCGTGGTCAGACTTGTGTTTGTGCGTGTGTAAGTGTGTGTGTGCATAGGTTGCATTAGCGTTTAAAATCAAAATTCCTCCCCTCTCTAACCTAAATGAATGAGTTATCGAAACCAAGTAGTGATATTTAGAAGATTCTATATACTTGCATATATAAACACAAACGAAAGTCTCTCGATATATAAACCGAATTCAATGATAGGGATATCCTCTTATGATAGACACCATTATTCTATTTGAAATGAAGCGAGTGAAGACAACGAAGAGAGCGATACTACTAAAAGTGGGATGAAAGGCAAGTTTAAAAAAAAGTGTATTACAAACCTACCAACTAGGATTGAAAACAGACAGAAACGAGATAAAAAAACACACGCCTTCCAATTATTCTATAAGCAAGCTGACACGTTAGGTTTTTTTATATAGACTATAGATTAATACTGGATCAGTAGAAGTTTTTTGAAGTAGCGTTGTCTTCGGGAAAGTGTTTGGAGTATGATTAGTATGATGGATAAAGGTATTAAGAACGTGCTCTTACACATTAGGACATACACACACGTACACACATCGGTTGGGGAAGCATTTCTTCTTCTATACCTAGCCAGACGTGATATCGTTGTCATCGTCACCATGGTGACAACGACGCGAACATTAAGCGTAGGGATGAGAAGAAAGGCCCCTAAGCGATCATTCAACATATAAAAACAAAGTTGGCCATCGGGTTTCCCAGAAGCAATAGCCTCTCTATAAAGCGGATCGATATTTCAACACAAAGAAAAGGCAACGGCGTTAGGTGAGTAAACAGAATGAAAACATTAAAAAAAAGGTTCAAAATCAAATGCTATTAGGGTTTTCTTCACAAGTAGCTGCGGGTTGATATTTACCATTTAAAAAGAAAACTGATACGCTAAACAACAAAGAAATGGTCCTCAAATCAGGCGACAACCATGCCAAAATGAAACAAAGATACGTATTTTCTGCTGGGTACAGCTGTCCCTGGGTATTGAAATAATAACAGCATACCTCTGCAGACAGCAGCAAGGGGAGTGCCAGGATTGTATGGTAAACGGCCGGAGCCAGGTACACAAGAACCTAAAATTGGACTGTAATAAGATCATCATAGACCGAATACAATGAAAACCGAAACTGGTGTTTGTGTGTGCCTAATACCCTATATTACTAATCGTGCGTCGTACAGCTAGGACGGTGGGGCAGGTTTAATGGAGGTAGTGAAGGTAGATTGAACAGACAAACCCACATGGTCGCTCCAGTGTGCTAGGAAAAGAAGGCAAACCGGTAAACCCCAACCCATAGAAGGTAGAATCTGCTAAGAGTGTGATAAAACTGATGAAAATACAATGAAAATGTCCTTCAGCAACCATCATACCACTCTCCCCTAGAGGCTCTGTGGTACACGGGAAGGTGGTGGAGGTATTCATAGTGGAAGGAAGGATATGATATAGTCAATTAACAGTGAGAAGACAGAAGAAGGTAGAAGGGAATTTCGCCCGAAACAAAGACGCCCAGTTTATATAAGAAGGTACAGGCGATCGACAGAGTGGAGAGACAGAGTTTATGCGCTTAAAAGTTAGAAGCGACTCTAGCGAGCGTACTATTACTACTACTACTATATTACTACATCACTTACAATCCCCCCCTCCCTCAATCGGGTGCAAAGTATACACTTTTTCAAGGATAGCAATTGTGCCAAACACCACATTAAAATAAGAGCAGTTTGATCGAGAATATTAGAGTATTAGAGACATGCCCGAGAGTTTGTTACCAGCAGCTAGCAGCAAGAATAGCGTAATACTCCTCCCGTACGGCTCCCAAAAGAGGAGAAAACAATTAATTGGATACACAGAGCCGACTTGGATAGACGAAGAAGGAGAGGGAAGGTTAGCGAATATTGTACACGCACGATCGCGCTCTGCTTGTTGATCGCGACGACGGCATACTGTTGAAGGCTACACATTGAATCAGCGTTTTCCACAGCCATTTCCTTGCTCCCATTGCACTGCGCTCTGCTCCATCCCTGCGGAGTAGTGCTTAAAGCAATCTCTTCAAGAATTAGTTCATTTTCCACGTGCGCGAGCAGCGCTTATATGTTAGCATGCGCTTAGGTGTCCGTTTGCTTTTCGTGCACACATCATCATGTACAGGATGATCGTGATGGGTGAATACTTTCGATTGCTATCCATCCATCGATCGTGTGAACTCACGATCCGTTTTTTTCGCGTTTCTTTTTCGTAATCGCTCTCTATCTATCTTAGAAAATGAGAAAGCAAGCAGAGAAAACAGTAAACAGCCAGGGGTGTAACAGTAAAAAAAGGTGGACAACAGGGGATCGCTATAAAATTACCATTCAAGCCGGAACAACGCGGAAGAAAACACGTAACTATAAAAAGTGCCTTTTGAATGTATTGTTATTAGAACTTTTTATCACCACCGATCGTGTTCCTCTTTCGAACGATCGGTGGTTCTCAACGTTTGTGTCGTTGTCGTCGTCGTCGTCGTTGTCGTCCTTTTTTCAATTGCATCGTTGATGCTAGGTGTGTCGTCGTGCCATTTAAAAAAAAGGGATTATTTCGTTACTAGGTTTAGGCGCTGTGATTTGTGTGTTTATCGGTGCACCCGCGTGCGTCCCAAGAGGATTTTTGTTTCTCTGTGTGTGAGTGTGTGTATGTGTTGTGTTGTGCTATACACCGACCTAACCCTTTCCCTTTGAACCTTTCATTATGTGGTTCGCTGTATATTGTTGCTGAATTGTTTGAGAACGCTTCTAGATAATTTATTAACCGCGCTCCTCCTACGCACGTGTTCTCGTACCATTCTCCGTCTGTGGTCACCTTTTCAGACAGCACGGGAGGGAAACAAGCTTGTTAATTAATTTTACTTACATGCCCAGTCCTTTAGTTAGTTGAATGGAAGTAGACACTAAGCTAAGCTCGAAGCAGCATTCGTAGGTACTTAGTATACAAAAGCCGGCCAGCTAAGCGAGCATGGGCGCGCAGACATGCCAAACCGGGAACTTACTAATGGGGGAAATCCCCTCAAAAATGCGCCCTGAAAATGTTAATTGAACTAAGAAGAACAAAAAAAAAAACAAGGCAAGACGAAACAAACTGAGAAAAATGAGTGCATAACATTTGATACACAACAACTACACTTTCTAACATTAGTTTACTCTCTTCATCTTCTCTCTACTATACTATTGTTGCTCTGTAGGTCTCTCTAAATGGGATTTTCTATGCGTTCGAACGGTTGTTTCAATTAGGAGAACGAAAACCTTCCCTTCCCCACGTTTTATAAGTCGTCAGGCAGTGCAATGTGAAATGTGTTAGGAGAGGAGAGAGGGATACGTTAGCAATGCAAAAACACTACCATCGAAATTTATACTCTCACTCTCTTTCTTCACCATCTTCATATGTTACTTTCTTATAAAGTGCGTTAGCGTACACATTTGCTATGCTGCTCCCCCCCTTTCTCACAGGCATAATCACACTATTTTGCGTGATTACGTTCATAGACAATTCTGACCCAGTAGTGAAAACCGAAATATTCATACACTCCCCCTTTCGTCATGATAAGCTGCATAGAACGCAAAAGGGTCACAAAAGACTTGTACACACAAAACGAACACTATTACTACTATTATTGCGCTTAAAGACACACGAAAATCATGATATGTACCGTCAAACTCTCTATCTATTGTATGATTTTCTTATGCTAATGCTTCACATAAATACATTTCAAAGAAAAACCGTGTGTGTGTGTCTTTTCAGATTTGTTTTCAAATGCATCCGTTTGAAAGAAACCCATATTGTGTAAAGGGATGAACGGTTTCGCGTCAAACCGACAGTTCCGTAACGGCCCCCTCTGTTCAAATTTAAAAACATTCGAACGTGTGTTTTTCGAACAAGGGTGACACACCTTGGCTATAGGTACCGTGTCAAAATTTGACATGACGTGACACGCGGCATGTTATTTAGGTATCTTGTTTGCCGGTGCCAGACAGCCACTAGCAAGACGGTTCGTGCTGCTGCAGTATCATCAAAATGCAGGATATTTCGGAACGTATTCTAAAATACATCGCCGACCATGGCGAAGTGGATACGCTCGATCTGGCCACCATTTTCGGCGAGGATCATCAAAAGGTTGTCGGCGGCGTGAAGAGTATCGAGGCGACGGGCGAGCTGATCCGCTCCGTGCCAAGCACGCGCAAATCCTGGAAGCTGACTGCCGAAGGCCGGGACATACTGGAGCACGGAAGCCACGAAGCAAACGTGTTCCAGGCGGTCCCCAAGGATGGCATAGCGCAAAGCGAGCTGATGAAGGTAGGATGAAACTTGAGTTTGTGTACTGTACACTGTGCCGGGTTCGCTAATCTCTCACACACACCACCCATGTTGTTTCAGTGTGGTGGCAAGAATCCGAAGGCTGGCTTCAGCAAAGCAATGTCGAACGGGTGGATCTACATCGACAAGTCTGGCGGGGCCCCGCTGGTCCGGCGCAAGGTCGACACAATCGACGATGAGGTCGGTGCGCACGTGAAAGCCATCGCCGGGGGAAAGGAATCGAGCGTACCGGACGGGGTGAAAAATGAGTACAAGAAGCGTAAGATTTTGGAGGAAAGTGTGACGAAAAGCTTCGTCCTATCGAAAGGGCCCGAATTTGCCACCACGCTCAAGAAGCTGGAAACCGACCTGACGGTGGAAATGTTGGCAAGCGGCCTGTGGAAAGATCTAAAGTTCAAGGCGTACAACTTTGATGCGCTCGGTGCACCGCCCGGCCGGGGCCAGCTGCATCCGCTGATGAAGGTGCGCACCGAGTTCCGGCAGATCTTCCTCGAGATGGGCTTCTCCGAGATGCCGACGAACAACTTCGTGGAGTCGGGCTTCTGGAACTTTGACGCACTGTACGTGCCGCAGCAGCATCCGGCGCGCGACCAGCAGGACACGTTCTTCGTGTCCCACCCGAAGATGAGCGACAAGTTCCCGCTGGCGCTAGTGGACGCAGTGCGCGATTCGCACGAGCGCGGTGTCGACGGTTCGATCGGCTACCGGTACGACTGGAAGCTGGACGAGGGGCGGAAGAACGTGCTGCGCACGCACACGACCGGTGTGAGCGCGCGCATGCTGTACAAGATCTCCCACCAGCCCGGTGGGTTCAAGCCGATCAAGTACTTCAGCATCGACAAGGTGTTCCGGAACGAAACGTTGGACGCGACGCATCTGGCCGAGTTCCACCAGGTGGAGGGCGTCGTGGCGGACTACGGCATCACGCTTGGCGATCTGATCGGTACGTTCAATGCGTTCTTCAACAAGCTCGGCATCACGGAGCTGGAGTACAAGCCCACCTTCAACCCGTACACGGAACCGTCGATGGAGATCTTTTGCTTCCATCCCGGGCTGCAGCGATGGATCGAGGTGGGCAACTCGGGAGTGTTCCGGCCGGAGATGACCCGGCCGCTCGGCGTGCCCAAGGGTGTGAACGTAATTGCCTGGGGGCTGTCGCTCGAGCGTCCCACGATGATCAAGTACGGTTTGAACAACATACGTGACCTTATTGGCCCGAAGGTGGATCTGAAGATGGTGCAGGATAACCCAATCTGCCGTATGGACTGTTAATTTAAACAAAAAAGCAAGCCGAACAATACATTCACAATTCTGCTGCCACGTACGATTTGTTCTTTCGTTCCTTATCTCTAAAGAAAAAATGGTCTCTATCTGTCTGTAAGTGTTTAAATTAATCTCTTTAAGAATGTATTAGTAATAATCGATGACAGTGAAATGTTAAAGGCGACTTTGTCGCAACCACCACTAACCATTTGCAACCTTCCCACAGTTTGACACGTACCAAGAGTGAATTTATACCGCTGTAATGTAAAGTTTCCTCCGACCGTCCCGCCGCTGCCTATTACTGCAATTACTTCGGCGGCTTGATCACTTCGAATGTGAAACCATTCTTAGACAGCTGCTCGATAAGGCTCGTTTTAGCATAGGCAGCGCCGGGAGGATAAACGCCACCGCTAGAAGCACCGGAAGAAGGGGAGAAAGAAATGATGAATCATCGATCGAAGCAAGCGAGCGCAACACGAAGATCAGCAATGCTGAGGTTACTTACGTGCCGGGCATTTTATCACTTTCACGCAAAATAGTAAGAGCAGACAGGACCAGGGCAACGCAGGTTGCTCCATAGCCCGGATTGGTGCCCGACACCTTCGTGACGATCTTTTTCGTCGGAGGGCTCTTGAACTGGTCGGTGGGTTCGAGCAACTTCTCCTCCTTATCCCACCCTTCACCGCGGAAGTAGATCGCAAACTGTGCGTTTTCCATCGATTTTTCAGTCGGACCTTCGTGCGACGCGTATCCAAAGGTGAAAAGTTTTGGGAACTACAAGGTGGAGAGAAGACGAATAAAATCAATTTTAATTATTACGTGCTACATGGGCGAAAAGATCAGCTTGCACCAACCTTAAGCAGCATCTGGCGACCGAATTTGAACCGGCACATGATCGCAAATACGATCGCTACAAACGCAACCGCCAAAACTTGCACAATTGATCTGGAACGTGATAAGAAATGGAAAGAATAGGCTTTTAGTGAGACGATACTATCGCAAACTGCTTCGAAACTGTTCTACTTACTCAAACGCAACGTAAGCCTTCATTTGGATCGGACGCTTCTTTTCTGTGTCGTAGAAATGGCGCTGGGAGCGCATCACGACCGACCGATCGGAACCGGGGAACGGTACAGCCCACCAGCCGTTCAGAAAGCTCGCCTTATGCACCACCATACGATCCTTAAGGCGTGGTTGGAAGTTGGGCAGTCGCGTTTTGTACAGCTGCGTCCGCAGTGGTCGTAGCTCGTTGGCGTGGGCCAGCCCGTAAATTGCCGATTCCCAGGTACCGTAGTGCAGGACCGCCCCACCGTCGTGCGGAATTTTCGACGTCACCTGCAGATACGTTTCGACCGAGTTGACCACCCCGTCGAACTGGCGCTCCAGAAACACGGTGCCGAGATCGGCCGGGATGGAATCGAACCCGCAGGCAGACACCACGTAGACGCCGCGCTCCTGCGCCCGCTGGTGATACTCCAGCTGCATCCGCTCCATGTACTGCGGTTCACCGCTGACGTCCACATGGTGGGTGCCGGCCTCGATGCACGCCTTCACCACCGGTTCACCGTAGAATCGGTACGGGCCGCAGCAATTGATCAGCACCTTGCACCGTTCCGCCATCTGCTTCAGCGAGACGTCATCCTTCAGGTCGGCCGTAATGATGGGCACCTCCGACAGGTCCTTGTCCGCTTTCTTTTCGATCTCGGCCACCGTCTGGCGCAATTTCTCGCGACTGCGGCCAGCTACGCCCCACCGCAGCCCCTCGAGCAGCTTGATGCCTTCGTAGATGGTGTATTTGCCGGTGAAGCCGCTTGCGCCAAAAATGATGACGTCCAGTCTTTCCTCGTTCTGTGCCATGTTTGCTGCGCTATCAGTTCACCACGTACCACGTCGTAGCAGGCTGGATGGAAAACGAATGAGAGTATAAATTTCACCGCCGCCTTTGCTGTGCACACACTGTTCTGTTGGTGTTGCCCTTTTACGATGGGGTCTGCGGTCCCGCATTAGGCAAACTAACACATTTAGCGGGCTATATGTGCCGTTACATATGCTTCACGGTGTATGTAAAAGGGGGCGAACTTGCATTCAGCAGACCATGCCGGGGAATGCGAAATGCAACAAAAGTGGGTGGCTAGGGGGAGGGGAGAGCGGGGTTAGTTCGAACAATCGTTTCCATTCATGGGGTGGGTTTGCACGCCTCCACCATAGTGAATCGGTTGCGGTTGAAATTACATAGCGGAGGAGCGAAACAGCGCCAATACATGCACCGTTTATTTTAATTCATTTTTTTTCTCCAGCTGCTGACTCACGCTTAGCTTGTAGCTGTGTTTTTTTGCACTCGCGTTAGTTTGCGGTTTAAGGAAATGTTCAACTTTTCTACCAATCGCCATTCCCCGACCGCAAGTGTTCTTCTGAGTTGCGTTTTTGTTTTTCGTTTCTATTCCGCCCCGCTAATGAGCTCATCCAACGAAGATCAATAAAAATGTATAGCGTCATCCATCACCGGCTGGTACTTTGAATAAACAAATTCTCTTTGCAGACCACTTTATGCAGATGGAATGTTATTTTATGGAAAAATCATATCTTTAGACATACGCTAGAGCTTGGGTAAGCTAAACCCTTATTTAATCGGAAGGAAAGGTAATGAAAAGCAGGCCATGTAAGCAGGAGAAGCCATTTTAAACACTTGTATTCTGCTACACTACACCCGTTAATGATTGTTCTTGTGTTTTGAACAATCTTAGCTTTGTAAAAATATAAAACTGAAACTGATATCACGAAAACGAACCTAATACGATTGAAACGAACGAAATTTTACATTATCTTTTTGAACCACGCAACAACAAAAAAAGAATCGTTTTGGTTGCTCGCGAATTTGACCTCCGACACTGCGCCACCGGCTTACGTGATCCGAAGATTACTCGATGGCGCTTGGGAGCATGATTTGCCTGAATATAGATTCACACCGACCTGGACTTTGCACTCGATGATTATCGGCCCCCTCCGTGTACCGGTTGTAATCAGCAATATTACGATTAGGATAAAACACACTGCACCGATCGTCGAACTTACCTATTTTCGCTAGAACGGCAGCCGGCGGTTGAATGAAGTGCGAGCTTCGTGTAATCGCCGCTTTATTATGGAATTCAACAAAAAATCCCCTTTGACAGACAGTGCGATAGAAAGAGACATAGAGAAAGGGAAAGGTGATGGAATGTTGACAAATCGCTGCCGCCATCATTACCCTGCTCGCTGTCACTTGGTGTTGTGAAAAGCGATAAAATAAGCCTTGCTGTATTTAATGTCGTGTTGTACCTAATTTATAAGCTACTTAAAATATTTGCTAAAAAAACAAATACCATTGTGAACTTTGAAACTAAAGAATTGCTGAGAAACGGGCACAACAACAAACGAATCACGAGCTACAGTAGAGTCCCTTGCCAACTGTCAATGTGCTGTTCTTTCCCATCTGATCTCTCCCGAACTTTCACAAGAATGATAAAACCACACACACACACACACACATACTTACACACACAAAAGATTTCGTCTGGTCTGGATCACTTATTTTTCTCGTCCTGTAAAAAGTTAGTTTTTTCATGGTGAAAAGCATTCGCTGCAAACGTTGTGTTCGGTGGAAGTTACTCTAAAAGCGACCGGAAGCCGAAATCTGTCGTCCGGCCAGTTGCGATCGACGCGAATAAAAGGGTACCAAAACTGCGTTCGCTCCCTTTCGGTGATGTGAACCAGAGCGACGACGACGACAACGACGACGACAACGACGGAGCTAGCAGCAGTTTCTTTGCCGTTGTTCTTTTTTTTCTCCTCCCTTGAATTCGTCGAACCTGGAGAGTTGCAGAAAATTGGCTGTGCTTCAGTGTCGCGAAAGCATTTCGGCGCGGTTTTTTTTTTTGGTGTTTGGTGATAAATCTCTTCCCTTTTCATGGGAGAACAGTGGTGTGTGTAGTGTGATCAACGACCCATTGGTGTGTGCAAAATGTGTAAGTGCCGTTTTTTTCTGCGTAACTCCACCGCAGAGGTAGAGGAAGGTAGAGGAAGAGGAGATGCTGTTTCGTGAAAGATCTTGTCCGTGCATGATTTGGGGCCTCTCTCGGTTGTGGTTTTATTATTGACGAGACCATAATTTTTGCTGAACATTAAAATTGTAGGCGCGATATGCAATAATGTCCAACAGGCTATTTTTGGGTTGCTAAACGGTTGCTTAAAAAGCACATGACTAATAAGACAAGGTGCATTCTGCCTAGCGACATTTTTCCATCGAAGTTGGCTAGTGACGGGGGAGGTGGAAGAAGAAAAAAAGGCAACATCGCACGCCACAGCGATTTGTAACTCCGTCCCTCCGTGCCCTTTTGCATAGGATCGGGCAGCAGAAGGGGAGAAGAAGGGGAGTGCAAATGTCATCGTTTGACAGATTGCTTCAAATAGCCGTGCGAAGCTGTGTGATTCGGGGTTATCTTTACCTGTCCGTGCGTTGCACCATTGTGGTGACACGGGCACATTCGCGTAGTTGGAGAGCGAATATGGATTACAAGAAATTTCACACAACGCCATGAGAGTGTACACTTCTGTGCATTGCCTGGATTGTAATAGCAGCTTTTGGAAGTGGGAAGATAGCCGTAGCAGCTGCCTGTTTTCCCCCTAAACAATCTAATCAGTTCCTTTCATGTTCTATTTTTTCTCCTTTTCCCATTTCGTAGGTTCTCCAAGTAGTCTACCAAACAACACGACGCCGGAATAGTTAACTGATTAATCGTTAGTCATCGGGTGTGTAGCGGGCGGGTGTCAAAACCGCCACAGACATCCCGCTCTTTATTAGGTTAGAATTACGTAGCAACAGAAGATCCAAAAAAAAAAACAACATAACCCATCATGGCAAGCAGCAGCAGCAGCGACGACCAGTGGTTGAAGGAGGACGGCTACCTGAACGTGGACGCAGAGTCGCGTTCGATCACATACCATCCGTATTTGAACGTGATTCTCGTCGTCGGAAGCAACGGCGAGGTGAAGCTGCTGGACGTCAACTCCGGTGTCATACTGCAAAGCTACAGAATATCGGGTACGGGTTAACATCCTCCGTGTCGACGATGATAGTGCTCCGGGCGCGTCGTAGGTGTGTCACTGATTGTGCGTGTTTTTTTCTCTCCTCCCCCCCTGTTTCCTTCCCAACAGATCTTAACACAGTGCGATGCCGATACTTGCCCCAGCAGGATAAGATGTTGATTTGGAACGGGCGCAATATTTGCATGCGCGGCGATTACAACGGCGTTCTGCTGCTCGATACGATCCTGCAGGCACCCGTCACCTCGACCGACGACCGCGTGCGGTTGGAGTTACTGCTCTCGGAGGCGCTGCTGTTTTTGCAGTGTCTGCAGAACCTGGAGGAGCATGGGCTGGAGAACATGAGCGACGTTACGAACGAGCTGACGCAAAAGATCGGCGAAGCGCAGGCCCACTCGAAGCGCGGCATTAAGGCCCAGAAGTGGGAGACAGTGTGTCTGGAGTTGCCGCACTCCTCGCTCCGCATGGTGGCGAGCGGTGTGGTGATGCAGCTGCGCCGGCTCGACCAACACATACCGGCGATGGCGATTGCCTCGGCGATCAACGAACGGTTGACCGATTTGCTGCGCGGAGCACGGGTCACCGAGTCCGCCAAATCGGTGCAACGGTTTCAGATGTACTCGGAGGCCGCCCGGCGCCAAACGTTCGAGGCGTGGCCGCACATGGACTACAAATGGGTGCTGCCGGATCAGATGGCCCAGGCCGGGTTTTACCATCAGCCGGGCGAGAATGGCAACAAGGATCGGGCGATGTGCTTCACCTGCACCGTGTGTCTGGTGTGCTGGGAGAAGACGGACGAGCCGTGGAGCGAACACGAGCGCCACTCGCCCGAGTGTCCGTTCGTGAAGGGCGAGTTCACGCAGAACGTTCCACTGTCGGTGACGTACGCGACCAGTCCGGCCATCGCAACGGGCGGCTTTAGCTTGATCTCGTCCGGCGATCGTGGCGTTGTCTTTTGCACCGGCAATCCGTCCGGCGACGTGACGGTGTGGAACATCGAGCGGCAGCTGACCAAGGTGCACGAGTTTCAGGTGAAGCTGCATCCGGACATACTGACGACGACCACCATCAGTCCGACCGCGACCGTCAACTCGATCGAGCTGAGTGCGCTGGCTGCGTACTTTGTCCGGACGCCGCCCGGTATGATTCTGATGCCAAGACGCGCTTCCCTCTCGCTGAAACCGAAAATGCTCGGCACGAAGATTGTGGCGGGCGTACGGGTGAACAGCACCGAACCGTTCGACGAGGATATGGACGCGTACAAGCACGAGCCGGAAACGACCCTTCTGCTGATCGTATACAACATCGAGGACCCGCTGCTGGAAGATATCCTGCACGGTGTGCCGATGGCAGTCGCCAATGGTATGCCGATGGCAATGGCCAACCTGCCACCGGGAGCCACCGTCACGCTGAATGCTGGCGTTGGCGCCAACGCCAAGAAGACGAGCCTGTTTACCATCATGGAGAGCACGGAGGATGATGCGGTAAAGCTGCTGTCCGAACGAACCAACCTGCTGATGGACGAGCTGAAGAGCGCAAAGCACAAGCTAATAACGCAAAAGTCAAACAAAGCGAAAAAGAAACAGTACGCCGATGTTAGTGAAAACGATAGCAGCGACGTGAGCGCACTGGCACCGGCGGACACGATGCCACACACGACGCTGCCATCCACCTCGATGAACATCGTGACGGATGCGCTGGCCACGGGTATTGGCAGTAGTACCGCTGGTAGCGGAGGCATCGCTGGAGAAAGCGGTGGCGATGGTGGAGGTGGTGGAGGGGCCGGAGACGATGGAGGAGGTGGAAGTAGTAGCAGTGAGAAAGAGGCCATTTATTGCATACCGCTGCAGTACATTGAGCTGCCGCCAATACTGATCGACTCGTACGATCATTACTACATCTCGGACACGGTTCCTTCCAGCGATAATAAATATTTGCTGGTAGTGGTTAAGTACGATGCAAGCACGGCGGCCAAAGATGCACCCACTGCTAAGGAGTCCGGCGTGCCAACCGCCAATGCGGCCGACGAAGCTGACGAACAGCAGAAGCAAACGACGGACGGCGCGGAATCTGCGGGCCCGCGCTGGTATGCCATTTTGTTCCTGTACTTTCTGAACGAGGATGGGCTGGTGCGTCTGGACGATCCGCTGACCACGTGCCTGAAGCAGGAGCAGGTGCCGTTAGAAATTACGATGCTGCCAAAGTGTGACGGCACTGGGCGGCACTTCGGTGGGCCGGAAACGGAGCAAGGAATCTTCGTGATGACCTGCGCCGACGGCAAGCTGCGCATTGTGTCGCTCAAAACGCTCGGCATCATATCGGAAGCGTCGGTAAAGGACGATCGGTTCGTGTCGGTGACGTACTGCAAAAGTTTGGAGCGGCTGTGCGGTTGCACGGCCAAGGGTTGCCTGCATTTCTACTCGTTCTACGATCTGGACGCGGACTCGAGTGACGAACGAGACGAGGAGATCGTTGTACCGTCACCGGCGGCCATAGATGCGACTGACGTACCGTGCGGCGGCACTGCTCGCGCGGATGGCGTTCAGTCTATGGATGATATCGATAACGTAACCGCTGCATCGACGGCAGGAGCAGAAGAAAAGCAAAGCAATGCCGGATCAACGGGAACTGCACAGCGAACACAAACCCAGCAGCAGCAGCAGCAGCAACAGCAGCAACAATCGCAACATCATCCTGATGGCGTGGGACTCGACTGGTTGCTAGCTTTCCGCAAGGATATCGGCAATGTGAACAATCTGAAGATGCTCCACACGTTTACACTGTTCAGTGAGCTGTTAACGCCTTATTCCGCTGAGGTGCCTGCCTGTTGGAACGAATTGGAGCAAGCCCAAAAGCAACGGCGAAACCCGCAGCACCTGCGCCCCGGAGACGATACACATCTGACGAAAACGTGGCGATTGCACAATGATGCGTAAGTATTGAATGAAGTGTGGTGGAGATTGATAATGACCATTCATTGAAATAATATCTATTTGCTCCATCTTTTTTTGCTCCTTCCATCGAAACAGTTCTACCTGGGATGAACATCTGATCGAGCTTAACCTACCCAAATGCACCTCGCTCGGTCATATCGATTTTAAATTTTCTCTCTATCAACCGTGCGCTAACTCGCCTGCAATACAGGTGACGCTGCTGAAACAAAAGTCGATGGGTCTGTGCACGCGCCGTAAAACCCAGTCGATCAATCGGGTCGATGAGTCCATCAACTTCAACATCGGTGCCGGCGAAGGCAAACGTAAGTGTTGATGTCCTGTCGTCGCTTTTCGCATTCTTATAGTCTAATGCTGCTGGTTGTTGTGCTTTTTATTGCAGATTTTGTCGAGAATCCGGTGCTTAGCGAAGAGTACTTGCAGGCTCGAAATGCCGAGATTGTAGTCGGACCGATCGAACTGGCCTCTTGCATGGATCTGAGCGAACAGGGTGGCTGTGTAACGCTTACCAGCCCGAAGCTGCTGAAATCGAAAGGCCGCAACTACTTGCTGCACATCAAAACGATGACGGATCTGTCGAAGGATGGACAAGGTAAAACTAGAGGTAAGCAAACAAACGGAACGGGTGTAGGGAAAAGTTGGCTTAGGGTACAGAACAACGTTGGGTGTTTTTTTTCCCTCCAATACGCTCTTGTTTGGTGTTACATAGGTTATGTTTGGTTACATTGAATATCTCATCCTGTTTTCTTTTCTTATTGTTTTATCATTTATGTTCATCATTGTATCATTCCCGAACAAACTAGTTTTGTAATTTAATTACCATCTCCACCCGTTTCTCGGGGTATAATTTAGCATATTTCTATCATAGCATTCAAACATTAGGCCCCAAACTGTGAGGAACACTATGAATGTACTCATTTATGTATGCAATTGAAGTTTGGCAAAAGAGAAGTAAGTTCATAATTGTATCAACCGGTTCTTCCTTGACACAATCCATATAAGAGTTTTTATGTCTAGTGATGATATAATAATGTGTAGGTAATGCAATCATTATTTGTTATTAATTCTCGCCTTTGTGCTTAATTTTAAGGCTACACACTAATGTTACTAACCGATGGTCTCTGTATTGATATCATATATTGAAATTCATTACCATTTCATTACAATTCACCAATGGGACAACTTGCGTCACATAATCGCGAATGGAACAAAATCTACATGCTACACGTGCCTTCGGTCTAACCTATAACACGAACGTATGACTATACAAACGTGAACTGTGCCGAAATAATACCGCTCGGTGTGTCGCCTTCCTCCCCTGCAGTGCCGGTGCGGAAGAAGGGCATTACGAGCATTCTACTAACATCGTTGTCGAATATCTCGATACCACCAAATGCGCCGCCCGGTGGCGCTGTGCAAGTCGGTAAGGACGGGTCGTTGACGATTTACCCCGTGCCGTCGCCGGCTGGGTCCGCAGCGGCAATGAAAACAAGAGCAAATGATTTCTACATAGGTAAATTTTGAACCGATAAGCCTGTTCGGTGCTACCATCATTTCGTTACGTTTGTTGTAGTTCTGTTTTTAATTAACTATTATTTTATGGATAGTCGCAATCACCTTGCCCGACGGGGAGAGCAATTTCGTTTCGTCTTATGAACTAACGAGTGAAAAGGGTTTCAAATGCAAACATAAAACGTTGCAAATTGTGTTCCTTTGTTTAAAAGCAGGCATTAATCTTAGTTTTATTGTACGCTCAATGTGTTTTTTTTTTTGGTTGCAAAGATAACACTTATTTACAGTTAGATTAGATTCAACGGCGAAGGTTTTAAGTAGTTTATAAAGATGTTGAAGGCTCGGGAAAGGAAATGCTTTAACGAAATGGAACTATTTTTACACTCTCTTTTTCTCCGCCCAGGATGTGATTGGTTAAACGAAATTTCGATAACGGTACGAGCCACCCGGCAGCTGTACAAAGTGGAACAGGAACGTGCCCAACGATTGGCAATGCTCGACTCCAATATGCTGCTAGAGAACTTGTTGGGGCTGCTTCATCAGAGCACGGCGGAAACAGCGGAACTCGTCGATGATGGTAGTGGGCAAGAAAATGGCACCATATCGCCTGGGGAGAATACAATCATCATGCAGCAGAATCTTGCCATCGACATACTGATCTGGATCGTCACGATACGTATGATGCGTTATCGCTATCCAAAGAACCCGTTCGCCAAGCGTGCCGCGCCGACCGAGCTGCGAAAGGTGGCGTCAACCGATCTGAACATCCAACAGACCGAATGCGTGCAGATCATCGAGAAGCATCTCGAGCAGACGATTCGTCACTGCATCGTGCTGGCGAACCGCAGCATTGCACACAAATGCGTGAAGTTTATTTCTCTGGCACTGGAGTAAGTATATGCGGAGGGGAAGGAGAAAGTGGCATTGGATTTATTATTGTTTGTATTTTGTTGTTCCGCAGGGGAGCCCAAAACATGGTCGACAAAAACGTGTGCAACGCGTTCGAGCAAACGTTGAATGATGCCATTATCAAATGCCTGCCAGACGTAGTGAACTGCAACAATGCCGGGGCTTTGCGTTGGTTCGCGCTGCTCATATCGGGAACGACCCTGGCGGAAAACCATCTATCCATTGCGGATCATTGCCTGACCCTGCTGAAGTCGGTAGCAGAGGAGCTGCAGAAACGGAACAACCCATACACGGCCCTGCTGCGGACCCGCTTTGGTCTGCATGGTTCACCGTTCGATTCGGAAGTGTTCGACGCTCAGCTGATGGATGGACGGGTAGCTTTCGGTGGGGGTGTTGCGTATCCGTTCGGGTGTGGGCCGTCAACAAACGGGCTTAGCATGAACGGGGGCAGCAGTAGCGCTGGCTGCACAAATGCCGGCAAAAGTGCGGGTGGAAGTGCGGGCGGAACCCTGGGCTCTTCGGTACTGTCCGGCCCGTCATCCATAGATCTGCGGCTTATGTGCTTTGCGGATGGGGCCGACCTGAAGTGTTTGTTTGATCAGCTGCGCAACCGGAGCATTGGTTCACACTTTGTGGGACTGCTTGAAGTGGAACCGCTGCACTATTCGTGCTGCGCCACATCGGATGCTACCAGGTTGGAAAACGTGGATGCGAATGGCAACACTACCACCACGACTGCTACCGCCGCTACCACCACCAGCAATGTGAACGGGTTCGGCGGTCCAGCGACTGGAACCGGCAATGGCATAACGATTGAACCCGTGAGCACCGCCAACATTTTGATCGACGAATTTGTGCTAGAGAATTCGGTCGGTACCGGTGCCTTTACCGTGAAGGTGGACGGTGGAAGTGGACAAGGGGAGCACGTTGATACGATGATCGTTTCGTATGCGGAAGCCGATCAGCAGCAAGCCAACAATAGCAGCAACCATGGCAAAGCTACTGGCGGAGGCAGCAGCACCAGCAGCAGCGTCGATGTGTCTAAGAAAGAGTTAATGCAATCCATCGAGCTGGTGAAGGAAAATCTGGCCGACGGAATGATGAACAATGTGAAAAACGTTCTGGTAGATAAGATCTTCTTTTCCGCTCTCCAGAAGCACAAGCTAAAATCGGCCGGGAATTCGTCCGCCGACACGATTGGATTTCCTACCTATCTGCAGCAGACCAGCACAGATAGCCACGCCAAACCGCACGCCATCAACATCGGCAGCAGTGATAGCGAGATGGCAAAAGAGCTTGAAACGTTCGACGACATGTACGTGGATGATCTGTCCTGTGACATGTTCAATCCGACGCTGATAATAACGGACACGGCTGCGTCAGAGTCGGCTGCCGCCCATGTAACAGCAAGCAACACCGTTGCCGACGGGCCACGCTCTTCGAAGGGCGTTTCGTTCACTGCAAACGATGCCAATCTGGATCTACAGCAGGGGCCGCTCACCTCACTGCTGGACAACAAGATACAGGAATACTTTGAAGATAAAAGTGCCGAAGCGGAATATGCGGCCGATCAGTCGGGCGGGCTGCCGTGGCACAAGCTGCTGGCCAGTCCGCCGAAGCAAACGATCGTGGTCGAGCGGATGCATTCATCGGCCATACGATACGTTACGCTGGATTTCGGCGCACCGATCATGCTGACGGACGTTATCATACCTGCCCATTCGGACCTGGCGTCGCTCTCGATCGACGTTTGGTGCTTTGAGGAGGAAGCGGACAGCGTGCGGCTGGTCGTTTCGCAGGACATACATTCGCGCACGCTCGTGCTGAGCGATCTGCAGCCGCCTCCCATCTGTCGGTATCTTAAGATCACCATTACTGGACGCTACGGGATGACGGCTACGCGGTGCCGCATACCGATGGGTTCGTTCTACGGTCACATCGTCATTCTCGACCGTGAGGCGTACGCTGATCCAGGTAAGCCACGCGCATCATCGCTGTTCGTAGTGCATCGGAAAGAAATTAACACATGCTTTTGTTTATCTTTGTTCTGTTTTCAGTGATGAAATTCCTGCAGAAAAGGAAAACCAATGTGCAGACACAAATAAAAATTTTGAAAGCCTTGTACGAGGACGTGCATTGCCGTTACTGTTTGGCCAGCAGCAAGCTGATGGATCTGCTCGTGCCGTACTTCAACAGCGACGCTTCCAACATTGCCCACATGCAAGCATTCCTGAACCGTATGAAGGACACGTCGTTTGGAGGGGCGCTGGGTTCGGACGGGTATGGAACGTATATCAACACCACCATGCCTGCTGGTAGCAGTGTTCCGGCCGAGTGCGCCAAGGTGACGGCAGCATACGAAGAGTGCATCGGATTCCAGCATCAGCTGAACGTAATTCGTCGTGTGATCGACCGCATAAGACCGTCGGTTGATCTGAAGCACCCGACGTTGGCACAGCTAATGCTGCCAACCCAGCCTACCCCGCTGAAGCCGGGCGATGATCTGAGCTCGATCTACACCGACAAGCTGCGTATCATGAGCGAGTGTTTGATAGAGGTGGTACTACAGCTGGTAACAACGTACGGCAGTATGCCTGGTTTGGCAATGATCGAACAACAGCAGCAGCAACAGCAGCAGCAGCAGCAGCAGCAAGTACAACATATTAGCCAAGACATGTGCAACTTGCTGTTTGATACGATGGTCATTGCGGGCGACGCGCACACTCAACTTGCCACCTGCTCCATGCTGGTTCGGATGTGCTGTCTCGAGTCGTGGTGGGGCGATTTTCTTGCGGATAAATTTTTGACGCTATATTCTTCACAAAACGATCGCATTTTCCCGCAGGACCGGTAAGCAATAAGTGATTGAATTGCTGTTGCGCAATGGCTCACATCAGGTCTTCCTTTTTTTTTTTCAGCGTATTTCTACTGCTCACCTACTTGGGACGGCGAAGTATCGCTATTGGCCGTAGTCGCACGACCGTGATTGATGCGATCTTGCGCAGTCTGGCAACACTGCTTGCGCCGCTGGCCACTAGTGGCGCGTCCGGTATGAGTATCTGGTGCAGTACGGACTTAAATCTGATTGGCTGGATATTGCTGTTTTTGTCCGTGTGTCTGGACGATGGAACGGAGGGTAGAAAGGATCAGAACAATATGCGATGGGATTTCATGTCTGGAGAGACCGATATGGTTAAGGCACGTATGAACATCAACAACAGTGGTTTACGCACGTTGACCCGATCCTTCAAGAAGCGGCTAATTCAGACAAAGCAGTACAGCTCACTCACAGGAGGAGGTATGGTTTGGTGTAGTTTGTTTGCTTAATTTTGACGTGTCCAGTCGTCGACACCTTGTCGTATTGTAACTTGACGCTTTTTTTCTTTCCTTCAGGCGCTTCATCAAAGCTGGAGATGGCATTAAAACAGCAAGAAAACCAACTGAAGAAGCTGACCGTGAACATAAAGCAAAGCCTTGGCGATTACATCAATGAGATAAACAGCAAAATGAAAGAGATTGGTAACTCGATTATGGTACCGTCCTCGCTGAGTAAGAACGAGACGGCGGGACAGGACGGCAGCAGTGCAATGTCGTCATCATCGGGCGGCGGCATGCACGCCACTTCGTCTACCGCCAGCAATATGACCCAACTGTTGTCTTCTGGCTCGAAGGGTGTGGGCAAGTTTGTTAACATTGGCGGCGAACGCACGATAAGAGACACCTCCAGCGATACAGTGATGGGCCATGGAATGTCCGCTTCTAAGGGAGCGGGTGACACGGCCGACGGAGAAACTCCTTTCGATGCGGGCCTAAAGTCAATGAAAATCGGTAAAATTATCGTGGTGATTCGTGGCCTTATTGGGTTGCTGCTCAGCATGGACTTTACCTGCAACATGGACCTGTTCCTAATCACATGCAAAATTGTTGCGCGGCTCGTGTTGGCCTGCCGGCCAGCACTGCAGCTGTCGAAGATCATCACCACGAACCAGCTGCTGCAGCTGATCAGGATTGCGGTATGGGAGAATCAGCAGCAACCGTGGGCAGTGCATGCCATCACCTGTCTGCTGCAGGATGTGTTGGAAGCGGACAAAAGCTTCAAGGACGATGAAAACGACACCTCCGACTCACCGAACGACGACGGAGCTGCCGGTGCGGCGGCTTCCGCACACTCAACTGGATCAAATGCGACACTGCACTCGATGCGACCACCGGCGGAAGTACCGTACAAACAGCAGCATCCACTGCAGAGCACGGCACATCATGTGTCGTGCGATCTGAGCTACGCCGATGTGGCGAAAAGTCAGCTACCCTCGGTGGTGGAATGCGATGATCCGGAAATGGAGGAAATACTAATAATCGACGAAATATTTTCGGCACGAGAAAAACGCTTCCACAGGCGTGATATTGGCGCGTTTGCATCATTCTCTAGCAAATACAGCATCACAAACAAGTGAGTTCATGTGTGAAAATGTTGGTGGAGCTTTTCGTACTTATAATTGAACCGGTTCCATCTCTTTTCTTTTGTTCTAGACCGGTTTCTGTGGCAATGGACGCGCGGCTGGAAATGGGACTGGATACGAATGTGGAAATAGTGTTACGCCGCTTAACGACTCGCTCTGCCTTCAATCTGATCACGAGCTTACCGCACGTTGCCATGATGCCCGAGCTGCTCGGTATTGGCGCTTCGGCGGGACAACCGTCCGATTCGTTGCCACCCTGGCCGGACACGATCACGGACGTGTGGTCGGGACCGGAATACCTGCAGGGGATGGAAACGAACGTAATGCTAACCGAGGTGTTCGACAACATCCTTTCCGACCTGCACCAACTGGATTCATGGCTAAATCTGGAGAAAATCCTCCAGCTCTGGCTGACGCTGAACGGCGAGACGCTGGAGAATATTCCTGGAAGCTGTTCGACCGGATTGAACCCTTACTCATTTCCGCGTATCCCGTTCGGTGATCGGGCGGTGAAGGGGCTGCTCAAAGCGCTTGCGTCACATCCGAACATTAAGCTGCGGGCCTGGTGTCTCGGATTTCACTGTCTGATTTTGGCGTGCAAACCGCACTTCGAAGCAGACTGTTTCGATAATATGGCTTCGAGTAGCGATAATCATTTCCGCCGCATGGGAACCATGATAGTGCAAGATGAAAACTTCGAGAAGATGCTTTTGCGCTTTTTCTCCGGCGCTGATCAATCGTTGATTTCCATGGATGGTGGTAGCAGTCGTTACGTAAGTCGATTTGATCGAATTCGTCACCAGAAATCTAATAATTGTTCCAAATTTCAAACTAAAACATTGCCGTCTACCCTTTGCAGGCTGGACCAACGGTGTGTAAGCTTGTGGTGGAGCTATTCATTTGGCTGGAAATCCGGTGCAATGTCGGCGAGGAGCTGAAACAAACACTACTTAGGGTAACGTTGCATTTGGTGCAATTCGGCGGTGCGATTGCCAACCAGCAGGGTCCCATCGATGCACAGAGTCAAATGATAAAGGAGCTGCTTAACGTCCCCTTCAACAAGAGCGATTTGGGCATCGCAATGAGCATCATCGAGTGTGTTTGTAAGTAACCGCTGATGCTTGTTTTTTTTTGTAACTGATTCTTTTTCCTAGACGCTAATGAAACTTCTTTCTCCTTTCCTCACAGCCCATCTCGTGTACAACAATGTAGTGAATGTGGAGAAGCTATACTGCCAGAAAACGGTTGAATCGAACAACTCGGGTGGCATGCTGGGTGGAGGGATGCGTTTTAGTAGCCTCTTTGCAACCGTATTCAACGCGGAATCGAATCGCGCGTGTAAAACCGCCACCGACAGTTCGCTGTTGGTCGATTTGCTAAAGCTGGCGTCGATACTCGTGAACACGAAAAACCCCCACGTCAGCACTGGAGCGGATGGTGGCAGTACGGCCGAAGATACCGCCTCAGCTAGTGTGCAAGCTGGCGCCGGTGTGGACAACCTGAACACGTCCAGCGAGAGTCAGACAGATGAGATCAAAGCTGAACAACAGCACACCGGTGGTTCTGGGGGCGCAAGTGCTGGAAACGGTTCCGGAGCCGGTGTCAACAGCGGTAGCGCAGCGTCGGGAAGTGGTGAAACCCGCCCGAAGGTACCGTGCTTCGCTGACACCGTGTTGCAGCATTCGCCAACGATGAATCGATTGCTGAGCACGCTTTCGCACTGCAGTCATTCATCTTTGACAATGCTCGTAGCGTCCACGGTTAGCTATGGCAATGGGGCTGATAGTGGAAGTGTGAAAAACCTGCGCAATACGTACCCGGAGTTGTGTACCGTGGCGGATGCGGTCTTTCAGCTGCTGCTATACCTAAGCCGTACCGCGTCGCAGAATGAGCTGATAGTGAAACCCCTGTTCGAGTACATCAATAACGCATCCAACGCGAGACACGCAATGCCTAAGCTGCACCTTTCCGAGCCTTTCTTGTGGTTCATCCTGAAGGTGCTCGGTACGCCCCCGTCGGTTGCCATCTTCACCGAGCTCGGCGGCATACAGGTGCTGTGCGAAAGTTTGGTCCGCAGCAATCGAGCGCTCATCAACACACAGCCGAGCCTGGTGTCGATGATAATGCAGCGTTTGTCGAAATCATCCGTCGGTTTGCACGGCACGGGCGGTGCCGGAGGAAGTGGAATGGCGGGCGGCAACGGTGGCGGAAGCTCGTCGAAGAAGAGCACCCCGATCGTGGCGACACCTCGCAACGAGGAGGGTCTGATCAACTTCGCTCCCTATTCCACCATTACGTCGGACAATCAGTCGGTGCAGGCGGCGGACGTGTTGATCCAGACACCGATCGCTTCCCATCGCCGGGCTAGGAACCCAGCGTGGAGCTACCTGTTCTATCCCAACGAGTCGAATGTCGATCTCACGATCACACTCCCAACGGCGGTCCTGCTGAAGGAGGTGCAGCTGCAGCCGCATCTTGCCACGCTTGCCACCTGCCCTTCGGCGGTGGCAATCGAGGTGACGCGGGACAGTATCCTCGGCCCGATACCGATTACGCAGCCCATCTCGACCGTGGGTATGACGTGCATTCGGTTGCGCTTTGCCCAGCCAGAGATTGCGACCAGCGTGATCATACGGCTGTACCGGCCTCGCGATTCGATGAACATTGGACTGACGCAAATATCCATCCTGGGCACGACCACGTTCGGCGAGCTGACACAACCGGGACCGTCCGGTTTTGGCGGTAGCCCGATGCAAAACTGGCCCAGCTGCCCCATGGTAGCGTTTAACGGCGCATCGGGATCGGGCGGTAATCTGAAACCATCGAACGATTTGTGCAACAGCGTCAGCTACCGGAAGGCATTTGGTTTGGGCGATATGGACGCCGGCGTCGGGCTGGGAGGTGCCGGAGGCGACGACGATCGTATGGCCGGTGCAGCACGCACCAGCCTCGGGTGGCTGCGTGTGCTGACGCAGTGTTTCGGAGTGACTATATACTACGCCGACCAGCAGCTGGCGAATCGTGTGATCGATGCCGCGAATGAAGTGACTGGCTTCATGGAGGCTTGTTGCGCGCTGCTCAACATTGCCCCGAACAGTCCGAACGACACGCTGCAAAATCTGGAAACCGTGCTGCTGAAGCTGGGGCTGCACAGTCGCGAAATGGGTCTGCGGCTGATCAACACACTGCTGCGCCAAAGCATACCCCAGACGTTCCAGCTCTCGAACGATTCCATCTCGGACCTGCTGTATCAGTTGTGCACGATGCAGAACGAACACACGCGCGACAGGCTGCAGGCCATGCTGGAGTGGGTGCTGACGTTGTACGAGCGCTACCGGCAGAGTATGGCCGCGGGAGGAACGAGTACGATCAATCAACACCGATTGGCCCTTCACGCCACCAATCCGTACAGTGGGTTTGTGCGCTGTCTGGCAGCCATACTGTGGCAAGCTTTCGCGACGGATCTGATTCCGGAACTGCTGGACATGGTCTCGCGCGAGCTGTTCGATGTGCTGTTCAGCTGGGTACAGGAGCTGGAACAGCACGAGGGTGGTGCCGGTGCCGGGCCGTTGAAGAAAGCGATCGATGCGCTGCTCTGCTCTGTTTGCTGCATCCGGCCGGAGTTTTTCACCATGCTGCTGCGGCGCATGGGCGTACTGGTGCCGAACTTGTCCACCGATCTGACGGCGTCGATTTCGGACGATCGAAAGGATGGCGAACGGCGCACGGACGACAGCAAGCAGGAGGAGTCCGACACCACGGAATGGTACAGCCATCTTGTGATAGAGGATATTGCTTCCTTGGATTTGTCCTCCAGCCAGCTGGCAACGATTGCCATGGCCAGCCAGTCCCCGTTGGCCATACAGCAGCTGATTGATTCCGGCCTGCCGAAACTGCTGAATTCCGTCATCCTGGAATTTTGCCGTCGTGCCACGAACTATGTCGAGCGAATGAGGCGCGGAACCGTGAGAGCAGCAGCTAGCGGCACTAGTCAATCCGGTGCCGCCGCTTCGTCTGCTGGCGCTGGCTCGACGGAGGGGGCTTGTCTAACGGATGCCGACAAGTGGAGCGGCAGTGAATCGACCGAAAGTGCTAAACTTCACCCGATGGTTAACATCCACAAGGTGACGGAAATTCTGGCCTTCTTCACGGAAATGTGCTCCGAGGGGCACATGCGCGATTGGTTGGGCAGCCACGAAGGCGCCATATTCTGGGAACCCTTGCTGCTGCTTCTGTGCAATAGCCAGCTCGCTAACGTGACGCGCGACATAACGACCCAGTCCTGTCTGGAGCTGGAGGAGTGCTTCATCAAGTTCCTGTCGCGTGCCACGACATGCCATCCCAAGAATCAGGAAGTGCTGACAATTAACCTCATTTCCGTGATACGCAAATCTGATCCGACGGAGGAGGCGATGCACGGCGGTCCAACCGATGGTGCAGCGCCGCCCACCACGTCCGCTCCACCTCTGTTACGGAGCTGCATTTCCGGGTTCACCCGACGGCTGGTGTTGCAAATTTTGCTCGAAAGCGAAAAGATAATGGTGGCGGTGCGCAGCGATTTACCATTGCTGCAGAGCAAGGAAGTAAGCGGTACGGGCGCCGGTGGACTGTACAACTCCATCGCCAACCATCCGTCGAAGCGGCCCAACGCGCACCTGATGCTGTTCCAGCTGAGCACGAATGCCAAATGTCAGGACATACTGGACCAGTGTGCGGCGGCAGTTTATCAGCCCATCTTGCCCTCTGCTGTACCTGCAGCCACGTCGGTGGCCACTGCATCACAACCTGCGGGTGTGGCTGTTGCAACGGCAGCCTCCGCTGCTGGAGGAAGCTCATCGGCTACAGCTGCAGGCAGTAGTGGTGGGGGGATCGGAAGTGATCTATCGATGCTAACCGGTGGTGGCGTGTCCACACTGGTCACGAATGTAGGTGGCGGCGGTAGCGGAGCGATGGTATCTTCCGCCGGGGCAGGCTCTTCTAGCAGCGCACAGGGCTGCCGAGACAGTGAACTATGGGAGCTGGGCATCGGGCTTGAGTTTCTCAGCGTTGCGGCTGGGGTAACGGCCAAGGACAAACGGCTGAAGGAGGCGAAAAATCAAGCAACAACCATGCGCCGGAAGGATTTGCTTTCAATGTTCAGTAAGTTTCGGCGTTAATTGTGTGTCCTGTTGTGAATTGGCGAATTAAATCATTTTGTTTGTTGAATGCTTACAGAGATGAAGATGGATGATGCTAAGCTCTCCGTACCGGATGGTCTGTTCCTAACGCACTCGGCCGTGCCGGAAGTAATAATAACAAGCGACACAACCATCTCCCAACTGCTGACAATGCTAAAATCTGCCGGCATATCGCTTTCGATACCGTGCATCAATCTGAACTTGGTAAGTTTTATTGATCTTGAACTAGTGGCTTTCTATTCGGGGTTTAATTGCTTAACTTCTTTCTTAAAGATCGACTCAAAGAATCGACCAGCTACCGATGCACCGTCCAGTGGGGAATCTTCCTCCATGTCCTCGTCGTCCGGGCCTGGATCGTCTGCCTACATGCGCGCGACGGAGTTTTTGCCCCTGCCCTCACCATTGCAAATCTTCTCGAGCCGCGGTGGTCTCTCGCTGCTAGCCCACTACCTGCCGACCGTGTATCCCGAGATGCCGAAAACCAGTGCCTACTACATGGACAAGGATCGCAGCCCGTCGGGAGCGGCGGGCGTCGGCAGTGCCGGCGCCGGCAATGAATGGGTGAAGCTCGAGCAGATGGACGAAATCTACGAAGATTTGGATGATATCGTCGCCGAATCGTCACCCAAGGCGCAAGCGATTACGGCCATCCCGCAGCATTCGCTCGCCGCGTTTGCACTGTTCCTAAAGCTTCCGGCGTACTCGGAAGTGTTGCTCAACGATACCGTCCGGGCGCAGTGTTTGCTGCGCCTAATACTGGGCGTTACCAGTGACGGTGAGGGTAATGAAATATACAGTCTGCCCCTGTCCAGCACATTGCCGACGTTGCCGTTCGAGGTGTTCCGGCAGCTACTGGAATCGTCGCCACTGACCACCGACGACGGTGTACTGCTTCGGCGCATGGTGATTGAAGTTGGTGCAATACATCTCGTGTTGAACTGTCTCAGCATCTTTACGCACCATAATGGCAGCGGGTGTTCCGTACGAACAGCTGGCGCTGCTTCTGGGCAAGCCGGAACAAGCGCTGGCACCAGTACGGCCAATAATGTAAGTAAAAAATGCATCCAGGTTCGATATAACGGGAAGCGTTTTTAAAGGAAAACATTTATCAAATTTAAATATCCTCCTTTAAAGGTGTTCGACACAATGTATCAAGGAATATCTACCGGCACTGGCACTAACAAATCGTCCTCCACTATGACTGGCAACGCTACGGCTAACAATACCGAGGACCAGCTGAATGCTGACGATAAAGGACATATGTACTGGGCGAAGGGAACCGGATTCGGTACCGGCTCCACCCAACAGTCGTGGAACGTGGAGCAGGCGCTTATGCGACAGAAAAGTGAAGAAGAACACGTTACCGTACTGTTGCAGGTATGTTTCGATAGCTCTGTCTCGTGCTTCCTAGACAATGTTCGCTAAATGCAACCACCCTTTTCTCACAGGTTCTATCGAGTTACATTAATCCGGGCTGCAATAGTTACGTGATCAGTTCCGGCACGGAAGAATTGCACAACTTCAAGGATTCGTTCGAATCGGTCGGTGAACTTCCACCCATCTTCCTTGATCTCATCCAGCAAAGCTGTCTCATTCCCGCCCTAAGTTCCTACTTGCGCAACGATTCAGGTGAGCGCAGCGCACGATTACGACGGCTTCTAGCACAGCGGCCACCACGGGATATAGGTGGTAGTTAACCAATAATGTTGTTTCTTCCTTTCAGTGTTGGACATTACGCGGCATATTCCACTGTATCGTGCAATTTTGCAGCTGCTGCGAGCCATCTCCGTTTCCAATCAGCTAGCGATGCTGCTGGTGAACAAGAGTGCCAGCGAGGGTAAACTATCTATTGCAGGGCTGCTGTCAAACATGAAGGCTTGTGTGGATACTTATGCTAGTCGGTTGAAGTAAGTACACGCTTGTGCTTGTGTGATTGTGCTGTTGTGGGTAATTTGTTAACCTGTTCGCTGTTCAACCTTTCTTGCGCCAATTAGGGTTAACAAGAAGTCAAACCTGAAAGGGCAGACGCAAAAAATTATCGTCAGCTTGGACGATGGCGACGATGAAGGGTTGGCGCTGATGATGCATGATATCCAGCTGACGTCGTTGCTGGTACAGAATGCAACCAACATTGACATCACAAACGCGGCCGAGGAAGAGGAAAAGCAGCTGATCCCGCGTCCAATCACCAAGTCCGTCGAAGACAAGTATTTGGAGATAATGAAAGCGCTGCAGTTCGGTAAGAAAAGCAAAACGCTAATGTAGTACGTTTAGTTTGCGACCGAAAACTGAACGCGGTGTTTTTGTTTGTGCTTTTACAGACACTTACGAGATGATTGCGGAGTCCGAAAATGGCTATCGCTTTACGATTTCACACCACTTCGAAACGAACGTACGGATGGCGGGCGACCGTGGCCATCCGGGGCGCGTGAAGCGGTTGGCGCAGGAAACGGTGACCCTTTCCACCAGCCTGCCCCTGTCGTACAGCAGCTCGGTGTTCGTACGATGCGATACGGATCGGCTGGACATCATGAAAGTGCTGATTACCGGACCGGCCGAAACGCCGTACGCGAATGGGTGCTTCGAATTCGACGTGTACTTCCCACCGGACTATCCCAACTCCCCGATGATGATCAACCTCGAAACGACCGGTCGCAACACGGTCCGCTTCAATCCAAATCTGTACAACGATGGCAAGGTTTGCTTATCCGTGCTGAACACATGGCACGGGCGGCCGGAGGAGAAGTGGAACGCGCACACGTCCAGCTTCCTGCAGGTGCTGGTATCCATTCAGAGTCTTATCCTGGTGCCCGAGCCGTACTTCAACGAGCCGGGTTTCGAGCGTAGCCGTGGCACACCAACCGGCACGCACAGCTCCCGGGAGTACAACAGTAACATCTATCAGGCGTGCGTGCGGTACGCGATGCTGGAGCAGCTGCGCCATCCGTGCCCCTGCTTCCAGGACGTCATACACGCGCACTTCTGGCTGAAGCGCAACGAGATCTGCAACCAGATCGAGGAATGGATCGCCGAGCTGAGCCATCCGTTGCAGCACGAGCGAACCGGCCGAACGATATCATTCAACGCCATGGTATTGCGCCGCCAGTACCGACAGCTGCGCGAGGAGCTTGCCAAGCTGACGCCACCGGAAGGGCTGGAGGAGGCGGACTTCCCGTTCAACGCTGGCAGTAACGTTACGCCCACAACACCTTCCACTGCTGCGACCAGCACGACCACCGCCGGGAACGCTGCGACGGTGTCGTCTAGCGGTGCGGCGCTTCTCACCTGTCCCTCCGGTTCAATGATGCATTCCTCTTCATCCTGCTCTTCGTCCTCTTCGTCGACGTCGTCGTCTTCGTCCTCTTCTTCCTCGTCGTCGTCCTCTTCGTCTACTTCGTCGTCGTCGTCATCGAACTCATCGGTGCATAGCCAGCAAGCCGCTGCTGCTACTGCCACCACCAATGCCAATGTGGCCGATAGCCTCGCAACGGACGGTGCGGACGGTTCCGACAGTGGCGGTAGCGCCCTTCTTCAAACGGACGGACTGTCGGCAAGCCTAGAGGATGAGGCAGAAGCGGTTAAGGTAGCGGGAGGAGGAGGAGTACGCGATGGTCACGAGACTGACAGTGGTGGTCATGAGACGGGTGAGATGATGACCGAGGAAGTTGCCGTCGTGTTCAGCGACCATTCCGAGGAGCAGTGCAGCGAAAGTACCGCTCCATCCGGAGCTTCGGGTACGGGCGGTGGAGACTGCAGCGAATCGTCGTCGAGCGGCGGCAGCAGCATCGTGTGCACCGGTGTGTCCGCCAGCTCCGTGGACAATAGCACCAGCGAATCGTCGGCTGCCGTGACCGGCTGTTTGTCCGAGGAGACGGCCGGCTCCAACCAAATGGCCAGCACGACGGACGACATTAGTAGTATCAACAGTAACGAGAAGCCAATTAGTAGCAGCGTGCACGAATCCCTAGACGATGAGGCCGATCTTTCGCTGGAAGAGATGGCCCTGTCGCTGGTTTAGGGTGAGTGAAGTAAGCCGAGGGTGGCAAACACACACCATCGTTGTACATTCGTTCTATTCCTTAACGTACTATAATTTCCACATTTCTTCATAAACTTATGTTCCGGGGTAAGGATATACTAAGGAACATAGCTATAACATACATGTATTCCCCGTTCATATGGTGAAAATAAGTCACGGAGAGAACCCTAGCAGCAGCAGTAGTACGTTGGAAGCAGGAAACAGGCTACAGGTCGGTGGTATATAGTATAGAACATTCAAACCCCGTGTTGTGTGGTATGTGTTTAGGCGCGAAAGCTTTTGCTGTGAACTGTATGGGTATGGATCGTAGCAAATTGCGTGCAGTGATGTGATATAATTAGATATGCTATCAATGCGCAGAGGCGGACATACCAGATGAGCTTTCGATCTCAGACGAATAAGGGGTTGCCGACAGCGTACAGGATTAGGAATGAAAATGAGAAATACTGAAGAAGGTGGTGATGTGCAGGCAATTGAACGGCAACGGAAAGGCGAAGGAGGGAATGGATCTATTCTTTGAGTTTGTTTATTTATAAGATAAAGCAACAAAACACACCCCATTTCAAAAGAGCCATAGATTAAACACAGAAACAAAACAAACCAACCCCGTAGATTAATCACATTTAATAGCTCCTGTATCTCTTGAGTATCTTACTTTTATAGCGACAGGTCCGTACACAGCTTTTACCACCTTACCTGATGTTGTTGATAGAGAGGAAGATGTTGTTTTTGTTCTGGGTTTCGAACGAATTGCAATGAAACAATGTAGGTTTTATCGATGAGCTTTCGGATTAGCTTAGCGCGCCGTTCGTTTGGGGAAACCGGCGGATTGGCGGACTGTTGAAGGATTTTTTGTTTTATTATTTCTGCTTTGCTAGCAACACACTTTCATTTGTATCATTTTGTATCCCTATATGTATTGTTTAGCAGTTGCTGAAAGCCGATGGCCACAGGATATAAATCACCAATCGCCACCAATAATCCCTCGTTCAGTTCCCAAATGTATATGTACAGCAGCAATACGAAGTATGGTCAATAAGTGTAATAATCAGTTTTATTTGCAATTAGGACTTTTTTATTTCACTCATTATATTCGTGTGTAACACACATTCAATTTCTTCCTGTTGTCTGTTCTCTCTCTCTCTGCTTTGAGAGCGTAAACTTACCTACTTAACCGGCGTATCGCATGACTCCTTTTGGTTGTCTGTCGTCGTTCTGTTCTGGGGGGGTGTGAACGAAGCACGACGCGCGTTGATCAGGGAATAAATCACTGGGAACGAAGACTTGAACTACTTCAACTAACATTTATCCAACAACATTTGACCCGATAGATGCTCTACATATGAAAAGAATCAGACAACAGCAGCAGCAGCAGCAGCAGCATCTCGCCGCAGCAGTGTGTTTCCATCAAATCGGATATGAAATACGGGTTTGCGACAGAAACAAAAAAAAATCGCTCCCTTTTACGACGAAACACAGTTGGAAGGATGCTCTATATATAGAGGAGGGGTTCAAGTACATGAAATCCGATAAATAAGTAATTAATTAATGGAAAAAAACAACAACAACAACAACACACGCAGTAATAAATGTAATTTAAATAAACTGTCCACTAGTGGGTTGTGCGCGCTCTCCCCGAATCCGAAACGTTCCGGTGAAAGTTGGTGAGTTTTGTATTAAAAAGAGTTTGCTTACTTTCCATAACTGCCACGAGTATGATTTAATCAATATGCAGATGTGTGATTCTCTTCCTGGAAAACACGTGCCCTGTCGGGCATGAGGTCGTCGGGCAACCCATTTGCCGAAACAGTTACACTAATATGGTTGACCCAGCCTCTAGATAGTGCGATATCCGATACCGACGCATAAGCGCGCGGTGATTGCGCCAGCAGCGTTAATTCTCCTTAATGTGAATTTAGATTATATTATTGCAAATCTCAGAATCCAACAGTCGTGTACGGTTCGTACAGTTCAAAATTCTTCTAATCGAATTCTCTGGCGCGAGAATTGCACAGTTATCAGCGGTGCTTAACGGCAGCCAGTAGCCCCAACCCATGCGGCTTAATTAATATTTATATCATTTGTGAATTTTCGCACATTTTGGCGAAATGTGTATGCACGCCAAAAGCAGGGATGGGGAACGTTGTGGATCCATTTTGCCAGCACCAGAAAAAGCACGCAGCCATCGCGCCCCGTGCCGCCACGGTGGTGGCGTAAACTAAATCAAAAGCATTCATTATCATTTGCATCCCAGCCAAAGCGCAAAGCTGGCTGCAAATTTGTCGGAAAATGGTTATGGAAAGAGTGTTTTTTTGTGAATGTGATTTTTTGTGCTACTGCTTTCACGCCGCAGCATATCGTATGATGTGAGGGGTCCCGCGTGAGTAATTTCTATTTGGGTTGAGGTCACTGTTGTGTGACGCTTTAATGCAGGATTCTAGAAGGATAGGGATGAATTTTGTTCCATTAGATTTTATTACGCGAAACGTGAGTGTAACACAACCTTACCATTGTAGTAGAACTCTTCCCGTTGGATGGACAATGCAAACTGTTGATGCTGACCTTACACAAACATCAGTCTCTCGAACCCACCAAAGTATGCGATGCGGACAGTCTCTGATGGGGGGTGGGGGGAGGGGGTTGGGATAGCTTTCATTAGTGAGAGCACACGACGTGAGTTGAGTGCGCTTCATCGCCAGCTACGATGGGGCGATCGTTATGAAGATGATGTGGCCCCCTGCATAAAGCAATCAATCAACATAAACTGCCCACGATGATTGATGTTTGGTGGCGGTTGTTGTTATAGGAACTACTATTTCCACTCTATTACAATGTGCGCTCGCCACGAACCGTAGCAACCGCTGCCGGAACAATCCTCTAAAACCGGTGGAGATTTTGTTTGATTAAAAATTGGAATTTTATGTAAAATCAGTAGGAACGAGGGGGACAGTTACCGGGCCTGCTGGAATGGGGTAAGTTTTCAGAAGAATCGTGTTGCAAATTACTCTACTACCGGTCATTATAGTAAAACATTTTGGAAATTGCCCCTAATCAATTCGTAGCCGACGGATCAGCCGACATTTCGTAATCAAATTTGTATTCAAGCTGCACAGTAAGGATACAAATATCTCTCTCTCTCTCTCTCTCTCTCTCTCTCTCTCTCTCTCTCTATCGCGTGACGTGGTAAGCATGTGCACACAAAACAAACGGAATTATGATACCGTCTGTTTGATATCCGCCATTGATATCCCTTGTAGTATCATCACCGACCGACCGGTGCCCCGGTAGTTGTTGACATTCGTCGGATTTGACCTTCTGCCCAGCCGGACACGTGCTCTGCGTGGGTTAGACAATATTAGATCTCGCTGCCATGCCATCGTTTCGATACAACAAGCTATCCAATGACTAGCATTAGGTCCTACTATATCCTTCCTCGCGAGTGTGTGTGTGGGTGTGTGGGTGTCAATGAACACGTATCCAACAAAACAATGTCGGACGTGTGATTTCCGGCGAGAAAAGCATACCGAAACGATGAAGGGATGACTTTCAATGTAAAACTTAAATCTGCCGGGTTTTGTAAGTCTGTGGTAGCTTGATCTAGCCCGCAATACAGTGTTTTGGGGGCAAACAGGGATTTACCATCACCATTGACGACGGCTGAGGTTAAAGCCGGTTGGAGCGGAATTTAAATATGGCACACAAGAAGACCATGACCAGGAACTATAAAATGAGAATGTTGATTCTAGTAGGCGCAGACAGATATTTGCTTGTTACAATCTTTAGAATAAGCTTGCTGTCAATTATGCATTAGCCACATTGTAGTGCCGTTGAAGCAGAAATTTGTAAATCAATAAGGTGATTATTCTTCATTATTATTATACCGGCCTGTGGTTTTCTGCGCCGCTTGTGGTAAACGAAAACTTTGAATTAATTTGTGTGTGTGTGTGTGTGTGTGTGTGTGTGTGTGTGTGTGTGTGTGTGTGTGTGTGTGTGTGTGTGTGTGTGTGTGTGTGTGTGTGTGTGTGTGTGTGTGTGTGTTTGTTTAAAGTGGTTCCAGCTATAAGTAACGGCATTTCGTACCAACAGCTATTAGCTAAACGGCTAAAGCCCGGTGGTTTGTGGCTCGCAATGAGGCTGCCAAACAGCACCTTTAACAATATGGCAATATGGGGAAAGCGGTCTCAACCGTGCTTAACACCGAATTTGTTGAACCTGTGTATTTCACGGCGCAATGTGAGGTTCTAAATCCGACAGGCATTATACGCTATCGTCTAGAAGTTTGGACCATATGCCCACCTATCGGCAAGCAAGCCGCACATACGCACATAAAGCAAACAAAAATGTGTCCTAAAATACGCACAAACGCAAAGCACCGCCTACTGTGTATCTCCCTCCCTCTCTCTCTCTCTCTCCCTCCATCTCTCGAAAGAATTGGGTGTGAAAATTAATTCGCATGCTACGGTATTGCAAAGAAAGGTCCTTCACAGCTTACGTTGATGGTTTGTTTAATCGACTGAATTTACACACACACACACACCTCGGTAATGTACCACTGAACGGTATGCCGCGGCTTTGTCCTTTCTGATAAGCAGCGTGGCGTGAAGCGGATCGCAAAGCACGGCGAGAACTTCTTCCGCACCGGTAAGCAATATGAGTGCTGAGTGCAAAGTGCTTATAAACCATAATGTTTACACAACGATTAATAAGCCAGGTGAAGTGTGCCTTTTTTTTACAATATTTAAACAGGTGAAATTAAGGGGCGATATTTTTTGGAAGGGGGGTCGGATTAGGCCTCAAATGGTTGTTGGTTGTTGTCTCTCATCTGCAAGCAAACCAGGTACGAGGTTATGGTGATCATAAAAAATAAACACTACAAATTAGACAAATTTCTCTGAAAGCGATCGTTCAATATGATTTGTGGCTGTGTAAATACACGTTTTTTTTCATGTGCATTAAAATTTGGCTACTTCCTTGCCGTATCTTTCTTTGGCTGTTTAGGTGACTTTTTAGACGTAACCAAAATAGTCAAATCCTTTCTACAGGTGGGCGACGGTCTGTGTGGGAACAGAAACCGTCTAGCCTTGAAGGAGCCGGCCGGTGAGTATTGAATACTGCTTTAAATTTAAATTCCTGTCTTGGGTTCAAATCGTCTTTAGATCGAACTCCTTCTGAGCAGGGATTTCGAAATAATTCATTAAAATAAAAATAAAGCTAAAAAAGCCAAGTATAATAGCATAACTCAGGCATCCTTTTAGCACTAATTGAATGCTGCTGTATCATCAATTGCTTGCACAATAATGGCCTGTGCACTAAAATAGCCTACTAAGGGGTCGTGCTGAACAGCCATTAAATAATTTAAAAATGTCGTTATTAGATTTCGCAACTGCCCTTCGCGCTACCGTGTGGCAAACAGAACGAGCGCGTACAATCAATGCCTACTAGTCGAGTGGGGTTCTGTTTTCTACCACTTCCGCATAACTTTTCAATTTAACGCGAGCGCAGTGTCTGTTCAAACGGAACAACGGGCGGTTCATCCCATTCTCAATCCCCCGGAAAGTGCAGAAGCCACAGTTGAGCGTCAATAAATCGTAACAATCTTATGTTTTAGCCAACTATGAACCTCGAAGGAGGAGACGGAGCGGGCAAAACTATTCTCCAAGGCAAAACAAAAAAGTCCCCAAGTTCTCGAGTTCTCATACGCTCCGCGGCACAGAGATGTGTGTATAGTACGTGTTTGCAACCCCTTTACGGGAGGGGCGGTTTCGTTCCGCGCGCGCACCCGAGTTTATCGCGCTGTACCCGTACGGGGTGGGAGAGTTTGACCTTCGGTGAGAATTTATAGCCATTTTCCTGTACGCTGTGTCTCGGGGTGTGCCGGGCGGACAAGGTGATATCTTGTGCCGAAGCCGTCTTGCCCATGCCATCCAAAATAGGGCATCACCCCGCGCAAAGTTCCGTTTCGCACTGCTTCATCGCTCGAGCGTAAATGAATGTGTAAGTGCACATTCTTCCCCTGAGTGTCGGAATATCTAGCCCACCGATGTGGAAGAGCAGGCGGTGAATTGGGTGATGGGTAATTTAATTTCCCGCACTGGTTTTTTTTGCTGTTGTTGACGTTTCCTTGTTTTCGCGCACCAAAGCAGCAAACAGAAGCTGGTAAGTGATGTGGAAAAAAGGAATGGTCAGAGAAAATGATCCTGCTCGGCAACGGAACCGGTGCTAGGACACGGCGCTCTCGTAGGCTGTTCGTTCGTTCGCTTTTACACTCAATTATATTTGTATCATGGCATAGCGATACCGTCCACCAGGCCCCGGATACCGCAAGACGATCCTACCGAAACCGTTGCCAGGAAGTTGTCTCCAAGCTGTAAGTTCCATCAATAGTGGAACCAACAACCGCACAGTGTGTTCCTGCTGCACGACCCCGTAATCGTATGGTTGATGTTTGACCCGATAGGGGTTAAGGTAAATTTGAATGCCGTGCTTTTTGGCCCTTAGCGGAATGGACAACGGGGTGGCATATTAATATTACCATTCCCTATATTTACCATCAATCTCTCCCGGGATGATGGTTACGGTCGTCTGGCAGCCAGCCAGCCAGCCAGCCAGCCAGCCAGCCAGCCAGTGATTGATTTTTCCACCGGGGATACTTTGGGATGCTTAGCGCACGGCGGGAACATACAGCCACGTGCCCACAGATTGGTTGTGATGGACAGCAGGTGATGAAGGACAGGGTGCAATGTGGTCGCGAGGAATGATTTGGCGTTTTTACTTTTTGCTAGGCCAATAAATCACGGCCATCTTTTTTTCGTTCCTCTTACTGAAGCTTCTGAATAATGCAGTCGGTGGATTTGGTGCGGGTGCGGCATTTTTGATGGAATATTCAGTAAGGTGTTCGACCACGTTCGGCATTTAAAAGGTAGTAAAATGCATTAGAGAACTAGAGAAGATTGATGGAATATACTGGAACATATGCAGTGAAGTGAATTGGAAGTTTAATGTTTTATTTATACATACAGTTGGAATAAAGAAAAATAGTATGTGCGTCACTTCATTGGCAAAGTGTACAGGCGATGTGCTATTTGCTATCACTTGAAAGCACGTACGACAGTAAAAGTTAACAGTGTAATATGTCACCAAAGAGGTTTGGCAGCAACTACGAACCATTTCGTCACGTCCGTAATAACGTCTATTGCATAATGTACTGATACTGTTCGTAGTATCCTTACGAATGATACGGAAGACAAAAATGATGGCGTACGAGTTTCCCTTCTTACAAGGTCTCAGGTTCAAAGGGGGAAGGATAAATAGATCAAAAGTAAAGGAAAAAGGTGTATCGGAAATAGAACGAATTACCTTGCCATTTACCTTCGTTCCATGTTTCATTCAACCACTTTTTTTTGTCCTACTTTTCGTGGAGCTACTGTTGCCAAAAGCATGTACAAACATACATACATATCTTATGTACTTTGGCCTTTAAGGCTTCCGTTATGCGTGTATCCTTGGGGCGAAATGCTAAGTATGTGTGTGTGTGTGTGTGTTTGTGCGAAATTTAAATTAAGCAACTCTCCATGTGTGACGAAAGCGGTAAGAAACCTGTATTTAATAAGCAATGCGCTTGGGTAAGGGAAGCAGAGACTTTTGCCTTGTTTTTCGGGCGGAATGTGATTACCTTGGATGTTGTTTTAAAAATCAAACCCCAGGCATGTGTCTTTTATTTCATGTCACAGTTCGTTCCAAGTTTTGATTGATTGCTTCGAAATGAATCGCATTCATTTTTCTCGTGTCATTTTGCCAATCGTACCGATGCCTATTTTAACGAAGAGCAAAAGTTTCGTTATGAATAGAATGCAGTCCTTCTTCCCTTTGCAGCAAGCAAACGCGAATTGATCGATTGATTCGGACTTCGGGGCATTTTTATCGATAGCAAAACAGTACAGTGCTCGAACGATCTTGTTGACCTACAAAAACAGAGTAAAGCACCAGGCGTCTCCATCATGGATGCCGTGTACTAGGCGTCTCCATGGGCGCATGTACCAGGCGTCTCCATCGGCAAGCGTACCAGGCGTCTCCATGAGCTGTTACGTAGAAACTTCATCCAACCCCGCCCCTGGCCTACTTCGACTGTAAGGAGAATTTGGCTTGTATTATGAATTTCATTCAATTGATGAATGAACGACAAAAGGGCGGAAAATAAACAGCGAAAATCAATCAACATCACATTACCCCCCCCCCCCCGCGCCAGTGAGTGGGTATGCAATCGTGTGCTGCAAAACCCACAAACCAATTTAAGAAATCCAATCAGCGCAATAGGTTTTCGGTAGATTCGGTAGAAAATCATAATTTTCATGTAAAAATTAATCACTCTCAACGTACCAACGTGACAACCTAAACCACCTTTCTTGCCTCCATAAAACATTAGCGATTGCCACCAGGGGGGAACGGTGTTCTGGGACAAACTTGCCAAATAATAAGCGTTAAATTACACTCACTTCCATTGATGCTAAAGAATGTTGCCTCTCTCAGGTTTGGTTTGAAATAAGATGCTTCACTTCACGTGCACTTTTTGATAACAAATAAATAGGTTTGAAGTAAACGAATACGAGAAGGCACGGTTTGTGTTTTGTACGGTACACGACTTGAAGTTCTTTTTGGGGGAAAACCCCAACCCCGTCACATCCCGTTTTCGCGAGGGATTTTCCCCACAACAGATGCCGTAAAACAAAAGACATTAGGTTGTGTTGGGGCTGACACGCAGCAGCAGGGGGGAATGAGTCGCACGTAAAATCCAGCCCGTTCATGTTTCGCTTGTTCCGCTGTCAGAGTAGGCACTGTGTTTGGCACAGTGCCAAAGTTGCACCATTTTATTTATGCCGTTCTGCTCTCTTCGCAAGGAGGAACTGTATGCAAAGGCGATACAAACGATGCCAACATATTTCATCTGCCCTCAAGCACAAGTACACTTTTCTGTTCCTGTTTTTGTTTATTTTTTGTTATCCGATTAAAGATGAATATGTTGAAAGTAGAAGACAAAACACAAAACAAAAACAAAACAACGTTTGAATTAAGTTAACTCTCTTTCTCTTTGCCTCTTTTTGTCTCTTCATCTGTTCAACAACCGTAAACAATCAATCACACAGAGTCGCACCAAAAGTGTCCTTTCTTTCTACTTAATAAAAAAAAACACACCATACGCCGAAACAAAAGTTTGAGTTAAATTTTGCTTTTTTTTATTCCCACCAGCTCGCACTGCGAAGCGATGGTGGTGTAACACATTGTAAAAGTCCAAATACAATAACAAGCTATTCGTATAAGAGTTGGAGGAGGAGGAGAAGGAGAAGGAAGAGGAGAAGGAGGAAGGGGAGGAGGGTCGAGTGTGGACATGAAGCAAAAGCAAAAGAACCCTACCGGATGTGACAATGAATGGATGGATTGATCACCGAGGTTACCGGGGGTTTTGTAGCGGGTGCTTCGGAAAATAGGATTACATTTTCCGAAACCCTGTCCACATGCCTCTTCTAAGCGTTGACGACGAACGACAAAACAAACAGCGCGGCCATCGACGACGACCACCACCACCACCATCGAGCAGCCGGCCGGCCAACGGACGAGCACACTTCGGTTTCGATCTTATCACAGTTGAGAAAGTGTTTATCGCTCGACAGTAGCTTGGCGATGCGGCGCAGAAACACGGCCGAGTCCGGTTTGCACTTGTACCGGGCGCTGATGTACACGCAGTTCTCGTACGCGTATCGAGCACTAGAGCCCCCGCCCGAGTCCGACGCAAGATGGGAAAAAAGAGCAAGCGGAGAGAGAGAGGAGAAATTGAAGTGACTGAATGATTACGATATGGTATGAGAAGAAGAAGGTGAAGGTGCGAGGTAAGCTTACCAGCAAAAATGCATGTACTGCTCGTTGAGCGACTGTTCGGTGGTTTTGGCAATTTCCTCCTTCAGAATGGAGACGAACCGTTTCGAGCAGGAGTCCAGATCTCGGTGCACCAGCTGGAAGCAGTCCTTGTGCCAGAGGAATTCTGCAACAAATTGCAGATGGAAAGGGCAGTTAGGCTGTTAGAACTGTCGATGGGATCGTACCACACCGTGTAAAGTCCAAAAGAGGTACATTTTGTGTTGCAGATTGCATAACCAAGGGCGTCAGAGTTAGAGTCAAAACCAAGGCGTGATGATTTTAACAGTTGCTTACCCGCACAAATGTCCATTTTTACCCCTGCCTTACCTTGCTGAAATGCTCGATCACGGCACAGGAACTGATACAAACGCTTCGCACCGTACACCTCACTGTCGATGATGAACCGCTCCTTCGCGTCTACGCACACATCCAGATAGCGTTCCACGCAGTCCATGCCCCGATTGAACAGCCTTGAACGAATAAAGCGGTTTAGGAATCAGTGGTTGGTAGAAGCGGTTGGTAGCAAATTGGAAAAACCGAAGCGAAGGAACCAAAGGAAATCACACGCAATACAAGCAGTAGGCTACGACGTACAGGCAGCGGCTGTTGATCTGCTCGATGGTTTCTGGAATCTGCACCGTGTGCAGCAGCTCGGCGGTAGCGTTAGGCGTGACGTTGTGGAAACAGCCGTCGAGCATCTGGGATATCTGTCCGCAGACCGGTTCGGGGAAGGCTGCCAATGTGTTGCCAGGCTCTGGAAAAGAAAGAGGAAAAGCACAGCGTGTGTCGTGTGTGAGCTGTTTTGTTGTTGTAGGTTGCGCCAGACAAGGCGCTAACGGGACGGAATCACTGGAACTGGTTTGATGAAAGTTTGTTGAGCAGAATACGTCATTCTCGCTGCTTCTTTCGACAGGCTGCCCGTCGAAGCTTGATTGTTGAAGAGTAACGTATACGGGACGCGAGCATTAGATTTGATCAAAGTAAGCTCCTACGAATGAAGAAAACCCTTCCCCGTGTTTACACAGTTTCAGTCGACCCATGAGGAGTAGTCTCTGTTACACGTGTGATTGTGAGCAGTACAGGCAACACGTGTTAGCAAAGCCTCCGCCTGTCTGACCTGGCTCAGTGGTGGTGATATTTTCGTTACGACCACGTTAATGCTCCTTCTATCGTTGATCCTGTCGCCATCGTCGTGGTTGTGGTCGGCATCGTGTTCCAGCCGTGTTTCCCCATTTACCCGCTTCCCGTTTTCGCTGGGGAAATTCTTCTCTACCCCCGCGTGTGCTAGCCAGCCCATTGATGATCAAATACTTTCCTTTCGGGGCGGATATTTATCGCCCACACAAGTAAACAGGTCCAGGCTGCCATCGTGATGTTGCCATGCTATGTCATGCCATGCTATGTCATGCCATAACCCCATGTTGGGGCCGTGGGTGAACCGGACTGCTCAAAACATGATTATCGTCGGAATTAGAGAGTTGTTCGGTGGTGGTGATGGGGTTTAAGCTAAAGTAACAAGTATCTATGAGTGCGTGTGTGTGTGTGTGTGTTTTTTTGGGAGAATGCTTTCGACATAAAGGTGGAGGGAGGGGTTTGAATTATTTCCGTTAGTCTGTACAAGATTCCTCGTAGCCGGAATTTCGCTTTCGACATCGGCAAAGAATGCAATGTTCCCCGTGGTAGGGCGAACGGACAGACAGCACACGCGGGATGGCATTTACGCATCGTCGGCGTGTACAGGCAATAGCTTTTCCGGCGAGGGCGACTCCCTCCCCCGTCCCACCCGGAAAGAGGCAGACGAAACGGGCACGACGACCGTCATAAATCATGGTCAAGGTGCACTTCAAATAAAAAAGCAACAAACACACACACACACACACACACACACACACACACACACTGGTTTGAAGATTTGTCTCCACTCAACTTTAACTTGTCGACGCTTGCAAAGAGAAAGAGAGAGAGTGAGAGTGCATAAGATGTCAAACGTTATTCCGAGACCGGTACGCTGAGCACGGAAATGAAGCACTTCATTTCAATGCCCGAACGGAACGGGTTGGGGGGGGGGGGGTCAGACATACAATAGAAAAGGATTACTGCTATGGGTCTTTGTGATGCCCGGAACCCGTGGGTTGCACACTTTTCTTGAAAGCTTTCCCCCCCCCAAACCGAACGGGAGAAGGTTGAAATGGAACCTTTTTTTTAGTGGCTGGGATTTACAGTTAAAAACCATTCATTTGTGTGTGCTACATTGATTTGCAACATTAACATAATTTCTCTCTTGTTTGAATTTCCGCAGCTATTAGGTTGAAGTTGAAATCAAGTAGATATGGCATAACATCCTTTGGAGAGCTCGTAATGAAAACACGGTCCGTCCGTCATTTTTGTATGAACTTTTTAAGCAGAAGCGAGCATTATTTTTTCATTTACATTTCGCTTCTATTTCTAGAAAGCTTGTTATAACGTTCCCTCTTAGAAAAATGCCCCAAAACCATAGAGAAAACATCATTTCCTTTTCATTCCATTCCATTTTTGGTTTGCATTATCTTTCTGACCGGTACAACGGTTTGCTGGGGAGAGTTTTAATGATTTATCTTTATCGTGCTTTTATTGTGCGCTATAAATAAGACAAAGTGAGGTTGAAGCTAAATTTAGTATGTATCATACACTGTTCTACAAGCACTTGTTTTATCCTCCTCTACTGCTATAATCTCCTGCTGCAGCACAACAGCACGATAATGCCATTCTCTTCCCTTCAGAATGACCATTTTAATCTTTTTATCGAAGCTTGAAAATGATAAACTTCTACAGTAAAATTGAGCACTGGAAGGTAGATTAGTCTCATTAACGCCTCATAATGAAGTTACAATCTGCTGTGGATAAGAGTGTCGTTAGTGAACTTGCTAATTCGTTCATTCGTTCAGCTTGCATTGCTTGTGCTTGTCCTAATTCGATTGCGCCCCTAACTCAAATTCTTTGTTTCGTTCTTGGAAAAACGGTCTAGGAATGGACCTTTAGCTTTCACTACCTTTACCTTGTTATGGGTAAATGAACATACTAAACGAACATTTCGGTAGAACAGTTTTCGTACCATTTTGCAGATGCTTCTGAATGAAATCCCTGTTGGAGACTACTACAACCGTAGCCGGAATGTAAAACTCAAAATTTTTACTCTCGAACCTTTGACTAACTTTAAGCGAAAGCATTGCACGTGCCCGCCTAGGCATAAAATGTTACATTTTTTGCACCTTATGGCCTCGGGGCCGGGATCCATTATATTTTGGGCGGCTCAATTTATGGATGATTTTATTAGCCAAGCTTGCGTAGACGAACGTAGACTTGCCCATTATGTCTTTGTTTGTTTATCACCGTGTCGCGGAAGAAGCAAAGCAACAAAAAACCGGGCGGGATGGCCCGAAAGTCTTTCAACACACTTCGTTCATGCTTGGGGGCAATCTACGGCTTGCGCTACCAGACAAGGTTGAAAGAATTCCATTAGATGGATCTCCATATATGTGCTGGCTGGCCCGTTTTTTCGCTGTTTTTTTTTTGTTGCGCTTGTTTGAAGATCCTACCCCGAGGGCTACTATTGGGTTTCTGAGCGAACGATTGCAATAGTAGTTCATAACGAACGAAGGGGAAAAAGGTTTTCTCATATAGATGTATATTGTACCAGATCGTACCGTGTTCTACCACGTCACGTTTTCGGCTCATCTTGAGCTCAACTAATCTGCTTTTGAGGCCACTGTTTACTGTTTACTTACCGCAGAAGGTGGTGGTGCAAATGTAACCGAAAACAATTATCCTCAGCATCATCGTGGTGTGGTGTTGCATTTTGATGTGGGGCCTCATTTTGGGTTTTAATTACTTTTCGAAGCTTTTTGGATGTTTGATGCAATATTTTACACCTGTTTTTTTTTCACATTCACTTTTCACCGATTACTTACAACATTATTCCACAAACCAAACCAGTGCACGCATACGGTACAGAAGCAGCACTATACACTTGCCGGCACGTGCTAGTTTCTGTCGAGCGATAACACGACTAACGCGCGAAACGCTACACTACACGCCACACTTCCGTTTCGGATGCTTTCGGGGGCCCTTTGCTAACCGGATATGCTGTATAGTGAACCGTTGCGATAGAGCGAATAGTACAAACTGAGCTTTCCCATGGAAACCACCGAGTGCTGCTTGGCTGGCCGTACTGCTGCGCGTTACCATGGCTACGCTAGTACGGTGTATTCGGAACGAGCTTCCACCACTCACACGCTGCACGGCTATGGGTGGTAGCCATTAATCCGCCGCACCCACCGCATCACTCTTGCCATTCCGCTCGTTCGGCTCAATGTTCAATGTATCTCAGTAGCTGAGTTACCAGCAGAGCGTCGTACCATCATCCATCCACCTTTGCTAAGCTGCGCTTTGCGATTTGTTCCGCACAAAGCCTGTACCAAAGAAAAGTTTACGGGGAAAAACTTCTTAACAAGCAGAACGGCACAAAAAGCCTAACTACAAAATCAAACAACTTGCGAACGTAAACAAACCTGTAAGTGCTCATTGTACACTGAAAATGTACCCCCAAATACAGGGTTTTCCAGGTGTTGTCATAGTTGTGGGACACTTCTTTGACTTTTTCTTACGTGAAGTGAACTTCACATGTTTAGACCGGGCTACATTGATCGTACTCTCTGGTGTAATTTCAATTTTCACTAGCGCATCTGGCGGCGGCTGGTGGAAGCTTTTTTTGGTCATCGAGGGAATGATCGTGCCGGATCTCAAAATTAAGTAGTTTTTCCATCATTTTTTGCCATGAAAATGGATGCAATACGTGCAAGACATGTGCATCTACCTTTTGCAAAACTTTTCTCGTCCCAATTAAGTTAAAAACATGGAAAAATTAAATATTTTCTGAAGCGGCTCCAAATTGTTTAGAAAAATGCTTCGGTCAGCCGCCGCTAGGTGCGCTAGTAAAAATCAAAATTACACCAGAGAGTACGATCAATGTAGCCTGGCCTTTAGAAATTGGACTCTATGGCACCCTTTTTGGACGGGCTCCTTCGAAATTCCTATTGGATTTGGATCAACAAGAGTGCTGTAGAGTCCGTTTTCCATTATATTAAGTTCATTTCACCTAAGAAAGAGTCAAACGATGTCAATGAGAACTCCTGGAAAACCCTGTAATGCACAGACACTTTGCTTTGCCGAGGTGTTGATTGAGCGTTCATGATTTAATTTTCATTCTCTCGGTATCCCACTTGTGAGACACTATCAAAGGAAAGGTTGTTGTTGTTTTTTTTTCAAATAAAAGTATGTATAGTTCGTTCAATGCCGCCGGTTGGCTGCATTGAATACAAAAAGCAAGGGCGCCGGTGGGGGAATGTTGTTCAGGGTCAGATTCTCAACCTGTCCGAAAACATAAATAAAATAAAAATAATCCACTTGGGAGGACTACGACCCCATTTGTGACCCCTTACCCGAAGGCAGTTGGAAAAGATTTCTATCAACTCGGTTTTACATTCTTCGGTCAGATCACAGCCACAGCAGCCAAAAGCAGAAGCCGAAATTATCCATTCAGCATGGGGTACACTTCGACGACCCGGCTCCGGCCTGGGTTGAACCAATACGTATTTCAAACACGTGCTATCACGTGTTAGCAGCCGGACAGAACTTCTCGGAATTCAGTTGTCGCGCGTGAAATCAAATGAGCCAGACTTTTCCTCCCTAGAAAGCGCACACACCCACACCCACACACACACACCCACTGCCTCAATTTGTGTTTCCCCCCAAACCTGGACCGGAACGATGTGATTTTCGTTTTGTTGCTGGTATTGTTGCGTTTCCTTAGAAAGAGTGTGCACACACAAATACACAAACACCATGAGCATCCCATTTTCGCTGCTGCTTTGAAAGGATGCCGGTAAACTTCCTGCCGGACTTTCGGATGGTATCTGTTTTTGGTCTAGCCCAGTAGTAGATGATAGGTTGGGTGGGGTTTGGCGCGTTTTTTTTTGTTTCGTTTTTTATGTTTTCTTTTTTTGCTGTTTCGTGACTGTGAAAGGTAAGTTAATTAATATACACAGATCGTTTGCGAGCGGGCAGCAGGCCTGGCAGATACGGCTATTTAGCAGCGATGGAAGAACAGCAAACGGGTGTACACCGTGGTGTGAAAAATGTTTTAATTAAATAAACCAGCCAACCCACGGCCACAGCGTCACGATTTCGGTGTTTTTTTAATGTCAAAAAAAAGTTGAAAAAAAACTCAATTAAATTTATTAATTGTGTGATGTACTCAACCGTAAGGGCATTGGTTAAAATATGATTAAATTCTTGTGGAGTGAAAAAAATGTATAATTAAAACGTACACCCGCTTAATGCTTATTTCATTCGACGCTGAACTAACAGGCAAAGTTCCGGCTAGCATGAGCCATGCCATGTGCTTGCTGTTGTGACCCAAACTGTACACTACAAGATCCACACTTATCCGACCATCTGTTGCCCGCACGGAAGAAACTTATGCGGGAAAGTTCCTCCCAGCAAGTGTGCAGCAACATTTCGGGACAACAAGTCGATGTTCCACTAACCAATACGTACTGTGTACCCATATGGGTAAGCCGAACTTGCTGTACATTAAGTCAGCACGCATCATCCGGCACAACCCGGCAGCGTTTTAGTATGCTTTGTTTATCGCAAAGCGTGTCGTCCGCATGTTGAAATGGATTTAATTATCATCACAGTTTAACTGAAGCATAGTAACAGTGTGTTATGGTAACAGTGTGTGCTCCACGATAATGCTGACTGTGCATGATCGTTCATTTCCGGGTGTTTGTGGGTTAAAAAAAGGAACACGTGCAACACACCTGACACGTTCGCTAGATTGAGTAAGAGCAAAAACATTATTTCTAATGTACTCTTCTTATGCTGTCCACCACACCAAAAGGGAGCAAAGCGTTTCACGCTTGCTTCGATGCGAACGACCGCTATCTCCAAAAAAGCGCAAAGCTACCGCTATCTGCTTTCAGCAAAGTTCGTTGAGTTGTATGTACACTAACGGAAAGGGGGAGGAGGGGAGGGAGCAAATGGCGAGGGCGTTGGATTCTTTATCATCATACATCTGTCACGTCTCGTTATCAATATGTCTTTCTTTTGTTTTTGTGTGTTCATTTGTTTTCGGGCATTTTCAATCACGCCAAGCAGAGTGAAACTTTTCTCCATGTCCTTTTTGTTGTTCCTGCTATCTAGTGCAGACGGTGCAGACACACACAAACACACAAAAACTTACTCATTTCTTGTAGGTTGAATGTAGTAGCGCAATCGATACGCAGTTGTGCTGGTATCAAATCAACTCGCAAAACGTTAGCTTGCTGGTGCTCACAACGCTCTTTATGGGGCTGGCAAAAAGCGGAATATATGAATGGTTTTCTACACAAAGCAGATGAAACTTGTGGAATAATTCTTTGAAGGGTCAAGCAATGGTAGAATAAATTACACAAAACCGTTATAAAATTAGCATCAACCCTGTTACTTCACCGGCCACACCGAGTGCAATCAACTGCAAAATGAATGATTGATGGTAAAATATTCGATACTCAACAACATATTTTGCGATGCGTAACGTTCATACAATTGATTAACTATTCACGAACAAATAGATTGGAATGTTTGTTTTAATGGTCTAGAATGTGCTTACCTATAATTTTAACAACGGTTGTTGTTTCCATTGCACATCAACTAACAGGTGCGAGGCCATGAGCCAAAAATTGACAGAAAACCATGGGAAAATTTTGACAATTAAAGGGAACATTGTTTATGTTTAGCGATGGACGTTGCTATGGCGTGAATAAGAGTTTTGTTCGGCATTTTGCACTCATTTCTCTTTACTAACTTGAGCAATTAGAATATTACATGGCTGATATAATCCAAGGATTTCATTTATTATTAGTCACTGGGTTATAAGCAAAGGAAGGTATTTGTATTGTACATGTGTGTGTCGCTTGGATGTTCCATTTTACTCTCAATGATTAATTGCAATTTCTCATATCAAGTGGGGACATGTACTGTGCTGTTATATGGCTAATAAGCTTTTGGTTACTCCTGCAAGACCGTTGCGGACGGTAGTGGTTGGTGGTTACGGAATTGCCAACCAATCAAAAAGTCTATCAATGTTTCTGAATACAGAGTAGACTCAAATGACTTCTCCTTATGTCTCCAAGAGTGATTGGCCGCAGGAAATTGAAGCATTACAATATGCTTTCTATAAAATCCATCTTCTTTTCCGCTTTAGCTATTCCCGTTTGTTTGTAAACACTTTTTCAGGAAACTGTCAAAAGAGAGCTGAAAACGGCAACCTAGCAACGGGCTTTGCATCTACCTGTTCTCCTTAATAGATCTTGGTACAATTTCTCAGTTCACATGGCATTCTTCGATATATTAACAGTGGGATATACAAGAAGAGTTGAGTTGTCGATCGAGGCCTGATTTAATAAACCACAATCCCGTGATACACCGACAATAACAATTCAAACAATTAAATCGGTGTTAATGATACATTCTCAAACAAGAGCATACATACACACACTGTCGGAATTGGGCTGCAAATCGTTAAAATACCATTTCAAGTGACATATTCAATTGGCGCATTGATTTAGTGGAATGTGCGCTTCCCGGGGGGACGTTTCCCGCAGGAGTGCTAAATTAATACGTTCATTAACATACTTGCATTCCGTTACTACCTGCCGATATTGATCAGCCAGTACTTCAATCCGAATCACTCTTAAACAATGTACAATACGTCCTATAGTTTCAACTGTACAATTGATGAAGAAAGCTTCCAGAAGGGATTCCGTCTCTCTTTATATTTATTACATGACATTCCAACATTACTTTTTCGCAGGAAAACCGCCCACACGCAAAAATAAACCACAACAAAAGTTGTGTTTTTATTTTGCTGGTTTCACTTACCTGATCTTGATGGGTATAGCTGACGTCCTGGTTCCACGGATGCGTCAGTCAAAACAATCTCCAGCATCATCCAGCTCCATCGGTCGGTCGGTCGCTTATTGCTAGTGATATTGATGGTAAAACTTTCCCCCGGCAGGCACACGGCAGGCTGCTGCTGCTGCTGCTGCTGTTGGCGTGTCTTGATTGTGTGCCTTCGTTCCGGCTTAGCAAAAGCTTGCGGTTTTTTCTCCTATCCCGTCTATCAGCAGCGCACGCTACAGAGGTGATTTATTAAAACTCGACACGGGCAGCACAAGCGAAGCACGCCATAACGGCCGCATTTCTGCGCTTCATTCTTGAGGCGAAAGCTCCTTGATGTGGGAGATACTTGATTCAAGCGTATTTTGTATCGCTTCATACGTGCATCTATCAAACGCACGCTTAGCCGGCTAACATGCTTGATTATGTCGAGGGGTTCTCGGTTCCAGGTATCAATCACCGTGGATGCATTGACTATGATGATGCATCGATCATGATGCGTGTGTGTGTGTGTGTGTATGCGGATTATGAAAAATCATGTCAGGCGTCATCTTTCATTAGATGGAAGGATGAAGACAAACAGCTTCCTTCCTTACAAGAGGTTTGTTAGATTCTGCTATGAGATCCTGCTGTCGGAAATTGCCTCTACTTGAAGCTTTCCTCCAAGCACTGCCATTACGTACCGATTGTACTTCTTTATCTCTGTTACAGTTGTTTTACGGTTACTTTTTTTAGCACATAAAACCCGTGCAAAGAGTGCAAAGAACAACTTTCGAAAATAAACATCTCGCTAACAGTCCCAAATAAATGAAAGCAAGCTCCCACCATCGATGAGCTCAAAGCAACGGGAAACCAAACAAAATTCACAAACACAGCGTCTCTTCTTTTTTTTTGTACGCTACACTTTGCGTTTACATTAAAACTTTCAACCGCTCTCAGCAGCATTCAGCATATTGTAAAACAGCAAAGAAAGCAATTGAAATTCTTTTTTCCCATTTCCTCCTATGTCTTGCGATGTGTGTGAGCTTTTGAGCTAGAGCACAGGACACCACACCATTCGCTTGCCCGAAATGGTTGTGCTTTTGCGAGTGAATGTGAATGAAACATCAATTTTCTACTTCAAAAGCTTCAACACCTTAGTAATTGATAAAGTTTTTTAATTTTACTGCACACAATCCATCGACCGCCGCGTTCTCGCGGACGATGAAAGTGAAATGTGTTAGATGATGGTCGGTATCATATTACCTACGGAGCTGACGGATTAGAATATTCTTTACCATATTCTGGTACGCGGCGATAAAGAAACGAAGTACAGCAATAGAAGAACCTGATAAGTTTATCATAATATAATTAATCAATATTGCTCCACACTCAAACACACATTTGCTATACAAAGCCGATCATCGTAGCTAAAAAGCCACTATACGCAATCATTATTTAACTAGCGCAAACAAGCTGTCCTCATCGATAGCAAAACTCTGCGAATGATGAGCCAATCAAACACAGAAACAAACAAACAAACAGCCCTGGTGGCTGGAAGTAATATAAACTTCCTTTCTTCCTTTCCACACGCGGGGCCGAGTTTGCGCGCGATCGTGAGCGACAAACGCGCTCGGGGCACTCACGGGCCATCAGTTCGGTTCGTTAGCCGCGCGGCTTCGGTTTTGTGTTGCCGAAAAGCGCGCGCTATGCCGGGTTTGGGTGATGATATCGGGCACCACCATGCCGACCATCGACGAATCATCAGTCAAGTCAGACAAATTTCTCGCGCGCTTGAGAATGGTTGCAATAAAAAGCTTTGGCGGCTGGGTGAGATAAGTTTTTTCTCGCGAGTGGACGAGTTGGGCAGCGCCATGCAAGTGCGTGAACCGTTGCAGCAAGTGAAGTGGAGTGTGGCTACAAAACTAAGTAATATTACATTGTGTGTATCTGCATTGACGTACCGCGCTGGCCATAATTGTGTAGTGTGAGTTCGTATGTTGTGCAGTATGCAGTGTACATGAAAAAAAGAAACCATCAATTTTACTGTGGTTGAGAGAACATGATAAAATTACCTCGTTTGCATCACTGCTAAACATGTCGGTTAAGCGCACGGAACGTGGACTACGCATCGGCTGGTGGATATGTGGGTGTACATTATGGGGATGTAAGTATCTGGAAAGTGGCAAAAAGCGACCCGCGAGCAGTAGATCAAACAGTGAGTGGCGATCACCGTATACATCTGGTGGCATTTATCAAATTATTCATTGTACCGCAATACCATTACCGAGACCAACCTTTGCACTGACGGACTGCCCCTGACATTACGGTACCAACTCCATGGCCGGTTACCACCTTCGGTTATGGTGGCTTGGTAGCAAAGTCAAAGGGACAAACCCTACCCACGCTTCTTCACCCACGTTGCTCGGCTTCTTGCGTGTGGTGGATATTTCGTGCGAATATTTCCGCTTGATTAAGGACGGCCCAACATTATCTGCCTAGAAACAAGTCAATTAGCGCAAAACAATCTTCCCAGTCCGTAGTAGTAGAGCCTACACGGCAGATTGCCTGCGGCATTGTGATGTTTGGCATGCTTTAGCTTCACACTGATTAGCGAGAACGAGTTGAATGGGTCGTTTATCCGACGGAATGGTGGGACGGTATAAACTATTTCCAACTAAACACCGGCGGATAAAACCCGTCAATCGCTTTTCCGAAAGTGATGCTTACGCCCCTCGGGGAGTTTGCGAGAGTTACGATTAAAACAAAGATCCTCGAAACGCACGGATAAAGTAAACGATTACATGACAGGGTTCGATATTGCTCTCCTTGCCATCTTCGTCCGGTTCGATGCGTTATCACTGTCACAGACTGAAGAGTACACTGGAGAGAGAGAGAGAGAGAAAGAGAATGAAAGGGTACAGAATGTTGATTGTTTCTATCGGCTCACATCACATATTTTCTCCCCTTTCCTCCCTTTTTAGTCTTCATGCTTCCAGTTGCCAACGGTGCCATCCCCGAAACGGCATGTGGCCGGGCAGGACAGTTGCTCGGTAATTGCTTCCGTAATTTCACCCCAACCGTTGCGGTCGAAGCACTGCATGCGGTTAAAATTCCCGACTCGCTGGAGGAAATCAACAGCCGGTGCCTGTAGGTATTACTGTGTAACCTCACCTCTAATGGAAACGCCCACATACCGAGTTCTTGCTTGCATTGCCATTTGTTTTGTTGTGCCCTCCTCAAACAAGAATCTTCAACCGCGGAATGGAATGCGTCCGCCAGTATCTGAGGGAGTGCGTCAATGCGCGGCAGCGGAAAATTATCGAAAACGAAGTGTACGGTGCACAGAAGCTGTACGAGTATCTGTGCTACGATCAAGCCTTCCAGCGTGGTAAGTATCAAATGATGCTGATCACTGTTGGGTGTCCTCCTAAAATGAGAACAGGAAGACGTCAAAAAAAAAAACAGCTACACGAATGAGAGGTGCAATGTTTTTTCTTACCATTTCGGCAGAATTTCTACGGCACAAGAGCTGCTTCCAGCTGGTACATCCCGAGTGGGATCTCTGCTCGAACCAGTTCATAGGCGTGCTGAAGGAGGAGATGGCCCGCGTCACCAAGCAGTCGATCAATGTTCAATACGTAAACTTTTGCTGGTAAGCAAGGCCTACCCAGCGCCACTGCACTACTGCACCACACTGCCAGTGGCAACGGTCTTAGTAAACCGTTTTTCTTCGGTCTATCTTTTTTGGGTTTTTTTCTTTCTCTCTTTCTTCGTCCCCATTTATACAGTGCTCGGTATGCGTACGAAAACTGCGTGTACGACAATGCCCGCTACATCTGCAAACCGGACTCGGCCGTGTTTTTGCGCCGCATCGCCAAGCTGCTGTCCACCGACAAGCACTTCCTCAACTGTGATAGGATTGAAAATGAGCTCTGCTCCGGTGCGGTCCGTGTCCCCGGTGAGTACGCCACGGTGCCGCTTCTCCTTCTCCTCCTTCTCCCCCTGCTCCCGCTGCTACTGCTGACGGTCGGTGCGGTACGGTAGGAGAAACAGCTTGCCAGCCACAACGGTAATTCGCGGTACGTACCGCGGCGTACCGTCTCATACAGGGTGTGTATATCTTATTGTTATTACACAAAAAACGATTGCTGTACGCGACTGTAAAGAGTGTCGTATGAATAAAGTAATGTTTTATGTACTACCTTTTAAGTTTCGCGTGTTTGAAGACAAAAAAAAACGAAAAATATTTGTCCCTTTTCCAGTAAGTACGCAAACCAGACGCAATGCAGAAATGTAAAAAAGCATATTGTTTCCCCCCTGCAAATGCTGATGCCCCCCTACTTTCCATATCACTGTAAAACTGTCCGGCTGCGTAATGTAATTCAGTTTCTTAGAAATTTGATACCATTGGATGCTGTCATGGCCGGTTGGTTTCTTCAATCCATTGCTTCCATTCTTACTCCCTGAGAAAGATGGGTCGACAAATTCAATTAGAATTCTTCTGTGTAGCATGACATCGGCACGACATCGGCAGATAACCGATGTTTGAGTGAACAGCAATCTTTAAATTTAATCACATGGTAATAAGGATGTTTTGAAGCAGAGCTGTGCTGCATCCCAGCACATGATGCCGTCTACCGTTCGATTGGGGTTAGGTGCACAGAAAACCAGAAAACAGGAAATTAATACCCGTTCGCAATGTACCGTAGGTACGAGATGGTCAAGTCGTTTTCCCTGGAACTGCTCCCTATTTTTCCGTTCCAATATGCTGGCGATATGGTTCTACGACATCATGGCCGGTGACCTCAATTTGCTTGTGAAAGTGGTGCTCCATCAGTTTCAGGTTACTTTTAACCTTTTTCTAGCTTCCAACGTTCCAGGAGTTCCTCCACATGGCATAAGGGGGCGTGTTAGAGAGGAACTATCCTCAGGGCATTCAGCCTCTGGTTCACACATTGGCGTGAAAAGGTTAACGGTGGGTGGTAAGCTCAGCAGTGCGTAACTTGGTTGGTTACATTTCAATTTGATTACATTCGAGATCAAAAGGCGCGATGTTTGAGCATCTTTCTTCCGGGGAATCTCTTTTTATGGGGTGGATTCGTTGCTTTCCATTTAACGTTTGTCACGACAGCAGCAAACCATTTAACGACTGTTCCTTGAACCATTCGCCACACATATTATTTCATGCCACCATGTACATTTCAACAGTGTAATTGATTTGTTTTTTCATTTTTAAAGCATTTTTCCTCCCATTCCTAGCCAAAATAAAAAAAAGTACTGCATTCTTCGTCAAAACAACGCATGACGCACACTGCCATAGCACAGCTCTGTAGATTTTTGGTCGTTGGCTCCGCTAAACTCCTACACGAAGATAACGAAGCATGGCAAAATTTGTTTAAATACATATACCTTTAATGGATGTGCCGTTCGCCGTAGACGGTGACGATCAAAGCATCATCCCACGGTTTGGATCAACCAGTGTGTTGTCCACAGCAAATGGTCCACCAGTTTGTAGAAGGACTTCCTTCATCCTTCAACAAATTTTGAAACTTTTTCGGCAAACGTGAATTTAATGTACACCAAAGCAATGCCTTAATCTAGCAGCGTTCTAACAAAACGTGACAAACGTGGTTGGGAAGCGGGTGCGGCGGTTGCCTAATTGCCATCATGTTGAATATGATTGTTTGGTTAAAATTTATAGCGACCAATCGAAACACGTTTCTTGGTGTAGTAAATGTAACAACGAAGATAGATCGCAACTCACACCATTTCAATGGAACAGAAACCGTAGCAGTGTTTAAAAAAAAAAGAAACGGCCAAACCAAAGTTCGTGCTGCTAAACGTGCGGTCGTGCGGTTGGGTAGTTAACATGAACAAGTGGAAACCCAAAGTATAACAACTAATTAAATTGCCCCGATGGTTGAAGCTGAGGGAAATTGTGTATTCTGTGCCAATTGCGTACATGTTTCTGAAGTAGAACAAAAAGCTTTTGGCTGTTTAGTTCAGTGTTTTGTATGGTGGTATTATGGTTTTAAGAGATAGTGCGGTTTTGGTTATACATTAGCTAAAGCCTAGCGAAAACAATACAACTGAAAATTAACACGACCCTGTGTGTGACAATAATAATCGTACCCTTACAATGCATTTTGTAAGGGGTAGAATGTGTTAAAACTAAACTATGTACATACTAAAGTGTGTTTACAATTCGTTCCAGCTCAACATAGAAGGGATTAGGAGGGACATTGTGCTCACACAGTACAACATCGCTATAGATGTAGCTTGCCGGTTCGTGGCGCGTGTTGAGATTTTCTGGGAATCTGTAATAAAAATAAACAGCAAACAAAAATTACAACGAAAAGAGGAGAGATTAGTATGAGCTGATCCGAACTGCTGACTTACAGGAACTTTCCCGGGTACTGCCCACGGTGGCCCGAGCGTCCCGTGACCGGGTACGACATCGACGGTATCGGTGTTTTCGTACCATCCTCGTTCACATCCCAGTAGATGCGCGGAACGACCTTAAAGCTAAGCGTATCCTCCGCATTGATTTCGGGATACACATCGTACAGGACGCCGATCGTAATGGTGTCCCCGGCGCCCTTCCGTACCAGCCGTTGGCGTTGTTGCTCCATGTCGCGCTGATTTGCGATTCGCATTGTGGCGTGAGTTTCTGCCTCAAATATGCGCATCAGCACCGTTTTCCCTTCGTAGGTGTGCAGTATAGCGAACCACAGCTCGTCCTCGAGGTTGTGCAGCTTCACCGTGTTGGCAAACGCGGGCAAGGGGGGCAGATCGATCAGCTCGCCGAGATCGCTGTGGCATTTCCGGTGGTGCTGCTTGAACAGGTACAGCTTGCTAAACCAGTAGTGGCACTCGTCGCAGTGCACTCCTTCGTACGGTTGGGTCGCTTGGTCCATCGGTTTGGTTGGCACAATTTGAATCAACAGGCACGATGCGCGGGGAGACTGGAAAGCAGAACTGAACATGCTGTCAGTTTGTATGCCGTTGTTAATGTCCCCACACACACACACCGCCTGCTTCGAATTCCCTGGAAAAAAATGCTGCTGTACGATTCTACCCGTGTAAACTAATTGTGCAAAATGTAAAATTATCTCTTGAAACCATTTACTAAGGCAATGAATTTTTCTTATTTTTCGGGCTGAATCAACAGTCCTTTGTTAAAAGAAAAAAGGAATATTTTGAGATTAATTCAATGCTGTGACAGCATCACTACAGCGGTCATCATTTGCTTGAAAATAAACAACATAACAAAAATTTGCCTTTTCGATGTTTTTTGCCACCCGACGTAGCTGGACAGTGGTAGAGTTCGTCGATGTGCCTTGCATTAGAGGCAAAGTGAAGGTAGGAAGAAGTTTGCTCCGCTATTCTAGGTATTTCGTACATATTTTTGCAGTCGAAAGAAATCTACTTCCAACAGTTGGTGTGTTGTTTGTGTGCTCGCGGTGTCGTTTGTAAAATTGTGTGAAATTGTTTTTCAGGGTAAAAAAGAAAACCACGACAATTCGAGGCTGGTGCGAGCTGTCAAACGTGACGTTCAGCAGAATTCAGTGGTGTCATGTTTTTCGATTGCCAATTTGCATCGTCTTCAGTGTGTAATTCGGTAAAAAGAACGGGCTTGCCCGTGTGGAAAAAGCAGTGAACTGAACATTAGCACCGACGGGTCGCCCGGACAGTTGATCGCAAAGTGCGCAATCCGAGCGGAAGAAAATGTAGCACGAGCTGTCGCGGCCACCATCGTTCCGAAAAAAGCCAGCAGCAGCTCTTTGCAGAAAAGATGTGTCAGACGGGAAGAGAGTGTAGCTGTGTGTAGAACTGTACGGCTATGGCGAGTTGCCGTCAAAAGGTGGCCTAACGGGCAGCAGCACCAGCAGCCCCATTTTTCTCGCTAACCGAGCACGGACACGGACCCGTGGTCAGTGGAAGAACGATACATTGTGTGCTTGTGCCACACTCTATGCATTGGACAGTTTCCTCTTCTTGGTGCAGTCATCAAGCCGCCGCTTCTGGTTGTTCCCGGAGCGAGGAAAAAACTCCAAATACGGGTAATGTCTACGGCTGCGGTGCAAATCGTCGCTGTCGTCGCCACCTCCCTTCCCTAGTGTGGGGTGTGTGTGATCCTCATGTACGTAGCGTGCAGAATGTAAAGTATGTACCACCGCGTCCGTTGTGCATGTTCGGTGACGGTGATTTTCGTGTTTTTCACAGTGCGGTGTGAAAAGAGTGAAAAATCGAGTGCATGGAAAAAATAGTGAGCATGAAAGTACGAAAGGAATAAATTCAGGTGTGGTGGTGTGAGTGAATGTGCGTGAGTGTGAGTGAGTGTGAGAGTATATATAGCGTATGTGTGTGTTGTGTGCGTGTGCATGTGTGCAGTGTGAAGACGTCGCGGCGCTCTGATATCAGCAGCAACAGCAACAAGAGCAGAAGACGACGTAGGTCACAGACGTAGAAACGTCGAAAAGAAAAGGGCTAGAAGAAAAAGGTTTCCTCGAGCTAATCGTGTCTGCGAAGCTACCAACACCACCGAGAGCCCCCTTACAGTACGTTCGTACAGACACAAACACACACACACACACACACACACTCACGTACGCATACGCCGACACGCGAGTGTGTACGCATACAGCCGCAGCGAATCTAAGTAAGTGGCGGTCTCGCGGCTGTCAAGTACGTACGCGATGAATACTGTGTGTGCGGTGGTGTAGCAACGGATGTGTGTGCGCGGGTGAACGGATGAGGGGCGGCGAAGAGTGATTTTCTGGCACGTCGGTTTCTTCTCGGAGCCGCCGGTGTGGCGTACGGTAAAAGGCAGCGCACCGCACCGGGGCAGCAGCTGCAGCTACTAAAGCAGAGAGAACCAGACACGAACAACGCACACGTACCCCGGCTGTATTTCTTACCCACCGTGGAGCGAAATGTGCTGAAGACTAAAAGGAAGAAGTATTTTGCCATCTTAGGGCATAGCGCAGCGTCCGGATGTAGCAGGCCCGGAGTGCTGTGCGCGTTGGAAAATTCACACAGGAGGTAGATTCCCGAAGCACGAGCTAGTGGCGTATGTGTATGTACATTAATATATATAGCCGGTATTTATGTAAAGGCGATCATTATACATATTCCCATTCAGTGGAAATAGTGCAGCGTGTGCAAAGTGTCTACGAATTGGTAGTGCGTGCACAGAAAAAGAAAAGTAAAAACAATAATCCATCCGGCTGTGTGTGGGTCCGTCTCGGGTCCAGTGGGGTTGAAATCGAAGAAATTGCTTCAGCAGTGCCCGACATCATCGTTGCTCGTTTGGTTCTGTGATGTGATTCGTATATTTAAGTGCAAATCCGTGCGTGGAAAAGCTTGTGCTTGATGGCAACCTTTTGCTTTGTTTCGTATCTGAATTTCCCATCTAGGACGTGACGAGCGCGCGGGCAGGATAGAAGAGACATATAAAACTACGTGTGTCCGTCAGTGAAGGCAGAGGGAGGCGGGGAAGTGTGTTAGCGACCGGTAACCACTATCATACAGAGCCCCCATCAGCCGTAGCGCGGGGGAGGGGGTTTGTGGACGGTGTAGCATTGCTTTGGTTTTTAGACGGTCCGGAGAGAAGGAAAGGGAGAGCAAGAAAGGCCGCAGTGATACATCTCCTGTTTAAGGGGTGGTGTGCGGTTCCCTAACGGGGGGCGGAATACACTTCCGCCACCGGTCGGTTGTGGAATCGTAGTCGGAATCGTACGATGGCTCCCTCGCCAGAACTTGGGCAGCCCAAGGCGCCCGACAAACCTGGCAGTGAGGTAGCAAAGCACGAGGGACAATCGACTTCCGGCGAAACGACCGATCGTACGTGCACCGCCAGCGGCAGCAGCAGCACTACCACCGCCACCCCCATCGTCACCACACCATCAGCTACCACCGTTGGAGGCGTTGGCAGTGAAGCAACTGTGAATAATCGTTCCGGCACGGCCGACACCACAGGCGCTTCAATCAACAACAGCAAAGTAGGAACAACCAATGCCAGCCCATCCGGCGCTGCTGCTGCGGCAGTAGTACCGCCCGTCATCACAACGATGGCCATGTCGGCTGCGACAACGACCACTACGACCACTCCGGCTACTGCGGTGAAGGTATCATCGTCATCGTCAACCGCCCAAGCGCCGGCAACTGCTGCAGCAACCGCATCCAGCAGCCACGCCAAAGGGACAGAAAGCAGCAAGAACCCATCATCTTCAGCTACCGCCGGTAACAACAAAGATAACAGCAGCAGCAGTAGCAGCACCCAGCCGTCGTTCGCCCAGGAACCGGTAGGTATCGCTCGTGCTCGTCTGTGCGAATGGGGCGCGGTGTACAGTACAAGTGACATCATTGTGGTTGCGGAATAACCCATTCCCAGATTCTTCCCAAGCCTGCATTGCAATGCTTTTCTACTGTGTTGGGCTGTTTCGGAGAACGGTCGTTGGAAATATTTTTGTTATTTTACCTAGGCAATGAAATGGCACAATTTTCGGCCATATTTGCTAATCTGACGTTTGAAATTACGCGAACTGTCAGAATAGGGTTCGATTTTGCAGAGTGTTTTCTGCTTGCCGAATTTGTGTGCTGCATGTTGCTGCGAGCACGAGTGTGTGTGTGTATGTGTGCTGTGTGCTTTTGTGTGTGCCTTTTCTTTCCAGCACATTGCAATGGTAGTGTGTGTTGTGTGCATAACTGTGTGCGGATAGCAGGTTGCTTTGCATCTTCGGGGAAGAGATGAGACACTCACACACGCGCAACACACCAAAGCTGCATAAGCGAAATGTCAAACATGTTGTGTTGTGTGCGGCAATCGTATGCTGCAAAGTACGCTCTGACCGTGTGAAACTAATGTTTCTTACGGAACTTGCGCTAAATGTGGATGTAAATCGTTAGTTTTGTGAAATTTGTGGAATTTTATTTCCTTTTTCTGCAGATTATTTTTGTAAATATTGGCGCACCTACCTATCGTGTATCGTCGATGCGATGAATTCGATGTTTTCGTATGTCATCAGTTTGATGATATGAAATGTATGGGTGTGTGTGTGTTTTTGTGTGATTATGGCGAGATGATGAAAAAATATGCTAGTGTGCGTGTTGGTCATCTGAATTTTATTTTGTACATTTTCATCGCTAGGATATGCGAGAATAATAGGAGTTCAGCTAAAACGCACGTGTATGCAATATGCAATTTTGGTATACACACAGCGACGACTCGGTGCAAATAGGAGTTTCTCATAGTTTGGGAATGTCCTAACTTTATCCTTATCTCGTGTACTCTAGAATATGTATGTTCGGTGTGTGTATACATAGAAATGTCCAAATTGTTTGCATTGTGCCATCGTCGGGCATTTCATAAGATCTTTGGATTGTGATGTTTGACCCAGCGCAATACTAGTTGAGGTTTGATATTGAATTTGAATTTAACTGGACATTTTTCTACGATTCCATTTCAGCTCGCAACCATGAATGAAGATGCATTGAAAGCTTTGCTGGATGAAGCGATCACCTACAAGTGCCCGAAAGATCGGGAGCACAAGAGCGCAACATTTAACGTACGTATTGCCTAGTGGAAATGTGTGTTCCAGAATCGCCAGTCCGAGCTCTTATTAACGTACATTGCTTACAGGAGTTGCTGAGTAAAACGGAGCGCGAAGACCAGGAGCAGAACTTTTCCTTCACCAGCCGGCCGGTGCACAGCAAACGGGCCTCCGCGCGCCCGACGCAGGGCGGCTCGCTGCAGGACATTACGGAGGCGACCAAGCAGGAGTACGGCTACACCGAGTACTGCACCGGATCGAGCCTCTCCCACAAACGGCATGGCGGTGGGGGCCATGGTGGGTCACGCAACAAGCGTCAAATATCGTCTGTTTCCTCGAGGCAGCGCGAGGGCGGCAGTCTGCCTAGTAACGTGAACGAAACGACCACACCGTCCTACATCAGCGAGCAGCCGTTCCTGAACGAGGTGCGTCGCCCGCTCAAGTCGACGTCGGCGAAGTTTGCTGCCAAAAGCAATGATTACGGCGCGCTGCTGCAATCGGCGCCACTGAATCCGATCGGTGCGAGTGATTGGAGCGGCCTGGCCGGGGAGGAATCTCAATCGGGTGCGGCCGGTGGCGGTGATGGTGGTACTGGTGGATGCACGGGCGCCGGGCCCACGTCGGGCGGTGGAATCGTTGGCTCGGGAACTGGTCCAGCAGCGCATACTGTTATCAATATGGGTGAACTGGACTCGGACGAGGGCCCATCCGGTCATCGCGGTTTCCGGGATATGTATTCCGGACATGCAAACAACGCACTGCAACAGGTAAGTTACCGGACGCTTGACACTGGGCGATTGTGGATAAACTCAGTGTTCAGAGTGAAGGCAATTTGCTTGTGTTGCTGGTTGCTGGTTGCTCAAGCACTCCTCGCGTTTATCCACAACACCTTGTGTGTCACGTCGTTGGGTTCAGGCATTAGGGGGAAGGTAAAAGTACACCCACACCCATCTGGTTAATGTATTCAGTTGTGTATGTTTGTGTCTCAGAACAATCACTACGACTCGAGCGCGGACGAAATCGAGATGATGGGAATGGGTCCCTCGAACGGAACGTCTGCTACTGCCGGTGGTACGAGCGGCACCGGTGGCGCTGCCGGTAGTAGCAGTGGAATGGGCGCCTCAACTATTACCACCGGTTCAAGCCTCGCGTACGGCGGAGGCTCGAGCGCAGACACGTACGGGAATGGGAATGGTAACAGCAGCAACAGCAGCACGTCCAGCACCAGCAGTAGCAGCGGCGGAACGAACCTCGTTGGCTCGTCGGCCGGGGCTGGCGGCCTATCGACGGCAAAGAAAACGTTCTGCTACCCGAAGCCACAGTACACGACCCAGGCAAGCCTGGAAATTGGCCAGTCTTGCAGTGTGAACCGCCCATCGTCGGTGCACCATGTCGACAAAACCGTTTCGTTGCCAATGCTAGAGGCAGTCCAGCTCGGTTCCACATATCCGGCAGTGAAGTGCATGATCGACAGCAGCAAGGTGGATCAGTCCGCCATCAAGTCGGTGCTTTCGTCAAGCAATCAGTTCATATCCACCCCTAGAAGCAGTCTCACCTACCCGACAATACAGGTAGGTTTTTGATAGCAAAAACGACTTTGCTTGTCTCATATATATATGCATATTGATTGGCTTAATATCTCCCCCCTTGTTTTTTTTTTTTAGCAAAAGTTCGACGAGAATGCAAACTCCGTGTCCCAGTTTGGCGGTGGTGGCAGTGGCGGTGGTCTAGGATCCTCTAGCAGTGGCAATCAGATGGGCAGCGGCGGTGGTAGTGGCAGCGGAACCGGTGGCAAAAAGCCTCGTAAACCCAAATCCGACCGTAACACTGTGGTGGTAGTGCCGGAAAATATTGCCGGCTATCGGGGCAAGTCCGACATCGAGGCCCTGGTCAGCTACATTGAAAACACGGACAACGATAAGTCGCAGCAGCCACAGCACCAGCTATCGCAGCAGCAGCAGCTGCAGTTGCAGCAGCAACAGCAGCAGCAACAGCAACAACAGCAGCAACAGTCATCGCTGCAGCTGGCGAGAGGCGGTGCCAACTTGAACAGTGGAAGCGGAGCTGGCGGAATGAATGCAAAGCATGCAAACGCCAAGCAGACCGGTGCCAGTACCACCAACAACAGCGTGGGCGGTGGTGGTGGCGTAGGAAGCGTCGACACCGGAGGCGAAGAGAAGTCGAAGCGCAAGAGCGAAAAGAAACGGGAACGTGCGGCCAAAATGAAGAAAAGTAATTCGCTCGAGGAGCTTAGCAGCTGCAGTAGGAAGAAGGTGGAGGAAGAAAACACTCGGCAAAACCACGTCGAAAAGGCTCGTGCGCAGGAAACGGATCCGGCAGTAACGCTGCGCAACAGCAAATCGAAAAAATCTGCCCAAACCGCTGCCGCCAACACGAATAGTAGCAATGCTTCCGCTGCATCGGCAACTAACTTGGCTGGCAATAACAAGGACGGTGGTGGCGGTGGTGGTGGTTCCAGCGGTGGCGGCAAACGTTCGGAGCGTAGATCTTGGGGAACGGAGGAGCTAAGTTTCTTCGGCAACGATGCGTCTGCTGGTGCGGTACAGGAGGACGGCGCTCCCACGACTGCATCAACGACCGTGGGTGGAAAGGGTAAAAAGGCCAAAGATCACAATGTAACGACTGCTGTACCGACTAGCAACAGTAAGAATGCCAGCTCTGCCGCAACGAACGTATCCGATGGGCCGTCGGCAGTAAATCATAACAGTAAGAAGCGCGATTCGCTACGAATGTCGGTAGAATCGTTAACCGCCCTCGGCGGCGGAAGCGTCGGCACCGGCGGAGAGGCGTCCGATTTTCACGTTGTCACCAAAAAGAAAAAGACAAAAAAGAAGGCACAAATGCTCGGCTCAGAAGATGCGACCAATGCTACCGTGGCAGCATCGTCGTTGGTTAATCGGCGGTACCAAGGCGCGTCGGCCCCGATCCCTAGCGGAGGTGGTTATGCTCGAAACGCAAGCAATAGTGGCAACAGTGGCGGGAGCGGTGGCGGTGGTGGAGGTGGTGGTGGCGCTGGCGTTAGTGGTAACAGTGGTAGATACCATTCCGTCAGCAGTCATTTCACCGCAGATCGTGAGGTGTACATGAACAACGATGTATCGCGACGAAAATCGACTTCCTCTGTTCCACCGTCTGAAAAGTCTGACTCGAGCGATGCCGACTCGGTTCACTCGTTGCCGATCGAAACGAACGCGTCCCGCAAGCAGCAACAAAAGCCGCAGCAGCCGAAAGGTAAAGCCAATCAACAGCAACAACAGCAGCACACTAGTCAACAGCGCCAGGGTACGGCAACGTCGCAGTCTTACGCCGAAATTGCACGTATCGCCAATGTGGAGAAGGCAGGACTGGGCACCGGTGGTGCGAATGGTGCTGGCGGTGCTGGTTTGTCCGCTGGCGCTGGAGATGGTTTGGGCAATCATGCCGAAGGCAGCTCGAGCGCTGCTGCCAACGCGAACGTGATTCAAGATCTCAACTCATCGGAAGCGTTCCCGCAACTAGTCGAATCGCAGCAATTCCATCCGCATCATCACTCGCTGATACCATCGCAACCGGCGTCCGCTGCGTCATCGGGCGGCCAGCAGCACCATCCCCATCTGCAAGCACTGTCGCATGCCACGTGCAATAATAGCGGCGGAACTGTAAATAGCAGCACTGGGAATGGCAACAGCGCGGGTAGCAATAGTAGCAACAGTAGTCATACACTAGGAGCTAGTGCAACGACGCGGGCGACGTACTCGCAAAGTTTGCTCACGGCTGTGAACAACTCGAACGATGAGACAAACAGACATCAGCAGCAGCAGCAGCCCGCATCCGTTGCTGCGACCGGTGCCACATTTGGCAGTGGTAGCAGCGAACTGCAGCAGACCGGCGGATCACACACCGCCAGCAGTGGACATCCGTCAAAGACTGTGGCCGATGGTACCAAAGCGTCACTACACAAGTCGAAAAGTGTCGATAATAATGACATCTACTACTCGAACGAACACTACCCGGCGCTGGAGAAAACGGTCAAGAGCTATCATCACGCGAGAGCGAACAACAGCGCGGATCCGGTCACCGGCACGAGTGTATCAGCAAATGCGGGTTCCGCCAATGTGGCCAATGGCAAAAACGCACCAAAAGCAGCTGGTGCTGCTATCGTTTCCGGCAGCAATCCCGCGCCTGCTTCAAGCGCGTTGAGTTTCGGGCAGGTGGCCGCCGCTTCCAACGTTACTGGTACACAGACGTCGAGCTCCTCCAATCCCTCGGCAACGGCAAATCCGACAGCATCGAAGAAGGGCAAAGCGAAAAAGGATCTCAGTGGTAACGGGGCAAACACTGCTGCTGCACCACCACCGGCACAGCAACAGCAGCACGGCACGGAAGTGGAACAGTCGGCCGCCAGCAGTACCGAGTCGTGGAATCATGCTGCGAATGCGATGGTGATTGACACTGATTCACACTCCACCACGATGTTACCGTTTGATACGCGAAGTCCCATGAACGGGGGACCGGGTGTCAATACTATCCACTTCATCCAAACATCGCCCCAACCACAGCAACAGCAGCAGTCGCATGGGCCCGCCGATGGTCCTTCGCCGGCGTCCCAGCAAACGTCTACGACTGGCAAGCGGAACAAAAAGGATAAACAACAGCAGCTTCAAACTGCGTCTACTGCGGCTGGAAACAAGTCAACCGGTGGTGGCAGCAACTCGACTACAGCGCCGGGTACGGCAAGCAATAGCAACAATCAGCTAACCCGAAATAAGAATCGTCCAGCCGTGATCATCGTGAACGACAACGAGCCGAAATCGAACGAATTTACGTTCGGCTTCGATATCGACCAGGAGCTGCTGTTTGGTGATTTCAGCGAGGAGGATCGCAAGCTGCTCGAAGGAGGAGATGGCGCCAACTGTCGCGAACCGCCGAAAAGCAAGGGCAAGCAGCAGCGCCGCAATAGTGGCGGTACTGGTGGTACTGTGGCTGGTAGCGAACCGCCGGTTTCTTCGTCATGCAGCAGCAACAGTACGGCAGTGCAAACGGCGGATCCCGATTACGGGTTGATGCAGCAACACCAGCCGAATGCCGCCCTGTCTCCGATGGCCCCACTAGACAATACGCGTAGCAGCAGCAAGACATCACCGTCGTCCGGATCGTCCTCCGTTTCGTCCTCGTCGGCGTCCCTGTCCTCGTCCACCACGTGCAATAGTTACCAGCAACAATCTGCGCATCCGGTGGTACAAATGGTGGCCGGCGATCCGCTGGGTGACGTAAATGAGGCCACACACGATGGTGCCGTAACCGGCGCGAGCATATTCCATCAGCCACCGCCGGTCGCTCCCTCGCTGCTGTTGCACCCGATCTACACGCAACCGCCCCCGACCCTACCGCCGCCACATCTCACCCCGGCGGTGCAATCGGTGGCCGGTTCCGTCCGACCGCCCCCAATACGGCATCACGTGCAGCAGCCACAGCAGCAGCAGCATCAACCGCCGCCGCCGCCGGCGCCGCTCCACCACCAACAGCACCATCACAATCAGTATGCTCTTCCACCGCCCGTTATGACACCGGTGACTGGTGGTGCTGTGCCGGGGGTTGCTGCTACCGTTGCTGTACCGGTGAAGGATGCTAATGGCAATCCGGCTGCTGCTGCTGCCGCCCCGCCTGTAGTGGCGATGCCGACCGGACATCTTATAACGGTTCCACCACCGCCGCTACCCTCAACGTTGGCGATTGTGCCGACGGCTGCACCGTACGTGTTGTTGCCGGCAGCGCCCGCTCTTCCGCCCGTTGCTGTTACCGCTCCGCTGATTGTTCCTGCAGCTGCTGCTGCCCCAGCGGCCGCCCTGATCGTTCCGCAGCCGGCTGCTGTCATCAAGGAGCTTGCCTCGCCGCCGACCGTGCAGAACGATTTAATCAACAACAATGCCACAACACACCACCAACCACAGGCCGTGGCACCAGCCATTGCAGTAACGAACAATAATAGTATTGCTCAAAGTTACCATCAGCAACAGCAGCAGCAACAGCAGCAGCAGCAGCAACAACAACAGCAACTGCCCAAGGTTCAAATAATGACGGTTGACACTGCCGCGCAGACACATTCAACGGTGTCGCCATCGCAACAGTCCTCTTCCTCGGTCGGCTCCGTCGAACCGACAACGAAGCCGGCGCAGCAACCGATGGTGCGTGAGAAGATGAAAGAGATCAATCTGCGTTTCATTGCACCCGAGCAAGTGCACACGACCGAATACAATCACGATAAGATTGTGTTTTTCGTAGGAACAGGTATGTGTTGCAGTGTCCTTTAACTATGTATTGGGTGACGTGGAATTGTAGTGCTAGCAAAGCTATCGATCGAAGAATGTCTTTCTAAATACGAATAACATATTTTTTCAGCCTGGGAAGATGCCATTTGCGGTTCTACGAAGTACTACGAGGATAAGTAAAAGCGCGCGCGGCTGTGTGGTAAAGAAGAGTTACACAATAGGACGTGGTGGCAGTATAAACACAACAAGAAGAAGTAATGAACGTCGTGAGAATTAGTCGTATCAGTGTATCAGTCACTAAGTCACATAGTTTGTAGATGAAAGGAGCATAAAACAAACAAAACGCGCTTACTGTGAAACGTCTAGGTCAAACAATATGATGAACCGAAGTCTATGGTTTGCGAAATCGACAAATACAAAACAGAAGGGAAAAAACGTAAACAGAAAATGCTTAGCATTCGCAAAAGTAGGAACCATTAGCCCCCGATGCCGATGATTCATTGAACAGGGTTCAGAGAGGATGCACAACCAACCGAACCAAGAGTGTGCGAGTGTGCGCGCGCGCGCACGTTTGTGTGTGAGTGTTGTATAGTAGTTAAGCGTAAAAAAGTATATCTAACATATATATGATGCGTTTAAGAACGCTAAACAGCGAAACCAGTATGCATCTTCAACTAGGCGACGAATCACACCGTTTATGAACGCTCTGCTGCCCCGGACGGATCAGTGTATTTAGGTATCGTTCGTTTTCTATTCTTTATTCATTACACAACATTTCTAAGTTGTTCACAAACATGCACACCACTCGCACACAAACTTCGAACTGCACTTTAAATCCTTTCATCGCTGATTGTATCGATGTCTCTTTCCTCCCATTTAAATGCCGCATGCCCTAAGATCTCTATTTTAGCAGCAAATGTTCAAGAGAGCGATACACGATGTTTGTTATGCAAAACGTAACCTATCCGTTCGTGCCATTTCTACCGTCACTGTCGCTAATAAACGAGTAGTTTCTACGTTTGAAATTGTGCACTGGTGGTTCCATTGCATCATTGCCATATGCGCAGCGCAGTAAGCAATAAACCAATAGTAAGCCGCCGCTATCCTCAAACAGGAGCTTGATCCCTTTTTTCGATCCGTATCGAACACAGTTGTTGCTTCAGGCAGATTGCGCGACTGAATGTAAAATGTGCGTGTGCATGTTCAGGAGAAAATGTCGATATGTCAGGTCAGGATGAGCTATGACGCGCACCCCATGTGATGGGTTTTCCGTTGTTCCATTCTTAAATTTTCCTTCTTCGTTTCATATTGCATTGGTCTAGGGAAAACTAGACCGAAACTCTCTACCTACTGTTGCATCGACAGTATCATTAACGTTCACAGACATTCGGCGTATTGGAACGTATGTATGTGCGTTTGCGTGTAACGTTTGGGGGAGAATAGTTTTCTTCCGTTGCGTTTACACAAGCTCCACCTAAACATGGCACTACACTACACAGCGATACAGTGATGCAGGAGCAGCTTTAGCAGAGCGTTAGAACGGAATGTGACATAAAGCGGAAGAAGGTGTGTACCATGTGTAAGAATAGCGGAACCTTCACCCTTTCCTCCTTGTAATAGCTGTTAAACACTTTAATTTGTGGGGAAGCGGAAAAATGAAAGATTGTTAAACAAAATAAAACCAGAAAAGAAAACAGCCGAAAGTCACTTAGGATAGTTTAGCGTACGATTGAAAACAAGCGATAATGATGGTAGCATGTGTTAAAAACAAGTAGGCATGGTTTTGCATCGATTTGCGCAATCGTGCTGGTGTGCTTGTACGTGTCTGTTGTGTGTTGTGCGGTGTGAATGGGTGGTGAATTGGAGGAGCACCAGCAGCAATCGGATGCTGAGACGTCTACTGAATTTTAGCGCACTGCGTCCAGTGATAAAGCGAAACAAGCTACTATTCTACAAACAGCAATCGGTTGTTGCTTGGCAAACAAAAGTAAAACGCTAGATATAAGAAGTGTCGTGTGCGTGTGTGTGTGTGTGTGTGTGTGCGCATGAAAGAGAGCGAAAGAGACAGAGCGAACGGGTGACTTGGTCGGGAAGTGTGAATGTGTGTGAGTGATGTGCGTGTCTGTGTAAAATAGTGCGTGCGAATAAATTATTACTGAAACGAAAACGGAGGAAAAAAAACGGAAAAAGAAAGGTAACATAACAACCAATGTGATTTTAGTAACTAAACGAGCGGTGATGTAGAGAAGAGAGAAAATACTGAAAAACGCTATAAAAAAAGGGAAGCAGAATCACGCGAAAGAAGGCAAACATTAGTTATGTTGTATAACATTAGATGTAGAAAACAAGAACAAATAATAGTTAGTGGTGTATTGCAGCATACAGCACGTTCGGAGGATGTTCACTGCAAAGGCCGGAGATCGGGCCTGCCGGTTGCTAGGGAGATGCTATGCGGATGTACTCCAGGTGTGTAGTAACGTGCGCGGCAGCGTGATAAGTGTTAGGAAGATCTTCTCGTAATAATACAGAATCATCATCTTCCCGTGTGAAACATTACATGTGTGCACATGTCCAGGAAGGAGCCAGTCGTGCGGTGTGTGGAAGCTGCAAACTGCAAAGCAAGAGCAACAGCGAATGGTGAGAGAAAACAACAAAAAATAAGTAGACCGTGACTGTGTGGAGAGTGGGGATTGAGTTAACAATCATGGTTCGATTTTGGTAGTGGAGATCAGCAGCATAAACACAATCGTAATTCATACAATGCCAGTGAAATCACACACCACTCTCATGGGCAGTGAAAGGGAGGATGTTTGCATGTTACTAGAAATAAGAAAGAGAAAAAAGATACGCGGTCACGGTGATTCACACACCGAAGAAACTGTCCTTCACGTTCGGACGGCTCGGAACGTGTGACTAGGCGAGTCAACTCACCAAACACAGCAGCATTACGGGGTTTAGGGGTAAAGGCTCGACTGCTAGATTGTTGTCATCAAACGTGGTGGTGGCACAGTCAGTGCAATGGAGAGGGAAACACGAAAAGAGCATGCCTTGCCGACAGTATCGTGTTTTTTTTGTTCGTGTCTCTTCTTCTCACAAGCAAAAAGCCGCCATGCCGGTAAAAGTAATCGATCTAAGGACTGCAAAAACACACACGGATCAGAGCTACTGTAATTAAGAGTTATATTATATATATATACATACATATATACATATACTATATTTAAAGCCAAGGCAATTCGTTACTGTCCGTTGGAAGGGAAGAGCAAGAGATTGAAAGAAGAATTGGAGAGCAGAAAAAGCGCAAACATGCACATGGTTTGTGCAAGATAGATGCAGCGTATGCAAAATCTGCGCGGCTGAAAGAAGAAACATAAAAGTATGCAAAAAAAGAAAACAATCTGCTGGTGTGTGCTGAAAAGTATGGAAAGGAAAGAGAAAGAGCTTTTGCGTAGGAAAAGTCAATAGAAAGGCAAAATGGTAAAAAAACATGGAAGGCAGACGGACTAGCGAAAAAAAAAGCTTAAAATGTATAACTATAGTCATTAGGAAACTTAGGCAAAAAAGAAGAAATCAATGAATTCTGCAAAAAAAAGTCAACGGGAAGAGCAAAAAAAAAAAAACGGAGCGGATAGCGCTTCGTGTGGGATTCGCATTATGTTGTGTTCGTTAAAAAATAAGAGCTACCTTTAAAAATATCAAAGGGTGGAAAAATGATTTCCGAAAAAAAACAACAACAAAAACACACAAATCCAGCCAAAAGCAGCAGAGGAAGAGCAAGCGTTGTGCAGCAATCGTGGTTAGTAAACCCTCATTGGGCAACAACGCACGGTGGAGACTGGTTAGTGGAAAAAGATGGGGAATGGAGAAAAGGATGAACAACAACAAATAACACATACAAACAAAATCGTGAGACACTCATTGAGGAAACTGCCTTCACGAGTCACAGAGAAGAGGAAATCATGGGCATGGAAATGCGGGACACGCCGCAAAAGCCGAATAACACGAACAAAAACAGACAGGCCGCAAAAATATGTCCACGGGGCAGTAACAAAACAAAAAAAAAAAACGAACACGCAAACATACCCACACATACGTTAGATAGTTTCGGAAAAGAGAAAATTTACAAAAAAATGAGTACGTCAAAGAAGAAGCAAAAAAAAGAAATAATAAATTATGCTAGGAGCGCAAAACTGAAAAAATATAGAAGTAAACACAACAAAACACACAAACACATACACAATAATGCAACAAAAGTGAAAATGAGGAATACATAAATGGAGGAAAAAAAATCAAGCACACAAACAAATCCCCATTTACACACAACCTAGGATGCACGAAGAAGAAGTGCAAATGAAAATGCAATGGTGAAAAAATAGAGAAGAAATTAGTGGACTGTTAAGGAAACGCGCGAAGATGAGAAAGTAGGAGGAGTGAAGGAGAAGGAGCAAGAAGAGCATTGTGAACCCAAAGTTGGTATGTGAGCAGAGAATGAAAGAGAAACACTAAGATATGAGGGAGAGGAAATGGAAGTTCTTTTTTTTTGTTGTTGTTGCTAAAAATGGCAAAAACGCGCTAGTGTGTGCACGGGAGTAAAAGAATGGTGGCAAAACAAACGAGGGTTAAAGAAAATGATGCGTAATGAACGGTGGAGATGGCAAGAAAAGGAAGTATGGAAAGCGAAAGAGGAAATATATTAGAAGTCAGCAGCAAAACAACCGCCCCCTTTTCCCGCCCCACCCCATTTATCGTAATAGAAATTGCAATAGATAACAACGCAAAGCAGGTACACAGGTATCAACACACTTAAATACGAACACAAGAACACATACACACTTACAGCGATACAATACAATTACAATAGTTTTCACAGAACAAGCAGAAGAGAGAGAGAGAGAGAAAAAACAAACAAATAAAATACAAACACACTCACAGCTCGAAGTAACAATATAATTTAGTAGTTAAGCTGACGTGTATAAGAAACGGAAGTGGAAAGTGAAGAGAGCAAATGGTGTGAAACCCTCCTTCCTGCTACTACCACTACCAACTACTGTGTTGCGCATTTGCCCCAAGTACAGTTGCGTTTCCCATTTCTGTTTAAATCTATAGTATTTTATCCTTCCTTTTCGAAATTAAACTACCAAATCTTATACATTCTTGTCTCTGATTGTGTTCGCGGAAAAAAATCTCTTCAATTGATGGAAAATCTCTTCAATTGCTGCAGAAGCTATAAGCCTGTGCAGCGCGCACAACCTAAAGCTATATTGTGTTCCGAATGCATTAGTGCTACATTGCAGTGTGTGTAATTAGTGAACATCTTTCGCGCTTTCGCTCAGCAATTATGTCTCGAACCGGGGAAAGGAATGCGTGCGCACAGTAGCGGCGGCGGTGGTGGTAGGGCGGTGGGCGGAAACCCACTACGGAGAGATGGAAAAAATAAATGGAAACCCTTTTTTTATTTATGTTTGTAAATTATTACGCAAGAAGAAGATGAAAAAAAAAACCGCAAGAAAATAGAATAAAAAAGAGTCAAAGAAAAAACAACTGCTATGCTAATATTTTTAACAATATCCGGAAAATTCAAATCATCAAACTGTGCATTGGTATCTATGGCAATGAAGGAGGACGGTGTGGTGTTCAGAGTTGATGGGATGATCGTAATCACTTTAGAGTTGGGCAAAATTAGCAAAAAAGTGAAACTGGGTCCGGACGGTTCCAACAAATTTCGGAACCTTTTAGGAAGGATAGGTTCAACCAGACACCCCGGAACCGTCCGAAATCGTTTGGAATCGATTGGAATCGTAGTCGGGCGACGTTTATTTATTTATTAATTTTTATAGAGACTTCTAGCCTATTGCTTTCATTCGCCTCAAGAATCAATGAAATCAAGAATGAGATCTTATTTTAAGATCTAGAATTCTTCTTTGCTTGCCATTTGTGGCTTACAATTACTTTACTCTGGGTGTTAATAATTATTAACAGAAGAATCGTTGACACAGTGTTGTTTCCTGTGATTCCCGACAGAGAGCGACACAGAAACTGTTAAGTGTGTTCAGTGCCTACTATTGCGCTGATGGAACCTCTTAGTGTACCGAGAACAAAAGGGCTTGCCCGTTTTACGGTGTTCAAGTGTTTCAAGGCGATCAGTTGGGTTGCAATGAACTCCGATCATTTTGTGATAGTTTGGGGAATGTTTTCGTTGCGGAAAAAGAGAAAGATATGTCAAATAAATGTGTCTTCTCACATGCACTAATGCACTAATAACTACAATGATTCCAGGTCCATTTCGATGATTCCACCGATTCCGGACGAGTCGGAATCGGAATCAACTTAGTCAAAACCATGGCAGGAAACGTGGAAACGTGGAAACGCGATGCGGAGACTTACTTACCTTCATCTTTATGGCTTTCAGTGTGTTTCTCTCTACCTTTTCAAACAACTTTTCGGATTATACGATACGATTAATACACAAAACATACAAGAACACTAGCGTCATAAAATGAAAATTGGCTCCCGCAAGGGTTTTTTTCAATAACTTAGCGTAACGAAGAAGGAGTACAACTCTCCATCTGCTGAACATAAATATCATGTTTAGCATGTATGTTACAGTTAATATCATCTTCACCTGGGAAGGGTTGCTAAACATTACGAACGACCGTTTTCTATTGATTAAAATACCTATTACTTTCCTATTACCTGTACAAAAAACTTGGTGGGAGGAGCCAAAGTTACATAAATGCTGCACTTCCTAGCTCTGTAATCCTTTCTTTAAAATCTGTTCATATCTTACACACAACATACATACACTCACATTAAAAATCTGTACACAGTTTTTAATGTACGTTCTATCTAAACAGTCTTTCTCTGGGTTGAGCTAACCTCCCAACACTATGGGAGTCGTCCCTTGGGAAGGTGAGCACACCATGGCTCACGTGTCTATGATGTACTTTCCCCTTTGCTGCGTTACGGTCGTGCCGGTTGGCATGGTTACGGACGACGCCATCTGCTGTGCCGCGGACGAACCATTCGGATCGCCGCCACCACCGGTGCTTTGCTGTGTTTGTAGCTGCTGTTGCTGTGTTGATTGTTGCTTTTGCTGCTGCTGCTGCTGCTGCTGCTGGGAGGAGGAGGAGACGATCTGCTGCTGCTGCTGCTGACTCTTGGAGGTAGCAACGGTCGAGCCGGTAATGTCGGTCCGGAAGCTGCCGGAGCACTGCGAATCGGCCACGCTGCGGCCGTCCCCTTCGTCGCGCCGCGACAGGTCGGAAAACGGCGAACCGCTCCGCTTGACCACGGTCGAGAGGGAGTTCTCGGTCGAGGAGGACAGATTGCTCGTCAGCCCGCTGCTGACGGACGATTTCAGCTGCTTCTGCTGCTCCAGTATGTCGGCCGTGGTCAGATCGCTCGCCTTCACGATGTTCGGCGACACGTTGCTCAGCCACGGTTTGTTCGAGCTGGACTTTTTCGCCATCGTGCTTGCGCCGAGCGCGGCCGTCATCGCGGCGACGGCGGCCACGGTCGAGGTGGCGCTGCACCCGCACAGCAGATCGGACGGCGAATGGCAGATGGCACAGGCGCCCTCGTCCAGCTTGCTCGACGTGGTCGCGTTCATCTCGATCTCGTTCATCGCCTCGGCCAGATTGCCCACCGTGAGGGCGGCGCTCGGTTTGTTCAGCATCGAGGCGGCCGCTGCCGCGGCCGAACTGGCCCCGCCTGCCGATAATGCACCACCGGCACCGGCACCACCACCGTTGCTGCTGTTGCTGCCACTGCCCTTGCCCAGGTCGGGCGATTCGTCGTAGTTTTTGCTGAGCAGCAGCTTGGACAGGGACGGCGCCAGCCCGAGCCCGATGTTGCGCTCGTGGTACACCTCCGAGATGGTCGGTGTCATCTCGCGCGACATGTGGCGCAGGATCGAGTCTTGGATCGTTTTCTGGCTCGATTTCGCGCCCGGCTGAACGTCCTTGCTGGACGCGGCGCCCGGTCCGGGGGCGCCCGCACCGACACCGCCCAGCGGTGGTGCGTGGGCCGAGGCTGTGTGCGAGGCCGCAACCTTGCCGCCGAGGCCCAGATCGGCCGGGGATGCTTCCGCCAGCGGCAGCATTTCGGCGTCGGTCGGCGAGAAGTAGAGCTTGTTCGCGTTCAGGTTCAGCGTACGCTCGTCGTCCGGCAGGGTCGAGAGGGGTTTGCGGGGCGGCGCGGCAAGGCTGCCGAGTGTGGCCGCCGATGAGATCTCGGTCCGGCAGCTGAGCCGATCGAGAAAGCCGAACTGATCGACCGGCAGCTTCGAGCGGCTGATCGTGCTGGTCGTGCTGTGCAGCGGATGGCCGTGGAGCTGTTGCTGGTGGAGTTGTTGTTGCTGTTGTTGCTGCTGATGCTGCTGCTGCTGCTGTTGGTGGTGCTGCTGCAGATGCTGCTGACCGGCGGCGGTGGGGATGTGTGGCATCGGGCCCATCTTCAGCTTGTTGCGCGTGCGCATACTCTGCAGGCTGTGCGCCAGCGAGGTGAGCTTGCTGCTGATGGAGGCCGCATTGGAGGGGCCCGGGCCACCGGGCGGCAGATCGAACGAGCGCTCAAACTCCGAATCGGAGCTGGTCGATTCGAGCACCGAGAGCGATTTCTGGCCGCCACTCTTGCCGCCGGCGACGCCAACAACACCACCAACGGACGACGGTCCGACCGCCCCATTGATGTTGTTGTAGACCGGGGCGAGCGGTGCGAGCGGCCGCAAACTCTCCACCATCGGCAGCGTCTGGCGGGGCGGCGGTAGCGGCGGCAGATGATGGCCCTGGTGGCCGGCGGCCCGGCGCAGGACGGTCGCGTGCCCCGAACCCTCCCAGTCCGTGGCCGAGCTGGCGGAACTGGAGCTGTCCGGCCGGCGATGATGGTGGACCGGGTTGGGATGGTGGTGCACCCCGTCCGGTAGGCCGGCGTACCCGGACGCCAGCCCGGACGGGGCAGCCGTCTGCCCGTGGCCACCGTTCATCGTGCCGTGCAGCAGCCCGTTGCCATTGTTGGTGTACAGGTTCTTGATGCGCGTCTGGTGGGCCAGCGCGAGCGAGACGTTCTGATCGACGGTTTGGATCGTGACCGGAGGGCTCGGCGTAAAGGCGGCATCACTCTCGCCGCCACCGCCCGGTCGCGACACCTTGATCGTACCGCGCAGGCTCGAGTAGCCGAGTCCCTTGGCGAGATGGTCGCTCTTGAGCAGAATCTGCTGCGTGGTGTACCCATCCGACAGCTCACTGTCGGTGGTGTTGGCCAGACTGGTGTCGAGCGCAGGTCCATTGGCGGCCGGTGCCGTTTGCGCACTGTCCGTCTGGCCACCGTCCGGTTCGCCGCGGCGCCGCACGTACGAGATGAAGGCGCTGCGCGTGCTCAGGAACGGGACGCGGCGCAGCGGCAGTGGAGGGCGGGAGAAGTTATAGCTCGACTGCGATTTGACCGTGACGGCCGGTGAGATGCTACGTTGCTGCGAGTCCCCGCTCGTTGGCGTTGGACTCACGCTGGAGGACACTTTCATCTGCTGCTGCTGTTGCTGTTGCGTCACTTGTTGCTGCGACGACTGTTGCTGCTGCTGCTGCTGCTGCGCAGACTGTGACTGCGATTGCTGCGACTGTTGGCCGGTTGATTGTTGCGCCGCGGCGGCACCCTGCTCGTCCTGCTCGTCCTCCTCGTTCAGCGACTCCGAGCTGCTGCTCGACTCGATGCCCAAGCTCTTGGGCGCCTCCTGCGTGTCGAACAGTGCCAGCAGCGCTTGCAGCACGAACTGGCAGTTGCGCCGGTTCGCCTGCTTCCCGGTGCGCAGCGTCACCTGATCCTGGCCCACCTCCATCAGGTCGAACCCGAGCGAGGCGAGCAGCTCGTGGCAGCCGGACACACGCCACAGCCGCACGCTCAGCGGCACATCGATCGCGCTCTCGTTGTCGGTCGCCTTGGACGGGAACTGCGCCACCACGTTGCGCATCACGCCAATGATTTCGTCCGCTATCTCCGCCCCGTGCACCAGCTTCGACAGCGCGTGCAGGGTGGTCGGGGACAGCCCGAGCAGCGCCTGCAGGCTCGCCGAGCACTGGGACAGCCGGTCCTCCGGGTCGCTCTGCGGGAAGAACACGCTCGACGGGATGCCGTTGGCGGCCGGCTCGAACCGGAACCCGACCGCCATCAGCAGATCCTTCCAGCCGCTCACCGGGCCCGCCTTGTTGTCGATGCTCTTCTGCGTCGTGTACATTGCGTTCTTCTGGCCGCGGTGGATGCGCTGCAAGCTCTTCTCCACCAGATGCAGACAGACGCGCAACGCGTCCCGGCACTTGTCCGGCGTGCGCATCAGCTCGCACAGCGCCTGCCCGATCAGTGCCACCTTGTTGGACAGCCGCACGTTCCCGCCGATCAGGATGAAGCCGGCCCAGTTCGCCGGATGGGCAAAGTGCTTCGTGTGCTGCACGGTTTGCATCGCTTCCGCCAGCGCACGGGCGGCGCGCGTACCCTGCAGCAGTGCGGAGTAGAACGCACGCAGCAGTATCTTGGCGGCCGTTTCCGGCACGGGCCAGAGCGACACGAGCACGGCACCGGTGCCGGCAAACAGCCAGCTGCTGGCAAGATTTGCCACTCCGCTGCCCGTGATCGGTTCGACCGAGTGGTACGAGCTCAGCACGACCAGCTTGGCGGTGAGCCTCATCGACAGCAGATCGGCCGCACTCAGTATGAAGTCGGACAGGGGCGGTATTTCCATGTTGGTGGTGGACAGGTCGGTCGGCTCTTCGTCGTTGTCGGCGCCGAGCAGTTCACCGGCCGCGCTCGGATAGAACCGCTTGCCAGTGCTCGGTGAATCGAGCACCTCGCCCGGGCTGAGCACGACCGCGCCCAGCTTCCAGCTCACGTTCGCGGCAAAGTGGACGCACTCGGCGGCCGGCAGCTCCGACACGATCGCCTCTTTGGTTGCGCTCGTGCTGACGAGCGGCTTCGTGTTGAGCATGTCGGACACCATGGCCGCCTCCTGCAGCGAGGCGGGCGAATCCGACCAGCCCCACGTGTCCGACAGCGAGGACGGTATCTTTGGTCCGCCGATCACGAGCGCACTGTTCAGCCCTTCAGCTGGGTGGGAAGAGAAAGGAACGTTCATTAGTGGTTGGGGTTCGATGATCATCAAGGTGCGAACATAGTAGTATGTACAAGTGGAGATGAAATTTTGGGGTTACGGGTCTATTTTTCTTTAAAAGCGCGACTGTGATGTTATGAATTTTTCACCAATTGCGAGGTCATTGAGTTCCCCAACTGGTAGATAGTATTTCTTATGAAATTTAAATACCATTATGACATTTTTGAGGTTCTCCCAATTCTTCTCCTTTGGCACAACAACCGCTGTCGGTCAAGGCCTGCCTGTACCTCTAATGGGCTTGGCTTTCAGTGGCTTATTGATTGCCATAGCAAGATAATCGGTCCTACGTATGGTGGTTTGGTCCATTCGGAGCTTGAACCCATGACGGGCATGTTGCTAAGTCGTACAAGTTGATGACTGTACCATGAGACCGGCCCAACCGGAGGTTCTCCCAGAGTTCCTTATAAAAAAAATCGTGGAAAAGAGCCTTCCTATCCAGGCTTCCGAGACTTATTAGTAAGACACAATCAGCCTAATAGTCAATAATCTTTGCCCCGGGAAAATGCAGTCCGGTTGGGAAACAATTCTGTCCGGCTTTGTAGGAGCCGGCGCAGCTATCGAATAGTATCACCCATTCTACGATGATTATGTATCTAGGCTTAATGTCTTGATCGGTCCTGTGGTAGAGTCGTCGTCTCGTATGACTTAACAAACATTCCCGTCATGTGTTTTTGAGAAATGTCTTGGGTACAATTTCAGTTCCAGGAATGGGTATGGGTTCAGAAACCTTTCCCAGGACAGGTAGGGAAGAGTTCAGGAACAGTTCTAGGACCGGTTTGCGTTGGGGATCAGTTCCAGGGCAGAGTTTTGGGTTCGGAATTAGCTTCAGGAATGGTGTGGGTACGGCATCAGTAGGAGTTTAGGATCAGTTCCAGGATCGGTGTAAGTTCAAGAGCTATTTCAAGGTCGGTAAGGGTTGGGAGTCAGTCCAGGGAAGTTCAATTGCTAGACCAATAGAAATTCGGGATCTGTTCCATGATTATGATGGTGACATGAACTCTTACAGTACCGGCATGAGTTTAACATCAGTTTCAATTCCAATAATGGTTCAGAATCTACCAAATTGAAACCATTTGTAACCTTTGGGTACTTCAATTACTTATCATTTGTTGTAGCAAACGTTCTAGTTCAGCTTGTTTTGTAGTAAAGTCAGCAAAAAACTCCAAATTTTAACTTTCACTGCATCTCCAAATTATTGCTTTAATAGAGGTTTACACTTACCAGGTTCACGCGTCTTGATGCGACTCTTCTGGCGTAGCGTGTGCAGCGACGGCACGGTAAGCAACGAGCACCGTTCCGACAGATACTCGCCATCCTCATCGCCACTGCGCAGGATGGCGAACGGCACCAGGTACAGTTCCTTCTCCAGCACGAGAATCAGCTCACGGCGCCCAATTCGAGCAGCTGAAAAGGAATCATTGAACAACAGCAAAAACCCCGGTGAGAGAGTGAACAACACACAACAACAGTATAAAGAGCGTTGCTTACTTGTGCTAATGTCCGGCAGCAGGTCCTCGAACGGCGCCAGCAGCAGATTGTAGAGGACGTGCAGACAGGACGGTCCCTGCCACGGTGGCAGCATGTTCGAGCGTCTCGAGCGTGTCGATCCCTGCAGGCTTCCGATCGATCTGTTGAAGAGATAGAGCGAGAGAGAGAGAGAAGACACCAATTAGCACCAGAAGATCGCGATCCTCCCCCTCCCCCAAATCAAGCGCGTCTCTTACCGTGTTGAGCCCTGCAGACTGGCGACCGAGCCACCGACACTCCCGAGGCTGAACAGCGAGCTGAGCGAGTAGTTGCTCGAGTTGAGCAGATGGTTCCGGTTGACCATGCGCAGAAAGCCGGCCCGCTCGTTCGTGAAATCGTCGATCAGGTTCTCGCTCGACGACTTCCAGCCACTGCCGTCGCCCTCCTGCAGCACGCTGCCCGAGTTGACGCCGAGACAGTCGCGCACGTAGTTGATGTACCGCGCCAGCAGGCTCTGCTCGTCGCCCATCGACCCGTCGTCACCGCCTGCACCCTCCTGCACCACCAGCTTACCACCTCCTCCACCCTTCGTGTCCAGGGTGGCTGTGCTGGCACCAGCCGGTCCCGCCAGCGCCTTCTGCTTCAGCATCGGCAGCGTTTGGTCGTCCAGTTTGGTTGCGTGAAAGCGCACGATGCGCTTCTGGGGCTGCAGGAACCACGCGTACAGGTCGGCCCCGGCCAGGCTGTAGTAGATGATGCTCGTCTTGCTGCGGTTGACCGTGTCGAAGATGTACTCGCTGCAGGTGAGCAGCGTTTTCCGGTTGTTGAGCGAGTTTTCCGCGCTCTGGTTCGAGTCGGCGCCGAGGCGCGACCGGCACCGTTCGGCCGCGACGAGCGCCTCCTCGGTGCGCCCCAGCCCGACCAGCACGCGCTGCAGCGTCTGGTAGCAGGCGGTCTGCAGGTCGTACAGCTGGGTGCGCCCTTCCGGCGTCACCTGATCGCTCCGGATCGACTCGAGAATTTGGGCCGCACTTTCCATCTGCTGGCGGGCGGCATCGTCCTCGCCGGACGCAACGAGCGCCAGCCCGAGCCGGTAGCGCAGCTTCGCCTCGTCCTCCAGCTTGTTGAGCGACTGGGCGATGGCGAGCCCCTGCCGCAGGAAGCCGACCGCCTGCGGCACCTGCTCCATCGCGTGGTACACCCGGCCGAGGGCAAGGCAGGCGTGCGCCTTCGTCTGCCGGTCGGCGGTCAGGGTGAGCTGCTTCTCGTAGTAGCGGGCCGACTCGGCGTAGTTGCGCAGCGCATCGTACACGGAGCCGAGGTTGCCGCTGGCCCGTGCCTGCAGCGTCGCGTGGTTCACGCTTTCGCCCAGCTCCAGGTCCTGCTTGTGCAGGCGCAGCGACTCGTCGTAGTCGCCCATCTGCTGGAACACGGCGCCGAGCCCGCTGATCGCGTCGGACGTCAGCACCCGGTCGCCCAGCTCGCGCGCAATGTCCCGCTGGTGCTCGAGGCAGTTGATCGCCTGCTCGTAGTTGCCGAGGGCGCTGTGGATGCTGCCGAGGTCACCGTACGCGGCCGCCTTCGCCTCCGCACTGCCCAGCTCGTGCGACACGACCAGCCGCTTCTCGAGGCACACGAGCGCCTCCTGCAGGTTGCCGACGGATTTGTAGCAGTTGCCGAGGCCCCGGTACGCCCGCTCCTGGTCCCGGGGGCTTTGCAGTGCGATCGCTAGCTGCAGGTGCCGCTCGTGGCATTTGATCGCTTCGGTGTGGTAGTCGCCGAGCGCGTCGTAACAGTCTCCCAGGTGGCCGAGGGCCCGCGCCCGATCGTGCTGGGCGGTCGGCGAGCTTACTTGCTCGAGCGTGCCGAGCTGTTGCTCGAGGTACCCGATCGCGTCTTCGTAGTGGCCCATGTTGAGCCGCGCGATGCCCAGGTTGCCGAACGCTTGCGCCTCCACCGCCGAGTCCTGCAGCTCCTGGGCCCGCTCCAGCTGCTCCTGGTAGCACTTGACCGCGTGCGTGTAGTTGCCCAGCGCCATGTGCACCGCGCCGAGATGCCCGTGCGCCCGGCACTCCCCGGGCAGATCGCTCATCTCCTGCCGCAGCGTCAGCTCCTGCGTGTGGTACCCGAGCGCTTTGTCCAGCTTCTTGAGCAGCCGGTGGGCCAGCCCGAGCGCACCGCAGGCGGCCGCCTCCATGCCCCGCTCGCGCGTTTGGCGGGCGAGCGCCAGCTGCCGCTGGTACATCTTGATCGCCTCGTCCACGTCGCCCATCCGTATCAGCACGTCGCCGATGTTGCCGAGCGCGCGGAACTTCCCAGGGAGATGGTTCGTCATGTGCGCGATCGCTAGGAAGTACTTCTGACACTCGAGCGCTCCGCCCGTGTTGCCGAGGGCGAGGTGAGCCAGCCCCAGGTTACAGTACGCCCGCCCCATGTTCATCTTGTTCTGCAGGTCCTTGGCGAGGGCCAGATCCTGATCGTAGTACCGCACCGCCTCCCGGTAGTTGCCGATGCAGTAGTGCGCGTAGCCGAGAAAGTGGCACGCCTTGCCCTCGGCCGCCACGTCCCCCAGCTCCTGGGACAGCATCAGGTACTGCTCGTAGTACGGTACCGCCTGCGCGAACTCCTGCCGCGAGCTCAGACAGTTGCCGAGGTTGAGCAGGGCGCACGCCTCGCCCGCCGTGTCCTTCAGCTCGCGCGCAATGTTCAGATGGGCCCGGTAGTGCATCAGCGCCATGTCGTGCGCACCGAGCGCCTGGTACGCGACCGCCAGGTTGCCGTGGGTGGACGCTTCCGCGCTCCGGTCGTGCACCTCCTTGCTGATGATCAGCTCCTGCTTGTGGTACTTGATGGCCGACTCGTAGTAGCCGGCGGCCGAGTACGCGTTGCCGATGTTGCCGTACGCCCGGCCCATGCCGGCCTTGTCCTGCAGCTGCCGGGCGATGGTGAGGTGCGCCTGGTGCAGCTTCAGCGCCGCGTCGTGCTCGCCGAGCAGCTGGTACACGATGCCCAGGTTGGAGCAGGCCCGCCCCTCGCCCACCTTGTCGCGCGCCGCCAGCGCCATCTCGAGCTGCTTCTCGTGCCACCGCTTCGCCTGCACAAAGTCGTGGCCGCAGCGGGCCGCATGCCCAAGGCCGGCGTACGCGCGCGCCTCGATCGCCCGATCGCCCAGCTGCTGCGCGATGCGCAGCACACTCTCGTGGTACGTGATGGCCTGCGTGAAGTTGCGCTTGTAGTGGTAGCTCGAGCCGAGGTTGCTGTACGCCCGGGCCTCCTCCACCTGGTTGCCGAGCTTGCGGGCCAGCCGCAGATGCTGCGTGTGGCAGTCGACGGCCGAATCGAACTCGCCCATCGCCAGGTAGACTGCGCCCACGTTGCCGATCTCGCGCGCCTCCTGCAACCGGTCGCCCATCTGCTTCACCAGCTGCACGCACTGCTTGTGCGAGGCGAGCGCGTTCGGGTAGTCCCCGATCGCGGTGTACACGTGGCCGAGCGAGGTGAGGGCGGCGGCCGCTGCCTGCGTGTCCTTGCACTTCATCGCCAGCACGAGCTGGTAGCGGTGGGACGTCAGCGCCTCCTTGTACGAGCCCTGGCTGAAGTAGGCCGAGCCGAGGTTCCCGTGCGCCCGGCACTCGCCCGCCGTGTCGCCCAAGCTTTTGGCCACCGCCAGGTCTTGCTGCATATAGGCGATCGCTTTGTCCAGCTGGTTCAGCGCCCAGTGGGCGGAGCTGAGCGCGGAAAAGACGGACCCGCGCAGCTTCAGCGAGCACGAGCCGATGCGCAGCGCCGACTCGAGCACGGTCACGGCCGCATGGTACTGGCCGGCGCCGAGCAGCTCCTGCCCCACCACCGAAATCACCACGAACGGGGACTGGTCGAGCTTCATCGCCTTCAGCTGCTGGAAGGTGGGCTCGAGGGCATGGCGCAGCGGGCTCTTGATCGATGCCTCTACCAGCCCGGCCAGCAGCTGCTTGCTGTTGGGGTCCTGCGCCAGCCCGGCACTGAACGCGGCCAGCGCTTCGCCGTACCGGCCGAGACACTGCAGCGCGACCCCCTGGCGGAAGTACGCCTTCGGCCACTGGGGGCAGAGCTCGCGGGCCCGCGTCGCATCCTGCAGGGCGAGCGCAAACTGGCCCTGCTTCAGCCGGGCGGCCGACCGGTTGCTGTAGAGGATGTGGTTGCCCGGGTCCAGCCCGAGCGCGTCCGTGTACAGCTGGACGGCGGTGCTGAAGTCACCGTTCTGGCACGCGGTGTTCGACTGGCGCACCTTCTCGAGGAAGAGGGCCCTGTTGGCCGCGGGCAGTTCCGGCGTACCTTCCGGTTCGTTCTGTGGTGCGTTCGATGGCACGATCGCACAGTGCGAGCATGAGTGAGACACAACACACGCACCGAGAGAGAGAGAGAAGGAAAAATTGAGAGAGAAATAGACAGAGAGAGAGAGAGAGAGAGAGAGTGGGGAGAGAAAAACACAAATTAACATTTTTAATACTTTTATCAGACACAGAAACACACGCGCACACACACACACACACGAACACATTCATGCACACGCACACAAAAGCACACACACACACACACACACACATATATATGATCATCAAAAAGCTGCCCATGCTGTGCCAGTCAACGATAAGGACGAGCAAACAGCGACGAACGCAGCCAGCGTCGACCAGCGACGATCAACACAACCACACACACTCACACACACAGCACCACGAATCGCTTCACCGTATAATTAAGTGACCGGAGCACAAGATCGTGGCGCACACACTTGAGCGGCACAGAGGAAAGAGAAACTCGCGCAATTTTTGCAACCCCGTACCGAAAGGATCAGCTCGGCGGACAGAATCTCCCAGACGGTGGGATGGATGGCGGGTTGCTGTTGCTGCTGCTGCTGCTGCTGCTGCTGGTGGTGGGCCGAGATGGCGGCAGTGGCCGTTACCACGGTGCCGCTGCTCCCGACACCCGTCTGATGGTGGCCGGCGACCGTACCACGTCCCCGATGGCGGTGTCGCCGTTCCGTGTGCATCTTGCAGCGAACGGATTTGATACAAACTCACACACACACGCGCACACTTTGTTGGAAGCCTCGATCGCGAACTCGCCGCGAACCGGACCGTCCGGTTGTTGGTTTGTGGGGGAGCGTGCCGGATCTCGACGATCGTGTCTGCGCGGCGGTTCACTGAATACTGAGAGCGTGAAAGCGTTCGAAATTGCTTTGCGATCGTGTGCCGCAAAAAGGCGAGCGTCGATCGCGCATCATTTCGCTCTCTCTCTCTCTCGCTTTCGCTCTCGCGCTCTTGTCCGGGAGCGGAGGAGGTCTCAAAAGAGGGCCGCAGAGTGCGCATGAGAGCGGACGGAGAGCGTGAGCGTGAGCGATCTTGCACGATCTCGATTTCTCGTTTTCCCTCTCACGCTCACGGCATTTCTGCGCATTGTCTTTCGCCGTCGCCAACCGCCGCTTCCCTTACCCTGGCACCCTGTTTCTCCCTCTCCCTTGTCCTGCCCTGCGCTTGCAATTCCGCGTCTGTTTTTGATGCGTTCGGGCTTGGACGGCACGACGGGAACGGTTTTTCGCCTACATTGGGCCACGGCAGGAGCTCAATGCTCCGCTTGCAGGAGTGCGGGGTTTGTGGTGCCGGTGGTTTCTTGTTGTCGGAAATCGCGCCCTTCGGTCGCTCTACCGCGTTGCCTTTGTCTTGCGCATCTTCTCGCCACACTATCTATCCTATCGCATTCCTTCCTGTCCCCCCCCCCCCCCTCACCACTCAAAACCCAGAGGGAAGCCCTGCAGAAGAAGACACCTTCTGCTCTCCAGGAACGATGGCCGCACCGAAATGTACCTTTTTGCCTTCTACCTGGGCCCGACCAGCTTCCATGCCGTGGTGACGGCGGCGGGAGGGTATATCATGTTGATTTTTTGTTCCCTTCCTTTGTTCATCACTTCCTCCCTCTCCCGTCCTTCCCTTATCGGTTCGCATGATGAGTGTGCGTGCACGTGTGTGTGTGTGTGTGTAGGGGAATGCGCGCGGAAGCATTGCCAATGAAAGAGGGAGAGAGAGAGAGATGTGGTGGTTCGCGAAGCCAAGAACCCTACGCCTCATCGCTTAATGAAATTGTGTGCCCAGGCCAGTACGTGTGTGTGTGTGTGTGTGTGTGTGGCTGGGGTGAAGAATTTTGATTGCTTCACAGCTTCAGTAAGTTTCGGTTTCATTCAGTCCCCGGTACGCAGCAGCTGTGGTGCAGAGGCAGTATAGCTTCTGCTAGTGCTCCGCTTGTAGCACATTATTCTCTTTAGATAACGTTTTTTGTTTTTGTTATATTCGACCGTTGGTTTGGTGTGCACCGTTTGGCTAAGAAACTGGAGCACCTACCGGTATGATAGCCCAGTTTTCGACTCCTTTTTCGGGGTGCGGGTGCGGCCACCCATCCATCCATCCATCCATGCATCCACAAGCACCGATTACGGGAGGAAATGAGTTACGACCTTGCTCTAGGCACCAGAATATGTAAAACATGCCCAGAGGGAAGGCACGGCAGAAGGTAGCAACATCGGCGAGAGGATCGACATGGCAGAGCACCACGAAAAACACACGCAACAAAACTGAAGAAAAAAAAACATCTTTCCTTCACCAGAACTGTTGTGCACAGTTGTGTTACACTTTTCGGGGCCGAATGAAGAGCAGAGCCCGAGTACGATTTCAGAGAGTAATGCAATCTGCCTAGGGTAGAGGAGGGTGCAGGTGTATAATGATCATGCGAAGCCGGGGCAAACGGAACGCGCAACGTAACACACTCTTGTCCTCTCTCGGATGCATTTGCAAAACCCGATCAATGCAATGGGAGGGAAACAGAAGGAAAGAAACAGAAGGAGAGGATGAAAGAGTGTTCAAAATTTAGGACTTTTGGGTTGAAGAGAGCAAATGGAAAATGCCAAAAACAACAGCAGAAACACATCAAACGCCTCTAATGCAAGAAACGCACCCACAGTGCAATGTTGGAGTGGCTCGATCGCCAAAACATAGCCCCCCCCCCGCCATAACACTGATTCTTTTTGCCCCGTGGTGAGTGGAGTGGTTTTGGGGCGATTTTGTGTAAATAAATTGAAGCGGGTATACGTGTAATCAATTATTTTATGATTGCTATCATCTTTGCCGCACCATGTACAGCCTCTCTCGCTTTCTCTCTCTCTCTCTCTCTCTCTCTCTCTTTCGTTGGTTGCTGGTGAGCAGTCGAGTGTTTTCTTCCCAACGAAGAAACTGCTTTTCCTGCAGTGTTCTCAATTTTAGTGTGCAACGCACCCCCGCGTCACACCCTCACCATCGCTCACTGGACTCATTTACGTGGCTTTCAGTTTTAAGTCGGGTCATTTTTTATGCTTCTTTTCACCACCCACCACCGGGCGGTTATTTTTCCAACAGAAGAAATAGATAGCGAGAAAGAGAGAGAGAGAGAGAGTGAGAGAGAACGAGAGCCACCAAAGAGCTTTCCAACAGCCACCGATATGAGTACGAAATTTTCGAGCACATCCCAACGCACACATGAAGTGGCCACCATGAAGTTGGGTTAGGGGGTTTTCATTATCGCTAAAGGCAGAAAAAAGGGCACCACAGGCAGATTTGTTTTTCACACCTTTAGGTCAGCTGTGGGAAGAGAGGAGGGTGGATTAACAAGCAGGAGTCCTAGCTGTACGACCGAAGGTAAATGTTTCGCACGCAGCCATGGTGACGGAACGTTTCATCATTGCATGCACCCGCCACCGCCATCGGGTTCGTCGCTTGCGCTCTTTCGTTTTTGGTTTCCAGAGGAGCGTTAACTAATGTCGAATGTGTCCGGGGTTGGCTTGGTTGAGGGTAATTTTTCACCCTATCCGATCGAGCTCCAGTCATGGAGGTGGGCGCCCATGCGCCCCAAAGATTAGTAAAGTGAGTGCAAAAGGACTTTGTAGCTTGGGGTGCAACCACGACGCAGCTTAAGGGCATCGGTGGGCGCGTCAAGGCAACGAGAACGATTACGGGTGGCAGGAAGTACGCGATGATCCTAATCATTGCTAATTAATCTGCCGCTCTTTGCCACAAATGCCACACGTATGTGTGTGTGTGTGTACGCGGGAAAGCTGAAACCGAACTAGATAATGGAATTTTGATAACGTGACCGCGCGAGAACTGTGGCCAAGATGATCTCGGAGACTGTGAAAATCAATTTAAGGAGCGCAACGACCTCATACGGCATACCTTCACCTTGGGACGGTAGTGCCGGTGCTGTGCCCAAGTGCCGAACGGTGGAGAGTGGTCCGTGCAGGACGCGATCGCCCAAGCCCGGCCGAAATCGATCGATCTTGCACAACGGATCTGGGGTTTTTTTTTGCGTTGTTGTTGCTAGATGTTCAAGATGAAATTAATTTGCGACCAAACCGCTCCAGAGCACCGCTCGCTCGAGTGAAAGGGTAATTCATTATGTGGGTGTGCGGCACATTCATTTGTGGAATTGGTGGAACAAATCATAAGCGCTCCGGGAGCGCTCTTGACCCAGCAGCTTAGCAGTACTGAACATTGGCACATTGGACAGCGAACATCTTCGGTGGCGTCAAAAGAAAAAAACAAATCTTCTTTTTTGCCTGGTGATCTCGGAATCCCCTGGTGTAATTACACTTTATTCAGCGGCAGCCACTCAGCCAGTGGCGCACCGTACTGGCCGCGCTGGTTTGAATGGCTTCTGATGGGGGTGCTTTCAGTCCGTTCTGAGCGCCACTGACATCCCGAGGCCGGGTAAGGTAACAAAGCCAACCACGAGTTGAAACATCCAGCAGCATCCGCGGAAGCCTCTACTGGTTCTGGGTAATGAAAAGAAATTCCGCGCTCTTGCAACCACCTCACCCGTGGCAGATGAAGCGCGTGTTGAAGCGTGCAAACGACGCTTTGCCGCAGAAAGTGAAGCAAAAACCGTCCGCTGGAAGTGCGGTCCGAAACCGCGAACCAAAGCTTGCCGATCTTGGTTGGAAGCTCATCCTTAGATCGAACATCGAACCTGGGCCGTGGTTTTGTGTGCACACACCGGTAATACGATCGAATCAGCACGCCATCGCTCGCCATCTCTTTCTCTCTCTCTCTCATGAGAGACGCTCCCCCCCCCCTCCCCGAGAAAGGGGAAACAGGAGGGTAAAGCTAACGATTTACTGAGGATGCATCAGGATCGACGATGAATTGCACTAAACCGCAACAGATGGAATCTTCCCAATCGCGCTGCCCTTTTGCTAATAACTCCTGCCCCCTCCCTTTATACCCCCGATCGTTCCTCACCCACCGATACAGGAACAATCTTCGTTGCGTTTTTTTGTATTCGTTCATGTGCTTTTGTTGCTTTCCAATTCAGTGAGGAGCCGCTTTACGGGCGAGAATAATGCTCTCTACCGGGCAGGGCAGGACGGCTGATTTGGTTCGTTTGTCCATCATCTCGTATATCCGCGAAGTAGTCCTACCGGAAAGGTTGAACGAAATTCATCAACACACTCGAACTTTTTCAGGCGGTATTTTGCTGCAAAAGTATTTCCGTTCTAGGAGTATGTTTTGGAATATGATTTCCAGTTTATAAAATGCTGCAATTAGTTTCAAAATCTCACAACATACTTTTACACATTTGAACAACTTTTGTAAAGATCCAAAGCGTCAAAAAATAGTATGAGCGCGTCAGTATTATTTTTTACACGAAAGACTTCAACGATACGTAAAGCGACGAACCTCAGCGTATATTTCTATTTCGTTGCGAGGTTAGGCAGTTGGGAATTAGAATTATAAAAAAAATGTGTTAACACACAATCTACAACATTATTACGTATTATTCGAGATCATTTGGAAAAATGATCATTTACTGTGCCGAAAAATAGCCTTTTTTGATGATAGGTTTTGCGATTTTACACATTATTCTTCCTCTTTTTCTCTCGCTCTCTCTCTTTTCTCTTTCCCTGCTCCTACTCAGCGGTATCGATTACAGGAAATCGAACGTAATGCTAGTGTTCTAGAGTGTCGATGCTTGAAACATAGCAAAATAGATGTTCAACGCTTTGGGTCATTCGGTTTCTTTCTTACTAACACCCTTGCACAGCAATCACCGGAGTATCCGTATAGTTTCTCTCTCTCTCTCTCTCTCTCTCTCTCTCTCTTTCTTTCTTTCTTTCTCTCCTATGTTCTTTACCCCCTATTGCCCGCCCAAACGCACCAAAGAAAATGATTAAACACTCATCGAAAATTAGAAGCCTCCGAAACCTCGCACGGGCACAAGCGCTCCCGACCATTATTCAAGCACAGACGCGGCCAGCCTAAGTGGTTCGGGAGAGGAAAACATGCGGAGTTGAACGCGGAGATCAAAGCATCGGCTGCTTGTAGCCGGGCTGAGAAGCTTTTAAAAGCCCCGTAAGGAATGAGAGGAAGCTGTGACCACGGTGGACAGTATGTGTGTGTGTGTGTGTGTGTGTGTGGAAGGAGGAGGGGCATGGGAAACGAAATAGAAATGATTACGCAGCAGGATTGATGTGTGCGGGTGAGGTAAAGTCGCCAAGTCATTGCCAAGTCATTGGGCCACCAAGCACAGTGAAACACACCTTTGGAGTGCTCTTCGTGCAGGGATCTTAATCCATTTCGGTTGGGTCTAATTTGTGCAAAAATTGTTGCAGGATTATGGAACAACACAAAAGGAGATCATTTAGGAAACAAAGCAAAAACAAAAAAAAAGGTGAAAGAGACATCGAGCGAAAGGGGCAATTATTTTAAATTTCACTTGCAACACAAAGCAAGCAAAATGGTAAAAAAAAAATGCCAAAAACAACAGGAAACAGGCTGAGACAGATCACCCTTCCGGGGTTGGTTGACTCATTTTGTTCCACACAACGGGGAAGAAAATTTCACCAGTCACACAGTGCAGGCGGGGAGGACGTACGCTTCCTAATTAATGTGAGCGCTGCGCGGGAATCAAATGACCAATAAATCACTTCAAATTTAATTGCAAGCTCACGTCATCGTTAGCCTGAATCGATGTGGGAAGGGAGAGCTCAATCTAATGTGGGGGGCGCTCCCTGTGGGAACAGTGCAAACACAAACCCACGTCGCGTCGGACGTCGGAGAGAGCGCATTAAGGGGAGCGCATGTCATGTTTGTAATGCAAAAGAATTCCTACCCGTACAAGCGTTTTGCCCGTTTTTGCCCGAATTGACGAACGCCAGGGTAATCGCAGTAGAGAGAGGGGGAGGGAATGCCTTGGAAAATGCCTTTCGCAAAGCCGTCATTCCCGTCTGTAGAATGGAATGAATTTTCCTGTAATGCATTTTTCCGGCACCCTTTTGTAGCGTCGTGCTGCTACCATTTTGCTTCGTTTAGAAAGGGGTAAGCTTAATTATACCATCATACACACCCCTCGAGGCTCACGGCGCTTTGTGCTTTGGCAAACTGCCGGGGCAAGGCAAAATAAACACATCATCATCTACCGGAGCGCCTGCAGGAGCACATTTCCACTGTGATAAAAACAAATCCTACGGCACACTGTGGAACAAGCAAAGGCCTTCCAGAATGCTCTTCTCTAGCTCACCGTCAATACGGTGGCCACACTAAACACACACACACACAACCCAGTACACACAGTAATTAGCATAGTTTTGCGGCTGTGGGAAGAGCACCAGCCTCTTACCATTTCGCTTCACCAATCGGAATTCGTTGGTCCGACAAACGGTATAAGCTAATGCGCTTGTGCGCTACACAAAAGACACACCAAAGGGCATAAGCGCGGTGTATGGCCATGTGCACGGCATGCGCTACCGCGCTCCGTCCCCGGTGAAATCGGGTGCTTATCGGAAAAGCTTGAAAGCGGACAGCGTCGTGTAAATGGGGAAGAAAAATGTCCGCCGGGGTCACTGTGTAGGGGTTAAACGCGAGTTGCTCTGGTGGAATGGTGTAGTTTTTCGCTATGTCGTTGTGTCCTCCAAGATGGCTTTCTTTGCGAGTTGTTTCAATAAGAAAAAGCCCAACCCTGCGGGGACGGGGAGAAAGGGCAAAAACACTTGTCAAAGGGCATAGATTAATCAAACAAGCGGTAGATTATCGTTTGCGCGCAAGGTGCATGCCGTGGCCCGTCGCGATACTGCATTCCGTTCGGCGTTTAAAAGAGATGGATGGAATAGGTTAGGAAATTGCATCCAAAACCCCCCTGCTTGCTTTTCTTTTTCACCTTCGAGTAATTAATGGTTGAAACTGTTCTCTTCCTTGCTCGCAAGCACTTGCAGGTGTAGCACTGCGAGGAAAGAAGCACTTTCTCTCGGGAAAGAAGCAGACCCCCCTTTTCACTTGCCATCCAAAAGTGGAAATCTGTGGAAAAACAATGACACGGGAATGTGCCGCATGGAAAGCTCGCTGGAGTGATGGATGGGGCAAAAGGCAGTCCGAAAGCGATAGGAACGATTCCGCCCTCACGGACCGGCTCAAGGTTACTGGTCTGGCGAGGCATTCAAGTCTTTCGTTGTTTGATCCAAATTGAGCCGCTGTTTTTTTGTTGCTGTGAGTGTGTTTCTCAGCCCCAATTGAAATGAGCCCATCGAGACGATCGCTTAGGTCAGATGAAAGCTATATTTTTCCACCCTTCCCGTCCCAGTCTCCCCTCAAACTATCTCTTCTTCTGTTATGTCTTCCGTCTTAGCCATCGTTCGATTTGCAGTACACATTAGACCGCACGCCGATCACGGGCGGTTACGCACCCGAAAAATGCAAACCACCTGTGCCTTCGGGTGGCCAAAAGAAAAGGGAAAGGAAGAGGAAGGGAAGGGTGGGGGGGGGGGGGGGGTAAATAAATGAGTCTTAATGAAACGCAAACATTAACACTGGAGGCGGCGTCGGCGGCGGCACGAGCGAGGGTGCGCCACACACGCACACACCGGTACCGAAAGCAAAAGCCCGACAAAAGCCAAGCCCGTGGGTGAGGGTAGTACTGGTGGGTGGGTGCGCTTTGTACAGCAATCGGTACAAAAGGAAGAAAAAAACACATATTGGAGTCGAGTTGTTTGGAGCAACCATTTGAAGATGGGCCTTTGCGATCATCGTTCGAAGGGAGAAAACGTGGTGGTGGAGGGGAGGAGGAGGAGGAGGAGGAGTGAAAAACATCGAAGCCGATTCCGGTGGAACGAGGACCGGTTTCGAATTAATCTATTAATGTGTACCATTAATTGAACCATTTTTTTCCCAGCCCTACATTTTTACTTGCACGGAGTATGGCGGTAGTGTGGCGCACTGCGTTCTAGGACACCGGTCTGGCGGCTGGTGCGCGCGCGCTTGTGGGAAAACCATCACGAGGGCCTAGACAAGCCGTAGCGAGTGCGCGTTGTTCGGTCTTTGGGTCTTTGCGCAAGCTGTGGCGAGTTTAAATTGAGGATGCGCTCCGATCAAGTGACACACTTTGGCGCTCCGGGGCGACCGGGCAGAACGGTGTGTGTACTGTGGCCGTAGCGGGAACGGTCAACGTTTTCCCGAAATCATTAGTGTGCACTAATAGTTCCCAAAGGGTTCCGCCGTCTCATCTTACCGCCGCAAGTTGAAAATGATGATGACGATCGCGATCATGACGACGACGACGACGATGGTGGTTGGACTTGCTACACTTGCTATCTTTCCTAATGTGTTGCGTTTGCTCGCTTTTCTGCCTATCCCCTCTCCTCCTCCTACTCAAGTCCCTAGCCATGGCGGGGGGGGGGGGGGGGAGAGGGAGGCAATTAAAAAATTGGAAGCATTCTTCCGCCAGCGTAAGCGCTGGGTGGTAATTAAGCTTCGCTGTCTGATCGGTTCCCTTTTGCGCACCGTGCATTAAGCGGGAACCTGTGCTGTGGGAATCGAACTTTTGATGTACGCCACGGTGACAATTGTGACTTTTGTTGACCGGTTGGTTCCATCGTTTGGGCAGTAGAAGCGATAACGCTCTGCTAAAGATTCGTTCCAGGCCTTCTAGGGGACATTTGTTGGTAAAGCAGCTAGCGCAACACACTGCCCTTTGGGACTATGGTTCCTTGCCGCACACTGTGCTACAAAGTAGCAATAAAAACACGACCCGACACGGCTCATCATCGACAAACCAACATCCATTACACGGGGGCTAATCTTCACCGAACGATCAGCACGAATCGCAACATACGCCTGGACGGGACGGGATGAAGCGAACCACATTTTTAATACCGCCAGTTTGACAGCCTCCGGAGACGCACGCGGAATCACTTTCCCGCGATGTCTCGGGAGGGGTCGTGTAGCGGGGGGAGATGTAATTCATTTATCATGCGTAGCTCGTCCCCATCCCGAGTGTGGTTCGTGCGCTTGAAATCAAACGAGTTCTGGACGCGCAATAGAGTGTGTTGGGGGGGGGGGGGGGGGGGGAGTTTAGAAGAGCGGTGACGATGCTGACGATGCTCATTGCACGAACTCCCTGGTTAACCCCAGCCAATCTTGCATGCAAATGTCTTGCCCGTCCGGCGTGGGATGAATTTGAGCCGAAATGGCATGGATGGAATGGAATGTTCAAACTCGATCATCAATATCGGGCGTGTAACATATGATTTGTTTCCCCCCCCCCTCTCCCCCGTCCCGCCATCCGACAGGTTTGTCGTCCATCAGGATCTGGTCAGGCGCAAGAATGTTGCAAGTAATCTTTCCTGTGCTACAATGCAGATGAAATGTGCATTCAACAACGCCCTATTGGAGGTAAACAGGGCACTATGGTAGGTGGTAGGTTGAGAGTCTTGAACTTTGTACCGTCCAAAGCCTGTGCTCGAGGCGTGCGAAGAAGCAGTCGCCTAAGGTTTAGAGTTAATTCGTTCACCAATAAGTGTGCATATGAAATCAAATCAAAGGCAACGTATGGTTTAAAACAAGCATCAAACCGCCCACCGGTTGCTGGGCTAAACGTGTGTTAGCTTGCGATGCCATTTTCACGCGCGTAACACTTCGCCGAAACCTTCGCCTACTTGTTTGCCGCCCGTGACATTCGGGGTTAACTGGGATTGTATGCGCATTTTCACGATCTTCACCATCCATTTGGGTTGGTTTCATGTGTGTTTATGCTCCTTTTTCTTCTCGTCCACCCTTTCTCTCTGGCCCGAAAGAGAGAGAGAGAGAGAGAGAGTGCTTCGGAATGGGGAAAAAGGCTACGGCTCTAAACGGCCCCTAAAGTGTCTTTACTTAATGGGCTTAATTGGATGTTAGATTGCGCGGGTTAGATGTAGGGACTGTCCGCCCCGCAAACCACGCGACCCGGGTCAACTGGGTCAACACACCGGGTGCTCCGGGATGAGTTTTATTCAAATTAACTCTGCACACCAACACAAACACACACACACAGAAGGAGAGGTGTATCGCACCGGGTTGGCCATGTCCGGTTGTGCGAACAGACGCTCTCTCGGTTAACCTATACGGCTGGTTTTGGTTTTATATTTGGCATCGATGGTCGTTCGCTGGTAGGGCACGGGGGGGGGGGGGGGGGGGAGCTCACGATCACGGTTCTAGGGCGCTGTCTAGGTTTGGGCTCTGACCTTCCTTGCTTCCTTTCCCCAAGCTGAGCTCGAATTCTCAGGAGTGTTTGGGAAGCAAAAGCTGTAGCGCCGCAAGCGCGATGGCCTAACGATGGCCGCACGGGTGGTACCGTACCTGGTGGTTTCGCATTAGCCCAACGGTCCGGCCACCCTTTGCAGCCGTGATGGTCGTGATGGGAGCGGGATCTTCCTTTCACCATTCCCCATTCTGCCATTCCCCCGCGCCAAACACACAGAATGCGCTCCCCGCTCTCTTTATGCGCTTGTTAAGCTACTAGGCGCAGTGGAATGATTTATTGTTGGGAAGTGTAACAGTTGGCAGGAAGGGGTGGGAATCGCAAAGGGGAATCCTCCCAGGGAAGGACTTTTGCTGACGCAGGAAAAAAAAACACACACACACACACACAACAAAACAGTGCGCGGTGTAATAGAAGCGCGTGCCCACGATCCGTCCGTCGTGGGGGCGTGTAAAGTTCGTGCGCTGTCGGGCTGCCGGGTCATTCGCCGGGAACGGGGCATCCTAACTAGACAAGCGCACCCTGCTCACCCCGCTCGGCCCCTACACAAGCGATCGCAGTGCCCTGAGCAGGGCGCGATTTTGCGTTGAAAACCGGTAAAGACTGTCTTTAAAAAGAGCGATGAATTATAGACACCGCGGGAAGGGGGGCTTTTTTTCTTGCGCCTGTCCGCCGGAAGTTCCCTTGTGCCGCGCCGAGCGGCGGGGCTGGGTGGTCGTGCTCTAATTTACCGACTGACTACTACTACTGACCCATCCGCCGAACGGCTCGGGGGGTTTGCTTTGAAGGTTGGATTTGATCAGGTCGGGGCGAGCGCGCGCAGTGATCATCTTTCACCAGCTTCCCGTTGCTTCCCGGGGATTTCAATGGTCACTTCCGAATGATCACGATTTGGCGATGGCGATTGCGGTGTGTTCTCGAGAGCTGTGAAGGCAAAATCCCACCGTTGTCCATCCCAATCACTCATTTGCTGCATTTCCCGATCGACCGGTACCGCCGGAGCCCCAGCTGGGCCTGCTGCGACCACACTGGAGCAGGGTGAGGTTCAGTGGCCGACGTAACGATGGGCACGATTAGGGAGCATCTACAGACACTGCAGTCGGTGCAACAGTTCTGGGAAAACGGATTCGCGAAACGGGACGACCCGGAGCGGACAGAGCTAATTAGAGCTCTGGTAATTGCACGATCCGGGAAGGGTCGCGTAGGTGATGCGATAAGGGAGTTTGTGGGTGGGGAGTGAGTTTTTAATCGACCGATGGAATGTGGCCGATGGTTGGGTGTATTATCGCGATGTGTATACTTTATGCATTCCAGCAGCGTGTTCAAGTTTAACTGTTCGATTAAAGAGAGCTAGAAGCATCAAGCAGAAAATCGAAACAAAGTTTATCAACCAAATCAGCTGGCAGTAACTTCCACTTGACAGATGTCTTTCAAACGTGTCTGTGAACCTTTCTCCCAGCGCCGTGGAACATCTGAACCCGTTTAGCGTTTCTGCCAACAGTGTAATGGAAATGAATCAACCCCGTTAGCTCGGTCCCTCGGTCCTCGGTGGGAGAAACGTTACCACTACTTCCTTTGGCGAATCGTTCAATCACTTCAGCGCTTTTCCCCCCTTGTAGATCGATGGTGGCCAAAATTGCCAATTCTCTCACTTTCATAAACTCCAAAACGTCCGCATGCAAAGCTTCCTCCGCTCGCGCGCCACCACAAAGATAGCAGCACCGGGGTGGACCGGGGTGGTCGGGCAGTAGAATTTCACCCGTCTAAAAATCTATTAAACCAATCAAGCGTATCGAATTTCGGCAAGCCGGGCACGCGGACGCGGGACGCAGCAATTATGATAATCATACACATTGTGGCCCGGCCGGGGCAACACTGCCGCCTTTCTGTCCCGACACCCGACCCTCGTTCGCTCCCACCATCACTTGTGTGACCTCGCGTACCGCACGAATCTGACGGGCCGTTGTCGTATCGCTGCAAACGAACCAACCGGCGGAGTGCACCCAGTCTTGGGAATGATGCCCAAAAGCACACACACACCACCTGTCCATCTGCGTAGTAAGAAGCGGTGGGGGTAAAGGGGAGGGCGGAAGAAAGTGGGAGGCCTGTTGTGCAAATCGATCGAAAACGCACAGCGCGAGAAGAAAAATCGCTTTTTAACGAAATTATAGATTTTCACTTAGAGCGAAGGAGGAGGCAGAGGCCAGAGCGGAGCGGTTTCCCGCTCTACAGTCGGGGCGGGAATGGATGATGAGGACGGTGAGAAAGATGATGGACCCGGGATGGATGGGTGAGCCAATTGGTTCAATACATTGTAATGCGTTTCTTCTCTTGTCGCGGCGCAAAAGACAAAAAGCAAACGACAAAAGGCAAAACAGCAAAAAGCAAAATAGGTTAACTGCAGGATATGTTTATGAATAGTGTCTTTCTGTCGTATTGATTTAGCTAAATCACGGTCCCATTGGTAAGTCTCAGTGGTCATTTCAATCGAACTTGGACCTCAAATGGCCCTTAATTCTATCCCGCAATTAGTGACTCGAATGTCTGAAGCTTTGCGAAATGATTGACTCTTCCCGTCGGTGTGCAATATTGATATTCGCTTCAAACAATTTTCCCACCGTAAAATTTGTCATTTTCCTTAATTGCACCACTTCGGACCCTATCGGCAACACCACCACCAACCGCATGCTTACACGAAAGTTCCCACCGGCTCTGCGCGCTGCTGTGTTCATGCCGCGCGCCGTAGCAAGGTGCGAATGCGCGTGTTAGTGGCGCGCACAACCGTGTCGTTAATTTATCCGGTCGTCCTACCGTTAGCTTGCCTGGCTGCCTGTTACTGCTGTGGAGCCCGCTAGCAGTGGATTTCGGCCACCTTCTTCCCGGTGTACATGATGCCTTCGAATGCCCCCTTCCCCCCTCTTCAAACCGCGCGTAATCGTTATTTACTAAGCAATTTTGATAATTTATCTTCCAGCGCTGGAAGACCGGGACAGCCCGAAAGGGCTTCAGCTAGCCGAGCCTCGCTTGGTTAGAAGCGAACGAAAAAAAAAATCATTAGATGTACCACACAGAGGTGTATAATTTTGTGGAAGTAACGCAATGACGTGCGTTCGCGTGTTGCGCCGCGCGAAGGCAGCAGCGCTCGGTACGGTACACGCTTTAACCGATCGATCGGCCCCGCTTTCGGGATCCGTTTTGGATAGTAATGGTTTTTTTCGTTGTTGTTGTTGGAATGGGGGGAAGAATTTCGACTGGAGTCTGCTGTAGTAGCTGACCCTGTTTTCCGTGGCTGGCAAAATGGCAAATTCTTCAACCGCCGAACCGGACAGTAATCAATTTGCAATTACCACGGCACTTACCCGCGGGAGGATGGTGTTCGTCGCTTGCTCGGGGAATGGCTAACCCACTGCACGCTGTAGCAGCAAACCGTCGCAACATTTAAATAATTACGAGCGCGCGAGATTAAAACCGTATCGGGCATGATAATTAAATTAATATACTCGGGCCCATAATCCGTAGCCGTATTTAATTGGCCAGGAATTGTACGCTATTATGCGTGCCGAGCCGAGCCGAGCCGAGAGCGAATGTGCGCGCGCAATTAGCACACGCGCGCGCGTCGAGCATTGAAACGTCGAATCGATTTCGGCGGGATGAGAACGGAACCGTCCCTGGATGCGCATCGGAACGGTATGAATCCGCTCGCACATATGTACCGGTGGGCACGTGGTTTTGTCGATGTTGAATCATCCCGGCAGGGTTGAGGGAAAGAGGCAGACGATCCATTATTAAACCATTACATTCATCAATGATGCTCGACTGTTTTGCGAATGCCCGAAGCGATGCTTCCGCTTGCGATGTGCTAACACGCTGCGTCCTTTTTCATCCCCATCCACTTCTTGCTTTCTAGCTGCGTGTGTGTGTGGTGGTGGTTCTTTTTTTTGTTTGGTTTTATTTCACCCGAGAGAAATGATTACAACCGCGATTACACCTTCCGAAGCTGGCCGTTAACACGCACAACCGCAGCTCCTCGCCGTGGTGTTTTGCATAATACACTTATTTTTCCTTCTTATTGTTGCCAATGTTTTCGTGTGTTTGTTATTCTGCATTATCTGCAGCTTCCTTATCTTGTGCCCGTATCTCCCGTCCACCGTGGCGCGATGATGGCGAACGAAAACACATCTCATTATCCTCCAGTTTGGCCCGCGTGTGTGTCTGTGTGTGTATGAGCGAGCGTTATTGTTGCTCCCCGTAGCAGCGGAGTGTGTAGCGCGGTAGCCATATTCCCTCAGGGGAAGGACAGCAGAAGAAGGATACCGTGGCGCATGCAATTGCGCATGCCGAAAGCTGATCGCGCCCGCCACATAAGCACTCGTAGCTGACCGATCGTCATCATCATCGTCACCGCTGCCACCGTATCGAGATAAAATCGTCACAAATTTTATACCCAAGCTTTACATTGCTGGTTTTCGCACCTTGCTGTTTTTTTTTTTTGGAACGGTGCACTGAAATAGGGCAGCGAAGTTCGTTAGGATGGCGGCTGTTTCGGTTGCCTGTTTGCATAATTTTTATTCAAATATCTGTAGCAACGACCTTTCTCTTCGTGCGGCGGGACCGCAATCTGATTTGATATCACATTTATTTTAATTGCAAGCAGCACAGCATCTTGAACGAGAGTGAGAGAGAGAAAGAGAGACCCTGGTCGTGGTGGCTGACAGCAGCGAAATTTGGTACGCCGAATTTGTTGAATTATTATGCCTGCTTCTGGTGCTGCTGCAGGCGGAAGCCATTTCGCTACAAACAGCTACATCTGTTGTGATGCTGTAAAATCAACACCATCACCGGAGCCGCCCCGGGGAGGTTTCATCACCCTCACCCGGGGTGGGCGGCAGGAGGCAGAGTACCCAGCGATGTTCTTATCTGTTGCTGGCTGTGCTGTAGGTAGCGTGTTTGCTCTGCCCGACTGCGCTCCAGCACCAACCGGAACGCTTGCATTCGTGCATTCGGGGCCGCGAAATGCGAAACATGCTGCACGCATCATCGCAACCGTTTGCGCAAAGCCGCCTACCCTTCTCCCCCCTCGCTGAAGGCGGCAGGACCACCCGAACCGAATAACAACAGCACACAGATGCTGCGCGAAACATCCTTTGCAGGTCGTGTTTCTTCCTTTCGTGATTAACAAAAAAAAAGCTGGAAGGAAAACCCAAAAATGAATAACTCTCACGCCGAAGGTAAAGAACTGCGTGAAAGAAGAGCTGCGCGACCGATCAAGCGACGACGACGACGCGGGCGGGGTTCGACGATCGGATTAGATTAGATACAGATTAAAATTTATCGTGAGCAGGTTTCGCATCACCAAAGCAAACTGACCGCGGAGGTGGCAGAGGTGGCCACCCAACCAATAGTTGTGTGTGTGTGTGTGTGTGTGCTAGTGAGAAAGCGAACGGGAGAGCGACACGGTGTAGATTAATTACAACCGGGGAGAAAGATTGCCCGCCGGCGCGCACGTGGAACGCGCTGCTTTGGTGGAGAATTTGGTGATGTGAATTATGTAAAGAAGTTGGGCTGAAAGTTTGGAATCCTGGAAGCTGGAGCTCGCACCGAAGTAAACAAGCCCCGCACGTTGTGAGCGTGTGTGAGCGTCATCCCAAGCGAAGGAGAGCGCTTGCGTGCGGATAATTAATCGCTGTTGAAAGTTAACATGGCCGTTTGTTTTCTTCTTTCGCTGGATGTGATCTATGTCTAAGGCATAGATTAATTTCATCCTTTTGCAATCTAGTGACATCACTCGACTGTGTGTGTGTGTGTGTGCGTATGGCATGGAAGAGGCACGCAGCCGACGGGTCCAATTTCGCAACATAGCGAAAAGGCTAACTAATGCGATCATTTTGTTAATTTCTAAACTAACTAGCACCGGAGATCATCTCGAAATGTTGGCTAATGGAGTGCGATACGTTTGGCTAGCCCTCAATCCCAGAGAGGGCATTGGTGTGATTAATATGTGTCACCTGGGCAACCGATCTGCTATCATCACTCGAGGCCGAGATGTTCGTAACTGCTGGCGAAGGAAATGAGCGTTTGGTCACGCGTTTCTCATGCCTTCAAGCGTGGCCTATTGAAACATTCAGCAAAGATGCTGAAACATTCATTCAAAAGAGTTTCAAATACTGCTTGCCCCTTGAGTTGGGAGCGTTTACGTTAGAGATGTGTAGCTAAGAATGCATTATTCTTGCATTTTCTTTAAGCAAAAGTAAAAAAAAAAACAGACCAAACAAGAACAATCACCCCACAGCCTGAAGAACGTTTCGCACGATCCGTCTCCCGAACCCGTCATTCACCGGTCCGTCACGATCTGGTCCCGGTACCCCGGTTCTCCCTGGTGCCCCGATGCGATGCAAACCAGTTAACCGCGCAAAAGCAATCCTTCCGCGCGTTTGCGAGCAAAAGAATCGCAAATCGCGCGTTCTTTCCATCCTCCACGATGCACGCTCTCTCTCTCTCTTTCTCTCTCTCTCTCTCTCTCTCTCTCTCTCTCTCTCTCTCTCTCTCTCTCTCTCCCGCTTACCTTTGTGTTCTGTGTACACGGTGGTAAGTTTAAGCCGTTTTGGTGGTGGTGGAGTTTCTTAAATTGCAAATAATTACCACCTAGACCCCGAGTGTGGCTCGGGTCGAATCGTTACTGACCGGCTGCATCTTCTACGGTGCGCGGGCTCCTTCCTGCATTCTGCTCCCCTTTTTTCTGCGCGTGTGAGTGAGTGGTGTTTTACTTTGCTACATAAACCCCCCCCCCCCCCCCCCCCCACACGTCGTTGGTTCCCACCACCACCACACGCCACATGCAACCGAAGGGGCAGCGTGGTTTGGTTAACAAGATACGAAAATTACATTCCCCTTTGCTGAAAAACGTAGAGCGAATACTCCCCAAGCCAAGCCGACTCCCTCCGCAAACGGTTTCGGTGTTGGTGGGTTTGTTTTTTTTTTTCGTTCGTCCCGAAAACAAAGCGCCATTTGTCCACGGGGTGAGGCTCCCTTGCAGTGGGATAGTGCACACACATAAGGTGGGTGCAGCGAATACATTTCCTCCCCCGGAAGCTTTGCAAGTGGAAACCACGGACAAAACCCGGGAGTGTTCGTCGCTTATCCCAGCGTGTAAATCGTTCGTCCGACAACAGCTGGCAATCGTGCGAACTGGAAACACAGCTAATAGTACACCGATTGCACGTGCTCGTCACTCGTTCCGGGAGATGGCCAGGTAAAGGACGATTCTTGCATGCTGGCACTAGGGACGATGTGTAAATTACGTAATGTGCGGTTATGTATGTTCTGCATCGGAAATTCCATTCCCGATAGGTTGGCTAACACACCCGTAGATTCTTCGGGGCATTTCGGGCGGGTGCAGGATGTCTTCGGCCGGCTGCAAACTTTATCTGCCCGGTTCGCTTTAAACCACTTCACATAAATAGCAAAACATGGCGAAATGCGAAAAGCTGTTTCAAACAGAAGTAACAACACACATGGCAGTATGCGATCCTCGCCAACGTGGGGCTGCTGTTGCCCTGTCGGTGGAGAGGATACACCGAACCAAAAGTGTTTGGTTGGTGTGCGGAAATGGAAAATTACCCTGCAATCGACGGGTGCACAACGAAAAGCACTTCACACGTTTGTTTGTTTGTTTGCTTGTTTTTTGTTCTGTGTGCTGGCAAAGATTTGGCGAATTCAACTCCAAAGGAGCACGCGGCCAGAGACAGAGGGTGGGCGAGAACTGCCTCGAAATATTTGTTTTGTCCGCCCGGGCAAAGCATCCGGGAAGAAAGCATCGGTTGTTCCTCTTCCTCCCTTGCGCGAAGGAATTCTGTTATCGGGGTTGTGTAGGTTTTCTGTGTGTGTGTGTTTTTTTCCAACGGTTAGCATCACCCACAGACGGGACGTCACGTTACGGTTGGACCCGGGACCGCGGGTTTTATGGGATGACTCACTTCCCGCGGACAAGCAAACTCCGTTAAGGTCCCGTTGCACTTTGGCAGGTCGGCAGGAGTTATGTTGCACTTACGCGTACCGGGGGTAGAATATACGACATCGATAGTGCGGCGGGACGAATCGATCGGGCTTACCTGCGGAGTGCGGAAGAGAAAGCAAATGGGAGAAAACATTATTGAGCTGTTCAGTTGACCTACAAATTGGAACGAATTCATTGCGATCGTTTCAAAGGGAACACGGCTGATAGATAAAGCGGAACGGAGCTGCAGTTTGAGCAGCATGCAAATAAAGTAAATAAAAGTAGATAAAGTAATGGCAACAGGTAAAGCTGCGCCTGTGCTCTGGAGTAGTTACTGTAATGTCCTTTATCTTTAATAAACGCTTTTTAGTACTTTCAAGTTACATTATTATTCGCTTAGGTAGGAAAGTTAAGTACCTTTCCTATTACTATGTTTTGGGTTGGGATCTCCCATAACCAACCTAGATCTTTTAACCTTCTAAGAATCAGTCACTGATAGGCTCCAACTAAATCAGGTTATTTCAGTAATTAAAAGGAGTTAAAAATAAATAAAGCCAGCTACTTGAAAAGTAGCGCTTCTGAAACAAATTAAGTCCCGTGCAACGGTTACGGTAGCTACACATTGCATTTAGAACATTCCCGCCCGAGGCAGCTCGAGATGCGTTCGTCAAGATAAACCCATCGCAGGCGGAAGATCGCGTCCTCGACTCGATATGGGGATGGTCGGACGGAAATGGTCAAGGTGACACTTGAATGCAGCCCAACGCTCCGGCATTCACGCGTCAATGCTTGGGCCCCACAAGTACGTCACCGTATCGCACACTAATCGCCATCGACTGCCATCGATGCTTAGCGCGTGGAATGGAAAATCGAGCCGCCCCGGGTGCCGCGAAAGCGAAGCAAACCGAGTTTGATGCTCGAACGCTCAAAGTGTCAATCATCGCTGTCATAACACTATCGCCGGGAAGACAAGGGACCGTATCGATGCGGCCTGATCGCAACCGAAAAAGGGTCGGCATTCCGCAAGGTCCGGTGTGCCGATGAAGACACCCCCGAACGTTTTGTCATTCTTTCACTGCCGCAGGGCGCAAAACGGGGCGCAACACAGCTGGTGCTGTCGAGTTCGATCACCTTTGCTGGGCGAGAAGCAAAAGAACAAAAACAAAAAACGGGAGCTAAAAGGGTGACGAACGATCGGCGGGCTGTCCGCGGGGGCTGTAAATGAAAATACAAACTCAAACGTGGGGGAGAACATGGGAGGTGTGTGAGAGGGAGGAGCTTTTCATCGCGTAAGTGCATGCCAGCTGTCAGGAACTTATCACTGATCCTTCGTCCCGAATGGTGTACGCGCGCGCGCGCCCGTACCTGTTCGATTGGCTTCAACCTGCTCGGTGTCCACAGAAGCGTAAGCGAGGGACGAATGGATAAAGGCATCGTGCATCGGTGTTGCTGGCGTACGTATTTCCTGCCCCATTCCCCATGGTTGGGTTGGCTGACACACCAATCTTCCTTCGTGTCACCGTTTTCCAGCGCTAACCGCTTGTGATCGACATTTCAAAGGAGTAATCTACCAATGCGGAAACATCTGCCCGAAGAACGAGCACAAGGTGGCCCGAGGTGTTGAGGAGCGAGGTGTTTCGTTCCAACCCTCCAAAGCCCACCGCTCGGGTGACAAGTTTCACCCGAGATTTCATCGAGCGATACTGCGATACCCGCACCAGCCAGCCAGCCAGCCAACAAGGACCACGGCTCTCGTGTAAATATGCTCGCGCTTGTTCACTAAACAATGGGTTATCTCTCCCGCCGCCCCACAAACACCGCTTTCTGTTCTTTTACATCTCAACCTTTCCTTCCCAGTCCCGTGACGGTTGACTGCCTCACCGAGAACGTTGAGATGAGGCCGAGCGCTGACACTAATGAATTTTCCGCACCTTCAACCAAAGCGAATCGATTTTCGTCGGATGCGGTAGAATGGGCGCGGCGGGCTTGCAGAACCGAGATAAAGCCGCATAAAACAACACCGGTGCACTCTAATGAGCCTTATTTCTCGCACCCCCGCCCCGCACTGGTCTAATAAACAATGCCTTCGGCGGAGGGGTTCTTGTAGCTCCGAGCACCTAACGAAGGTGACCAAAGTGGCGCGGAGATGAAGAATGCAAGCGTTGTCCATTCCGTTCCTATCGCGAAGATCATAATCCGGTGCCTCTAGGGAGTTGAAATACCCTCTAATGCACAAGCAGACAAGTGTCATATCTAACAGAGATAGAGAGAGAGAGAGAGAGAGAGAGAGAGAGAGAGAGAGAGAGAGAGAGAGCAGGCGGATGATAAGCGTAGATGTGTGTGTCACTTAAGAATGCTTTATGGAGGTATTATACTCATCTGTCCGAGCCGTTCGCAACAACTCCATTCCTTGCAGCGCATTGAAGTCTCTTGAGAGTGGTCAGAAAATTTATACAAAAAAAAACCAATCGGTGCAGATTTTTATTTGTCCCCCCATTTTCAAAGGACAATCATAACGATCGGCAAAGAGATGTATTAGCATAAAACCTCATGCTTGAACAAACGTAAAAAGACTCCCTCAAAAGGGAGGGGGGGGGGGGGGAACTCGTAAACTTTAACGACGCAAAGATCTAGATTGCTCTGCCGGGTTGCATCAATCGGTTTGGGTGAGGGCGATTTATTTCCACTCGTTTGCGATCGAAAGGAAGACATTTTTCTAAACCCAAGTACGACTTCATCCAACGGCCGATCTCATTGACGGGCGGTTTGTGTAAATCTCGTGTCAAAATGCGGCGGGCAGCAGTGGCGACCATTACTGTGTAGACCACATTGATAATCGAGCGATCGATGCAAGCCCATTTGCGAGCTGGCGAGTTGCGCCTGTCGAGCATGGCCAGCAGTCGCACGAGCGAGCGAGAAGGAAACGTGTAATGGTGTCATCATCGGATCATCATCTTTCATCGTTCGCCAGCCTGCCTGGAAGCCTAGGCCGTTGAAAAAGGGCTCAGGGCACAACAAACAGTGCATTAGTTATTAATTTCTCAAGCTTATCAAATTTATTGCTTTGACTGCACTGAGTATAAATCCTGCTTTGCGGCCATACCCCAACTCCATCCTCCTCTTGCACTGCACTGAACGAATGACGAACGTCGGACGAATGCTTTCAGATACGGTCTCTCAACACTCTGTTCTCCTCCCTGGTGCCCGCGGTGGGCTCGGAGTTGAAGGGGCAGAGCGTCGTGAGCAGACGTAAATAAAGGCACTATTTTTATCGATTTATTTTATAATTGTATGTCCATCAACATTCCGCAGGCAGAGGTTGGCTGGTTGGCCTCATCCTCCTGCTCCTGCCGGGTGTGATGAGAGTGTGATGGGCTGAAGAAAGCGATCCCGGTGCGAACACGGACGATCGGGGCGCTGTACGGATGCATGATGATTGCAGAAAAACGCAGCCCGGCGGTGTCCATCAGACTGCATCAAACCGTTCACCGTCGTGACGTTCGGTGGGGATCGTTGTTTTGTGCGCTTGCGTATTTCGTTGCGAGTTTAAAGGGGGTGGGGGGCAGGAAAAAGACGGGAAGCCCGCTGAAGAAGCTTGATGCTAGTTCGAAATGGTAGGTTAGGCGAGCGATTGGATTGGTGTGTTCTTTACCGAGGCAATGGCTATTTGTTACGAGTATTATTAGGAATTTGCGGTGGCGGATGGCAGCTGTTTGCTGTTCGAAGGCGAACGGGCTCGTGTTATCTTTGGAGAGCTGTTTGTGTGGTGTGCCCGAACGGATAGAGATTCAAGCGATAGGTGCATCAAATCTAAATAAAATGATTGTAAACTTTAATTTTATTTTTTGGGGCATATCAAGTACAAAGAGCAGCATGAATATCAAGAACATGTGCCATGTTCAATACTTGCACAACTTGCAGTCCGCAATCAGTTTTGACTGCTCAGGTTTATCAAGTGCTGCGGCTCAGTCTTGGGTGGATCGATAATGTACCGGTGTGGTATGAAGAGTCGCAACCCATTTGCCTTCCATCAGCGCATCTTCGTGTGTTCCCGCGCAACGGATGAGCTCCGAAGCCTTCAACGAGTTTAACGATAAGCCGCCTCTAAGTACAGCGCCTACTAACCCCCGTTACGGCACTCAACCACCGCACACACACACACACACACGGCAGCTGGGTCGAAAGGCAAAGCGAATCAAATCGCAACGCAGCACTCTTGGCGGCTTGAGAAGGAATTATTTCACGCTGGATTAGCATTATGATAAATGCATTTTTAATTGAAAATATTTCTAATTGATGGGTTATTGGCGGGGTAACATTATGTTTTATGCGCCTTCAGCCTGCCGCTCGCAGGTTACGCCTTGCCCCACGCATACCACCCAATCGGCAAGCTTTCACACTGATTGCGGAAGACTTATTCGCTGGCTATCCGCAACGCAACCCGAAGCTGATAGTAACACCTTCGAATGGGGTGATGGTGTACAGCTGCCGAGTCATAATGAGCCAGGCAGCGCGGACAATGCAACATCTTCATGCAGCATCTTGCAGCGGTTAGTTATGGGACAATAAAGTTTTACGACCGGCAGTGGACCGGGTGCATCGTTCAACACCGGGTGGCAGGTGCAGTGCGAATCGGGGGGTGCTCAAGCTGGTGGTGGGTAAGGTACGGTTAGTACACTTAGAAGCGTCAACACCTTGGTTTTACCATCGGCTTGAGGTGCATTATTTGCGAAGCAGCCCGAGAAGAAGCAGTACTGATCGAACCAATGCCACCAACGTTGCGCTGGTAAGGGCGTAATGATGCGCGTTTGTACTGATGTTTTATCGTCCTTGTTGTTAAAGTGGAGTAGTTAAACCGTTCCGCTCGGTGGGAGGTTCGTCGCTTGCGCTCCCCAACTCTCAAGTCTATTGTTTTCGTCCGTACCTACGCTACGCTGACAATTGTTTGACCGAATAAATCAAGTCAAGGCTGTCAGGCTGTGGCTGTTGGACGATCTGGACGATCGGTTGACAATTCTAAGCATCGGAATCGGGAGCGATAAATCAGCGACAGCGACAGCTTGAACGCGCGATTTCGGTGCTGCTCTCGATTAGACGACCGATGGTGGGGAGCAGAACAATGTCTCGGGAGGCAACGGTTGCGGCAGCCTGTCGTCGAACGACAGCGAGGAATGTTGCGATTTTATTTACCGCAACTCGTTGTGCAGGTTGAATACCCCGACCCGCAAAACGGGGGTTCTTTTTCCGGTCGGAATGGAAAAGCTAATTTGTAGCTTTATAAATTCGATCGCTGAATAGAAATTTCAATTCAAAGTGCAATTGATTTGTGCGATTGCACTTGCCCGGAAGCAAAACGGGGAACAATCCACCGACCTCCCAATCGGTTGATAACGATCTGTCAATTATCGAAGGCACACACATACACAAACCACTGGTACAAAAGATGCGGTGCTTTTGGTGCAGTTTACTGGGCGACGAGACACGAGCTGAGCTGGTGACTATCGGATGCACCGTTCCGTTTGGTGGTTATGTTTTTCGAGCCGATTATCGCATGGTGGTTGCATCGCGCAATGGCAATGCGCAATTGCGATGAAAACCGTGGCAAACTGTAAGAACGATTGCGCTTTAATCACCTGTTCGGTATGGCGGGAGCAGCGAATGTCGATTGTCGGGGCAAGATCGTTCTACATCAAGATAAAGCCATTCGGGCTACGGTGAGGCCGGGCGGCGAAAAAGAGCCGCCAAAAGAGTCCGCCCGTCGGTCGGTCGGCGCTAGCGCAAACACAATGCGCCCAATCTAAACGGGTGATGATTTCGTTAACGGTTGTCCGCAGAGCCGCGGAGGTTATTGCACTTCCCAGTGGCGACAGCGGGAGAGAGAGAGAGAGAGAGCCCCAGATCGGAACTTCTTTAATCGCGCTTAAGGCGAGACCGTCCAGAGCTGCTGCTGGAATGCTTTCGATCCCGATGCACCTTGTTTTATTGCACAAAATCGTAGGCCCGATTTTGCCGACTGCATTTGCTGCTGCCACACAATTATGATCCATCATTTGCCTGCGCTGCCCATGGTTGAGCGGGGTTTATCCACAGCCACGGGGTGGCCGGGTGTATTTGGTGGCTGATCCGGACGGCAATTACCCACCTCCCGGGCAGCGAATTGCAAAGGGCAATCAAAGTGCAGTGGCCAGTGGCGGTGATTGAACTATCGCTGGGTGGCAATTAAATAACGCTCGATCGTGCCCGATCGCTGCCAATGGAGCACGCGGCGATGGGAGAGTTGGTGCAGTGACGCTAGCAATCATCGACAATCACGATTCGTACGCATCATCATCATCATCATCTGCTTCACCTTCTTAGGGGCAAATGCCATTCCTGCGGTTCTTCCTGCGTGCCAATACATTGTACGCGGAGCGGAGAATTTGCTCCGCATTCCACACACATTCACTCGGGTCAAGATTGAGCTGCACGAAGAAAAACGGGATGGAAAAGTCCCACGGAAAAGGGTCTCGCGAGCGGGCATAATTTAACACCTTTTTCGTTCACCACGCACCACCGTAATGGTAGTGTACGTAGGAAGCTAAAGGAAAATCCAACCAGCACAGTTGTTATAACAATAGAGATAAAGAAAAAACCCTGTTTCAAGGATTAAAAACAGAGTTTCATATGAAATATCGGAAGTACAAACCCGCATACTGCTACACTGTGGCATTGCTGTGCATTTAAAAAAGGGCTGCGGTGCATTCTTCATCGCACGCGTTCCTCGCCGCTGGCAGCGTTGAAATCTTTTATCCGAAACGTAGCGTACGTTTGCCGCAACTGAATGTGGCACGGTGGTGGTGGTGGTGGTGGCGGGATACGTTCGCAATAATTATCCGCGTACGGTGCCACCCGTTCTTTGAGCGTCGACAGGGGCACGAGGGCACCGTTTGGCACCTGGTGGTCGTGCCCACCTTCCCACCCTTCGCACTGGGACAGTTGATGCCCGAGGAATTTCAATTAGTTCGACAGATAATAACTGTATATCAAAGCTGGGGGAGGGGGGAGGGGGCGAGTGGTGGTGGCTCCTCCTGATTCTCTGATCGTTGTCACATTCCCATCAGATTCCTGCATCATCGGCATATGCCGAATCCGTTGCGACAACTCCATCTTGTGCTGTTGCCGCTGCGCTGCGGTTGGGTCGGGTTTTGACCATACGTTTTTCGGAGCTTCGCTGAAGGTGAGGAAGACACATGTCACGCCACACCCGTTCAAAGTACGCGATTGTAGCAGATTATCCGCGCGGGAGTCTTTCTCTTCTCGCGATCGGCAGCAGCAGCAGCAACAGTAACACATTGTGGCGGGAGCAATTTTCTTACATCGTTTTTCATTCCTTCCACAACGTTCCCCAGATGTTCGCTCGGGGCCTTCTGGACTGCAAGGAAGAACAAAACAAAAAAACCCTGGGCACATCCCACACAAACACAACCGTCTACTTGCGATATCTTCATTATGATTAAGCGGCCGTACCCGCACGATTCTGGGCCCGCGCTGCCAGGCAGCGGAGAATGTGACGGTTTCCTTCCTTTCGCTGCGGCCGTTCATCGTTTTCATTCTTGAAGGAAAGGTCTTTCTCGGCAAGGCGCCTAGATCCCCAGCGGCTTATCCACACGCGCACACGCTAATGGACTCTAATTTTGCCACCGTTCTTGCCACCACCGCCGGAACCAACCGACCTAGCTGGCTGGCTGCTGTAATTGGTTGGCTGCGGAAGCAGCAAGATACAAACAAAACAATGTCCGTTATCCTCTCGGACGGGAAAGCGTGCAAAAAAGAACGCGCCTGTACGTGGCGAACTCTCCCCCCGGGTGCAGTAGTCCAATGGGCCAGGCTGTTATCGGTTCGGTGCAATCGGTTTCGGCGAAGGAACCGGGCTGCAGCAGCTCCAGAGCCGTTCACCTTGCCCGGGCAAACTGTTGTTTCGCATGCGCCAACGGAATGCTTTGGGTTGTGCCGTTTTTTTGTTGTTGTTGTTCGTGTCGAATTGTTGCTTCCTTGGTGTTTCGGTTCGTTCTGGCCAGTTTCAAGCCGCTTGGAGGCTAGGTTAACCTAACACGTGGCATTGTTGGGCGTGGAGGATGGCGTTGTGGTGACGACAGGTGGCACACGTTTTCTGTGTAATTAGAAAATACCGACCGCGGGCTGGTTGGTTGGCTGGTGGACAAGCGGCAAGCACCAGCGACACGAGTTTTGGATTGTAATGACATATGTTTAGGCATCGGAATCTTCAATCCATCGGGCAGGGTGTGGTGGGAACATGGCATTCTATACTGGCCACGAAACTGTTTTTGCTCCAAGAGAGTGTTTTAATAGCAGCAAGATAGATTAAATTATGAAATGATCACACCTAATTATGCTTTGTTGAATACAGATATGGTTGCAATTTGTGTTGAACGTGATGGGAACGGTGTTTAGAGCGAGAAGATAAGATATTCAAAATGATCCTGCGCTTGCTAAGATTTGCCACGTAGTGTCCGATTTGATAAAATTGCTGTGATTGTGAATTTTATGTGTTTCGAAAGTGGTGCTGCTGACGAGCGTTCCTGTTTCCTGTTTGATAATAGAAGTATCATTTTGACAAAGGAGGTTAGGGAAATGATCACACATAATGGTGTGCATAAGTTCAATATTGTATAATACTTGTTATAAGGACATAGTCTGTTCAATAATGCTTCTAGAAAGTATATTATTTTACATTTTCTTACAATCTGTTGGTTAATTCTCTCGCTCCAATCCGGTTGGAATCATAAAGTGCAAAACAATGCGTACAAAAAAAAGATCACTTTACACACCACACCATTTAATACGCCATTTGTGTTAGCCCTTGCATCACCAACCCCCGTGAAATCCGTTGCCACTTTCGTTGTGCACGGATTAACGAATTAATCGTGCGACCGACCGATTCTGGTGCCAGCTTTCCCACCGATAAGCACGCGATTCCAGCGAAGCGGCCAATAAAAATTACCTACCCGAACGTGAGCCTCATTACCCCGGGTGGTATGACCAGTGAGTGCATCGCGCCGGAACAACAACAAAAAAAGGAACCAACCCGTTCACTCTCTCGACCTTGGCGATCTTTTTGCGCCGCTTCAAAACCCTTGGCTCGCCCGTGCTCGAACGAGTGCGACAAGATAAAGGTAATTATTGCTAATAATATTTAATTTTCAATCGTCGGTAATTAATAAGTTTGAATAAATGCCTTTGCTGGGGTGGTTTTGTTTGCTGTGTGTGTAAAGGCTGCGCGCGTTGTTCTGCTCCGGCAGGCCAAGAAGAACTAAGAGGCAATGTTGGCTAGCTTCTTAGCTTCGCGAAGAAGCAATGCGCCGAGTCGCATCGGAAAGTCGTATTTCGTACGCTTGTAAATGCGACGGAGTTAGTCATCAATTAGATCTAATAGATATCGCCGCGATCATTTACCAATCCGAACATGGACATTCTCAGGGAGACGGGACAAGGACATTGGTTGGTTTGGTTTTCAGCATTCAGCCACCCGGTACGATAGTGGCATTTTTTGGTCGGGGGTGAAACGGCCGAGACGGAACAATCGGCGCGGTTCGGAGAGATGATGTTACCCCTGGGGAAGTTGGTTGGAGCTACAACAAACACAAAAAAAAACCGAAGAACAACCTCTTACCGGGATGCCGTTGTCATCGTAATTGTCGTCGTCATCTATTGGATTCGTATCCGATGTTTATCGTACTGCAAACTCTACCGGCGAATAGTAGTATACTATCGACAATCGCTGCGCGGCTTTTGGTTGGAGGATGGGAGGCTGGAGAAGCGACAGCAACGCTCTCGAATGCTTACCGCGATCATGGCTTTTACGACCGTGGTACCGCGATTACCTCCGCAAACCAACCCCGAAAATGGGTACGGGGAATTCCTTAACCCCCCCCCCCCCCCCGGTCTGGTATGGTTTTATGCCGGGTAGAATGCTTACCGAAACGTAAGTGAGTGAGAAGTATTAAGGCATTAAAGGTTTCGATTTATTGATCAGCCCCGCAACCAGAGCGGCCCAAGGAGCACAGGAAAAACATGACAGAACCATTCCATACCGACGGCAGCATGTTTCTTCTGCATTCCATGGTGACTGCGGGAGCAAGAGCAGACATGAAGGTGCTTTTGATGCTCGGATAGGAATTCTGACGCGCGGAACGCGCAATATCGGTTCGCGACGCGCACTCCGGCTGGCTGGCACTGCGGGTCCGAACGGACGAAGCAGAACATATGGTTGGAGCAAATCGGAGTGAACCACCTTGGGTGTCCCATCGGTTTTACGATCCATCGTTCGGGAGGAATAATTTTTCAATCACTAATTTGATGTCTCCCGCCGATTCCGGTGTGAGTATGTGTGTGTGCTGCCTGTGAGTGCGTTGGCTCTTTGTTTAGCTAATCGCACGACCACCTCAGCATCAGCTCACTACTAGAGAGCAAGCACTCGAAGCGCTGGCTGAGCGGGATCTTTTTACGAGTCGTTTATGGCGACCCGATGAAGCGTGAACCGTTGCGTTATTAGGCATGCAGACAAAAAGCTTTTTGAATTTTATGTTCGTTTGCTAGGGCCTATTAGTATTAAAATTTCTGCAAAACGGTCACGCTGTAGGATACCTTTAGGCGGACGCGCGCGCTTATGCGTGCAATCGAAATGCGCAAAAATCTTCCCGCTCGCTCGAACGATACACCATGCATTGCGCATCCGTGAGTTTTAACGACTTATTAATTAAGTGCACAGGGTAGAGGCGGACGGTCCTGTGTGCTGTGTGTGACGGCCATGGGGAGGGGGGGGGGTGAATTAATAAAATCCTCACACGGCACGATGACGGAATGGCAAGCGGTGCGCCCGATCGCAGTCCATGGGGTCGAAGCAAACGAAGACATAAAAGCAAGGGATTGCACGGTTGTGTGCACTGGGTTCGCACCCAGGACCCAGGAAGTGGCAGTTTACGCGGGCAACGATAAAAGAAAAAGAAAACCCCCCCCGTGTGAAGAATTTATTCACCCCTATTTTATGGGGCACCATGAATCAGCGATAATGATCCCGTGAATTCTAATGCACGTACAAATGGTACGCCATAAAATAACACTTGTTGCACCCGTCGGTGCAGGTGTGCTGCATTTTGGGTGGGGGAGGGACGTTTGCACACCTGTGTCTTTCAGGCGGATTGCGAAGGGGAGCTTGTTGGGAGGTGTTTGGTTTCATGTTCTGCTACACTAAATTTTGCACGCTTTGAAGGTCATCTCTAAACGAAAGTCCACTCAAAAGTGGATAACTGGTTGTACGATTTAAAAGAATGTTGAACAAGAAGATGATGGATTTGTAGCTGGGACTAGTTTCGTATTTATAGTTTCTGACTGTTTCAAGGAAAAGCACAAATTCTGAGACTTATTCACCACAAAGCTCGGCCCCAGCCAATAACTCATCGAGCTGCATGCGCGTAAGAAGGTTGTTAAAGATTCAGATGTCAGATTAAGCGGTTCGATGCAAGATCACACAGCAAGTTGTTTTTTCTGCGCCTTCCGAAGTGGATGACATCATTATCCCTCTTAAGAAGACGTAAAACCTTAAAAACCTAACAACCCTCAGGAACAAATTAACAATCACGACGCCGATGGCCTCATTACACCTCATCAAACCACACCACCACCTTAAACGATTGCACAAAGCCAAAACTTTATGACCACGGCTCCTTTAAAAGCTTTTGACATTGAAATCAACTCAAAGCGTTCCTGCTCGACGCCCAACGTGCAGCCTGGGATGTCGGGCGTTTCGTGATGCATATGACAAAATATTTTCCCCAAACAAGACTGGCCTGTGAGTCGGTGGGATTTGTAATGGATATATCTTGCCCCGGGCCTCATCCGGTTCCCCACCTTCGTGCTTTGCAGCGCGCCCATATCCACCGTGCGTGCGACGGTGCACCATCGTACCCGACGCCAAGTTGACGAGTGGAGTAGTAAACTCAATCTCAAAATAATGATGCCATCGTATTTGCAAATACTGACGGATCTGTCACTGTGTGTCCATCGCGCAGCGTTCGGACCGTCGAGACTGGGCCTGGGCTTAGCCCGTCAGAGCGCATCAGCGTGCATCGCGCATCTTGTCCGCCCGACGGCCGTCTGACAGGGTGAGAAGCCGAGTGAATCGCATCTATTTTCCACTGTGCGCTTGGGGTGGTTCGCCACCAGCAAGCCAGGGCGCAGCCAGTGCTGGTAATCTATCTTGAGCGCACATTTCGCTACGTGCAGTCGTCGGCAGTCCGTCAGCGCTTTGCCGCGCGCGTCCCAAATGGTAAGTGGATCAACCTGACCCCGTCCGGAGCTGATTCGCTGCCGTGCGCTTTAGCCGTCTGTGCAGCGGTGCCATCAAATATCTTTCCACCGTGGGATGAATGGGATGGCTGGACCTCGGCTTCTACCATTTGCTTAATCGGGCCGCTCTTTTGCCGTTCGTTTGCTGAAGCTTGGCGCATCTCAGCGCATCACTGCCCCCCTCTCCCGTTTCCCGGGTTGGGCAGGAGGAAAATTATGAAAATTAGCACCGGATTATGAGAAAACATAGATAAGCAATCTTGACGAAATCGGCTCACGCCATCCGGCCAATGGTACGAGCTACATCCGTACGCGCAATAAACAGAGAGAGAGAGGGATAGATAGAGAGATAACATATTATAACTATTATTGACTTTGACAAGAGCAGATATGGCAGGAATGCCCGCACCGAAGTGCACCAAAGTGCCGGTGCTGTTAATCATGGTGCACTGACTACACAGACACACACACACACAGTGAGCAGCACACAAGAATGCACACTCACGGGATCTCGCCCGTTCGGCCGAGGAAGCTGGGTGGGAAGTTTTCCACCGGCCAGCGCCCGTCCGTCGACGATCCGAGCGCTTCAGCAATCGAACGATTTCACGATTGCATAAGTAAGCGGAATAAATTATTCATGTACGCACCACGCGGACTTAAAAGGCCAGGTTCTCCGGTACGGTTTTGTACGGCGATTGCTTCTTGCCTTTGCCAGTCGGGCAAAGCCGCGAGAGGCTGGGAGGGATGGGATTTTGTGCCGGCAAAACGGGCGAGATGTCGAATCGATTCGTCTAATAACACGCATCGCTGCAAAACCCATCCATCTAGCGACCATGCTGATGCTGCTGCTGCTGTTGCTGCTGTAGCCGGCCTTCGCCCGGGTGTCGATTTTAAGCTCTTGCGCATCTCGTATATTGTAGGCAAGCGCCCGGGCTAGGTTTCGCACATTTTTATATGGCGAGCAATTTTGCTGTAAGTGTCATTGTCGATTTATGCAGTCCTGGAGCACTGGCACGGGTGTACGGTACCCGCGTCCAGGTACTCGCGAATGGATTGGCGAAAAGATTTACGATTCCCCCCACACACACACACGTCAGCATTCCGCGATCTGCTGATGATGAGGCGATAATTTGGTGCGAACAGAGAGCGCCTGTTGAGTGTCTGCAGGACTTTATATGTGTGTGTATATCAGCTATCAGCTGTAAAGTGCATTTATTTTATTGCAAAAAGGAGAGCTGATGCACAGCTGCAGCATATGGGGGTTCTTCCTTCATTCCATCGGTTTTGAGACGCTACTTGTAATCGTTACATTTTAGGCAAAGATTAAGAAACGAAGAATCCTTTTTTTTTTACTTTTCGTTCAAACGTTCCAATTACATCATCCAGCCCTGCGGCACCTGCGGGAGTCCGCAGTTCAATCGAGAGCTGCGTCCAATTGCACCCTTGCCAAACGGAAGAAGAAAAAAGCGCAACGCGCGTGTTGAAACGTGCGCATCGCTGCAGCGCATGCGGTCCCCCTTTGAGCGATGGCAAGATCGTGTTGACCAGCTGACAGGACAATTCCCGCATTCATCTGCGAACGGCAAAGCCCTTCGGCCCACAAACGGTGGGAAATGAGCCTTTCACAGCGCTGCAAGAGCGGGCGCGCGAAACCACCACCCTTTTAATGTGCGACCGATTCACACCCGCGTCCGGCTAAACTGTCCCAAAGGCGCGTGGTTTGGCATGATTTGGCGGTCCGTTCACACCATCGCTTCCTATCGTCTGCCCATTTCCCCGATGACAGCTCGGGACGGATAAAATAAAAGCTCACGAGCGTGTGTGTGTGTGTGTGTGTGTGTGTGTGTGTGTGTGTGTGTGTGTGTGTGTGTGTGTGTGTGTGCGTCTGGTGGAATTAGATTTCGTTTTCAATTAAAACCGTTCGCATTCGTTCCCCCCATCCCATTAATTCTTGGCCACGATCTGCAAACGCGGGGCAGAAGTTGCTCGCGCAGCTCGTGAAACACATGCCATCCGGCTTAGCCCTGCGGTGGTGACCAGGACGTTTCGTGCCGTACCTGTCTGCCTGGTCTGCCGGCTTCCCGCTCTCATCGATCCAGTGTGTGTGTGTGTGTGTGCGTATCTCGTCGTTGTTGAGCCAGCCGCTTCATCCCCCGAGCGGAGGGAATTTGCTGGGTGTGAACCGTCGATCAAAAAAGCCCGAGCGAGGGTGCGAACGTTTCACACACACACACACACAGACAAGCACGCCCGGTTTGGTTCAGTGTCCAGGGCGTGCTAATGCGACGAAGATCAAAACTTCCGAGCACCCGATGCGACCGGAGAGCGGTCCGAGGGCGTAAAAGCCAATTGACATAAATCCAAACATAAATCAACTGTGCCTCACTCAAACTGTGGCGGTGGCGGTGGTGGCAGCTAGTGGCGATCGAATGATCGTGAGTAATATTTCATAACAGATAGATACATACACACACACACACTATGGGTGAGTCAAGCGGCACCAAACAGAATCGGCGGCACCGCGTTTCAGCGATGCATGTGCGATTCGAGCCGCACAAACGCATTCACCCGCCGTGGTGTGGGGTGTGGGATGCGAACGGGATGCAAACGGGACGGGACGACATCAAGCGCTCGTGTCGCGTGATCTTATTTTGCCCTGCCGGGGAGGGTGAAACTGGTGCAACCTAGACAGAGGGAAGGGTAATGTAAAGCACGAATTAAAGATTCCCACCCGAAAGTGGTGGCGGAGGTGTGAAACAGAACATTCACAAAGCCGCAGATAATTAACTTTTGCGTCGGCTGCCACGGGCCAGCAATGATCGGCGGACAAACCGATCTTGTGTGTGTGTGTGAAACGCGTAAAAAAGAATGTAGAATAAATTTTCTATCGACAAGACTTCGACAAGCGACGAACCCTTTCATGTACGCTCGCTGTTTGCAGCGTTAATCAGCACTCCGTAAAGGTTTGTGGTGCCAGCGACCGAAAAGAACATACATACAGGCAATTCCCCCGGCACTGACAGTCGCACCTCAATAATGAGGCACACGAGATAAGGCGCAAGATAAATTGTAAAATTGATTTCTGCAAAACGGGAATATATTATTTGCCCTGCGTCCCCTGGGATTGGCCGTGGCAAAACTCTGCGCGTGCATCATGCGATCCGACCGGGCGGGGATGTTCCGCCGGGCAAGATTCACACTAATTTACAGGGTTGTTTTTTTGTACATTTTTGCCTGCGATTCATCGGTGGTTGGGAGTAGGGTGAGAAGTAACACACAAAAAAAAACAGGCGCAACTTTTCGTGGTGTGTGGGGTTGTACAGATGAAGTAAAAAAAAAAAACACCCGTAAACATTTGTAACCCCTTACGTCCTACGAATAATGCCGGAGATTGTCATAAATTTTCGACGAAAGTAAATATTCCTCATCTCGCACTTGGACGTCAGCGGTAATTATACGCCAGCATATGTGCGTGATTTATTTGGCATGATAATCCTGCGTCCGGCGTGTTCAGCGCGCCTCGGATGGCTTTTCGCGATCGGAGGCTGCATGTGCATCAATGGCAGCAGCAGCAGCGCACCCGGCTGGGAAAAGTGGCCGTACCGAAACGAAAATTAAACAACTCACGCTCAGTGCAGTGCGGTGCGCGGGTAGGCAGCAGGAGAAGAAGAAGTAGAAGAAGAAGAGTGTGAAGAAGAAGCATCATGCCGCCCAAATCGACGCGTAAAGATATTTTTGGTAATTTATGTGTCCGTTAGTACGTTTGCCACCTTTCACAGGAAACACGACCCCGCTGCCCGGTGGCGTATGGGAAGATTAGAGAGACAGAGAGAGAGAGAGAGTGTCGGATGTGCTGGGCAGAGTGGGTACCGATGGAGACGGAGTGCAGACACACGAAATTGTACAAAAATTGTGTATGCTCAATAATAAAAAAAAGAAAACCCATCACCAATAGCGATGGTGTCATTTTGTGTTTATATTTCGAACCGTCTAATATTATGTCAATTATTCGTGTTTCCATCCCAATGTAGCGTGATGAGTAACGCTTCAGTGTTCGGGCTTGTGCTGCCCGATAGCGTCCCAAATTAACGCAACGCACTCGATGAAAAACGAACCATCATCAGCTAACAATCGCTCTGCTACCGCTTTTTGATTATCTGTTTTGATTTCTGTCGCATTCATTCCATCCCGCCATCGTTCGTATTCGTTAGGCAAAGGTTTATTGTGTTTTTGTGTTGGTATCAAAACAAAAACAAAGGTTAGATTAATGATTACCGAAAGCGACATGGGCGATAGTGAAGGCAGAAAGATTGGTCGTGTCCTTGAGCTCGGGATGGAATGAGTTCATTGAACGACCAAGTGACCGCACCCGCGTACCGGGAATGTTTATGATCCCGTAGCTTAATGAGTATGACAGTTTTGTGCACAGTTGTAAAGGGACAGGCAAACCGTTTACGATTGCAACAACGGAGAGCGCGTGCGAGTGTGCGATCCGTTTGGGGAGCAAAAACAAATCCGTCAATTTCCACTCGACATGAACATAGTTCACCGGCAAAAAGAGGAAACATTATTTCCCTTGCGCAATGCCACGTAAATGCCATCGGCTAACGAATGCACCTGCACCCAGCACCTGCAGCCGGGATTCGTACGGGGTGGAGAAAAACTTGAAAGTTCATTTAGACCGATCGTTTGCGTGTGCGCCAGTGGGCGGTGGGCCGCAGACGGTGGGCCGTTTTGCGTTTTGTAAATCTCGCTTTGGCAACATTTTGAGCACAGCTTAAGCAAAAAAGAAGAAGAAAAAACCCCCGTCAACCGATTTGAAAGGCAGAGAAGCTACAGCTAGAAGCCGACCCAATGCTTATGATTTTCAAACCCGTCCATGGGATGGGAAGCTTGGTGCTTGGGGTTTGGGGCAAAAAAAAAAGGCGTCGAAGTGTAATGGCCTTCGCCTGCCAAATGCCAATTGATCACGGGACTGCGATAGGGTAGCTCTCGCCTCCGCACCCTCAACCCCTGCCCGTCGCGGGATGGCTAAAGACCGGGAGAACCGGGGCAGCCTGGGAATGAAAGCTCGGTAGAAACTAGAAATACCACCCACCAAGCGGCGTACGAAGTAGTTTAGCCACCTTTCCCATGCCGCCCGTGCTGCCCAGCACGGTGGCCCACTGCCAAGCCAACCCACCACCACCACCACCACCCTGCTAACGGAGGTTTTTCTTCCGTTCCCTTTTTTCGTACATTTCGTGGTCACTCACCAAAGCCCGATTCCGAGAGCTTAAAACATAATTCTATCCTCCATTCTTTGCGTCGCTTTACGCGTTTGTTTTTTTTTGTTGTTGCTGCTGCTGCTGCTGTTGTTGTGGTTTAATTTCCGTCAGCAGCAACAGCAGCCACCACCACCACCACCTTCCACGGCCACATAATGCACCGACGACCGGGTGCGCACACGCACTTCACTGCCGTCATAAGACGCCCGCCGGGGGTCAGAAGGTTCCTTCTCGCGTCTATCTAATGGGTCTTAATTAACTGTTTGTTTTACTACCGTTGCACATCCATTTCCCCGACTTGCATTCCATGCCGGGAGGATCCGGAGGGGGTAGTTGAGGGGGCGTAAGCACACATTCTTCTTGGGGCCGGCAGCGCTTAATAGCCTCCGGTCCTTTTCCGTGTACTGCCAGCCTGCGCAAAGCAATTTGCAGCCAACATCGATTTAATGCCACCGATAGTAAAATCGTAGGAAAAACGATTTACAAACCAATCCTACAGACGCGCTCTTTCTGAGGTGGAGCGTGGAAAGGGGGGTGAAACGGCCCATTGATCAAAGGGGTGATTTATTGAGCATTAACACATTTGTCTGTTTTACTCGATCTGATATCCGATAGGGAGACGTCCGTGAATTGTTATTAAAACTCCAGTGCCGTCTTTACTGCGGCTCGATTACTTGCGTAATGTATGCGATGTTTGCTGCTATCTCACGCGGGCAATACGTCACCACCGCCAAGGCGATTTGTGCGACAATGTTTCCCCTTTTCCAAACGGGCAATCGATCCGCACATAATCTACCCCCCTTTTGTGCAAATGGGGAAGGGCGGGGGGGGACTTTTCCTGATACCGTTACCGACGCTAGCAGCCCCTTTTTCGAATGCAATTGAATGCTATTTGCAAAGCAATTGCTGCATATTTAACAGAATTGCTGCGCTGCTGCAGTACCAAGCGCAAGAATTTCCATAATCCACGACCACGGGGTCGAGCGGATGGATGGTTGAGAGAGTGAGGGAAAAGAGAGAGAGAGAGAGAGAGAGAGAGAGAGAGAAAACAAAATCCAAAACCACGATTACGGGCAACCTTCTACCGTTTCCAAGGGCAACACGAGCATTGGAATCCTGCGCTAAGGAGTGGTCCCACTGCATCTCGTAGCCCGTCGCGGACTTTGTTTCCCTTTTTACCTCGGCGGTTGTTTTTGGAGCGCGCGGGTGTTGGGCTATGCACTTACGAGCGGGAAGGAAGGGAGAGAGGCCCATTTGCACTTTTGCTTTGTTCACAAATTATGCGCATCGACGGATTGGTAGTTCGCGTACTTGACTGCGTCGCGCCGTTGTTTACCAAAACGGTGGCCCCTCGCGCACACACACACACCCGAGGGAGGTCGTCGAACGAGGGCAGGAGGGCAGGGAAAAAAGAGAGAAAACAAAACACAACCGAACCAATCTCCCTTCGCCCCAATGGTGACGTTAATGTTCTTGTTGCTTACCAGCACCGCCACCCACCGCCAGGTTCTGAGGAGAGACCGACAGGGGCAGACGTTGGAGAAATTCGTGATTTATAAACAATTCGTACGAATATGTGAACACAAGCACACCGACAAGCATTGTGAGGAATTCCTTGTGTGCGCAGTCCTGAATTGGAATTCGCTGCCCGATCGTGTCCGATCTTTTCGGGATTAAGCCCGGGCGGGCAAAGGGCGAGATGGTCTCAGCTGCATTTGCTGTTTTGTTTTGCAGCATGAAATGCCATTTCACGAGGCAAAACCGAAATAATTAAGCAAGTAAATTTCTTAAAAAAAAAAATCTTCAAAATTATAGTAGATGGTTTTCGACAGAACAACACATCCGTTTTGTTTGCCAATATAGTCAGTCGGCGTTTACAGCATGAGCCAGAATGTCTATCGCATCCTCACGGTTCGTCGCTTGCCGCCCTGCAGTGTGGAAATCATGCGATTCCACCACCAAACGACCTTCCTACGCCAGCTTTCTCACACTATCCATCCGACCTGCTGGGCTGGAGGCCGGCCGAGCGAGATTCCAATTGCTTTCTCCTAACGGCCGCTGGACGGGAGACAACACTCAGCTCAGCCAGAATCCCATCCCAGCCAGCTAGCAAGTCTGCTGAAGCGCAAAGCGTAGCATCGGAGGGACGCTCGAGCAGCGATCGTTCGAGAAAGAGAGAGAGAGAACGTGAAAAATAATAACGAAAGCGATAAATTAAATCAAAATATTCAATTTACATACAAATGGCACTGGAGAATTAATTTATTCAAATTCATCCGGCAAAATAATAAAAAATAATAATGGCACTATAATGCTGTCGCGCGTAAGGTGGTTCAATCTCCCGCTCGCAGTCGAGAAGGGTCACATCGGTACAAGGCACACAGACAGACAGACACACACACACACACAACGAAATTCAGCCCTCCAGCGCAGCTAATCTTAAGCTAGCACCAGCGGAATGACGATTCGATGACAGCGTTGACGATCGTCGATGTGTTGTTTTGTAAAGAGAAACGGAGCGGTGCGAGTGGCAGGCTATTGCTGTTAGGGAACCGAAATGTGCGCTGTTGTTGATGCGCTCTTCGGGCAAAGCAAAGTGCCCTCGATCGAAACGATCGTTTACAGGCTGCGAACTGAGAGCCGAGCGAGAAGGATCGTAAATCGGGCCGACGGAATTCGGGGCACATCATATCGGTGTTGGGGACGGGGTTGGAATTTGAATCAATTCATAACGGATGGACAAAGCACACACCGTGTGCTTTACAAACTGCTGTTTCATTTGTTCACATTCCCAGCAACCTTGACGGAACATAAAGCGGAAACAAAAACATAGGGCTACAATAGGGATTTAACGTAACGAAAAGCTTGTGTTTTCACAATATGATCATCGAACTCCAACTGTTTGGCAACTGTAAAACAAAAAAAAAACCAACCAGACGAGGATGAAAATCGAATCCGATTTCGGTGGCCAATTACAACATCGTGGCCCATTAGTTGAGCCACCCTAGGGTAGTCGAGCGAGTCGGGACGGTTCGATATCGCCGCGGTTCATCATAACCCTAAGGCACTTTTAAATGCTTCACCGTTGACATTTTGGGCCACGGTGAACGCTTTCGAGCGCGCAGCACGCTTGCATACCAGGGACAGGGGTTGGGTGCAAAGTGCTCGCAAGCGTTACGCAAATGTGAAACCCATGTGAAACATTATTTAGCGGAACACCCGTGCAGTGCAGTGTGTGGCAGTGCAGGCCCCGTTGTACTTCCATTAGCACCGCCGGCCCAAAACTGTGCACACGCCTAATCGTTCGATCTTTCGGTTGGGGTACACATACCGCCACCGCCGCCGCCACTTTGACACTCTTCTCCCAGCGGGAGGGGAAGTTTATGGGGTTGACTGCTTTGACTTATGCTCTCGTGCGGTGGGGAGTGAGTGTGGGGGTGGTAATTCGTAATCTCGGTGCTTCGATCGATGGGCCCGTAGCAGAACGTCCTCCTGGCGGTGGCGGCCCCCGGGTGGACATTCGTGCCAGTTTCGTTGGAGGCAGGACCGGTAGGAGGGTGATTGCATACCGCACCGGTGTGCCACCGTCACCTGCCGGAAAGCATCCAGAGAGGAAGGGAAAGGGAAGGGGCTTGATTGCAGGGGCGGATGTGTGTACCCACGACGATCGAAAATTCTTCAAAGATCGCTTTTAAGGGGGGGGGGGGGTGGGGGAGTGGGATCCGCTAGCTAATCTTGATTCGAGCTCGATTCCTGCACTACTCCCGCGCACAGCAAATGTGTGTCAGCAGGCGCCCTGTGTTTTGCACCCGCTGGAAGTTTAATTATGCTGCATTTTGTGAGCATTATGTGTAAAAATACAGCATATCGCAGTATGCACACGCGAAGTATCATAAAACATCTGCCTACAGTTTTGCACCTTTTGCAGCTGCCTGTTTTAGATTAATTTGGGATAATGCTGCAACAGCAAGGCTGTAATGGCTGTACGACGTTCGCGTTTTTCTTCCGATTGCATGATGCGAAGTCGTGCTGTATCAAGAAATCAAATAATATTATGTTGTGCCGAGTAGTCGCATACTGTTTCCCCCATATCCGTGTTATTAACATTATCTTCGATGGCGATTAAAATTTCATCTGCCCGCGCTGCTGTGCTGTCTTCCCACCCCTCGCTGGATGAAATGCACCCGCTGCGGGTAAAGGTCGTGTGTTTAGAAGCAGCAGCTAAGCGGGGCAGCAGCTAAGCGGGATTGTAAATACGCAAACAACAAAAAATGGCGATAGCGAAGGCACAAAACAACAGCCTGCCTCGTTTATTGCAAAAACGTTGTGTAGGGCGAGATGGCGCGTAATTGCCACTTTATTATCGAACGATCAGGGCGCAACGATCGGTAAGCGACGAACCCGGCACTCGGCACAACAAGGATCGCCCCGTTGCCATTTACACCCGCCTGTTAGTTAGCCCGGGTGTCAAATTATGGATGGCTGCAGGAAGCGGTAAAACCCGAGAACGCCCCACACGATCGTGCCGTGCCACGGTTGATTGGTGGGAGGGTGGGGCTGCAGCTTTCTGTGTGAAAAGGGTAGCATTTAGATGCTCACACACAGGCGAGAACAGGCGACGTGGAAAAAAAGAAAAGCACACACTGCAACAGAGAGATACACCGCACATTATGATCATGTGTGCGCGCCCGGCAAATGTCGTGCTGGTTCGATCGAGGCGTTAAACCGATGGCTGTGTGTCCCCGTGTGCGTCTTTCTACGGCGCCGCTGAGGGGAAGCTAACACACTAACAAAATAAAAAAAATTAAACAAAATAGGGGCTTGCAGCTTGCGTAATGCATTTGCCGGCGCTAGAAGTGCAAAGCGTGTGCAATCACACACACACGCGATCATGCCACGAGCCGCGCAAGGTGAGCGAGTGGGCAAGCGCCTGTTGAATCACAAATTCTCCACGGTACGGACAACCAGATGCCAGCGGAGGCCAGTGGGCCATCTGTTGAGCACTGTGACCGCTTCATTCAACTATGACGGACAAAACGGAACACGCGAGAGGTTGCGAATCCGCTAGCTTGGGGTACGTAACAATTCCAGCGCCATGGAAACGGTTTTGTACCGAAAGAGCGTTAGCCGAGCGCCATTTTTGAACCGCTCACGAGCTAACCCTCACTCGCAGGGTCCCTCTTTAGCACGGGATATGGCATAGTAGAAAAGTGTCACCATCTTCCACCATGCTCGAAACGTGACAAAATCATTTATTTCAGTCCACTTCAGCGAACGAACCCCTGCTCCTCTTCCCACATTGTACACCGCACGCCAGCAGTATCGATCCGGGGCCTGGTCGGTCAGAAATCATCGCAGTGCTTAACTTTTACGATTATGACCTCGGTGGTCGTCAGCCAGCGCAAGTTCGTGAAGCGCTTAGAAAGGAGCATAGATAATGTGGGCTAGAGCTTCGGCTAGCTTTCGATGCAGAGTCAAGCTCCCAAGCTTTTCCGCGATAGAGCGAAAGGCTTATATGTGTGTGTGTGTCTGTACGAAACTTTCCATCCCGTTCCTGGCAGCAGGTATTTTATCTCGTCCTCGAACAAGGGATGACACATTTGATCGTGCGGCTCCACCATCTCGCCACGCATCTCTCCCCCGTTTGGTCAGTTGCTGGTTGCCGTAGCGAATCGTGGTACAAAATCATCGCCGATTAAGCTACCCCGGTGCGCACTATGGCACACAGGGGGGGGAGAAAAAGGACAATATTTATGTCTCAATTCGTGCACAAAGACGAACACGCAAAACTCCGTACGAAAGCGTGGGTCAGTGTGAAATGTAAACGTATATTATGCCCGGCGACGGGCAAGATTGAAACGGTTTTGCAATGGTTAGTTTATGGAGAGAGAGAAAAAAGGAGGTTAAGCTTGTACGGGTGGGAGTGAAGCCGACCGAATGGGTTGAAAAAAACGCCGCCGGTAGAGGGCTGGCTAAATCGAAGACAAATGTAGAGCCGATCGTTTGACGGGTTGAGGTTTATATCGCTTTAAGTGCGGTGTTTAACCATCGCTCCAAACGAATTGCATTGAATGAAGTTTGAGAAAGATTAATTTCTTTTCATAAGCCAAAAAAAAACACACACACAGCTCACTTTTTGTTCTCACTCCTATCAACCTTTGTAAACGATTCGAAGGGGTTCTTTAATTTCCTTCCCCTCCCTGCCGCAACGCTGAGAGGGTGTTCCATTCCATCATCATTGCCGTCGCCGGGATTTCATTAATTCAATTATGTCCTATCAATAATGTTGCTGGGGGTTGCTCCGGGGGGGGGGGGGGGGCTGCGGTTCGCCGCGATTGCAAGAGGGAAAGGATTCATTCTTCTACTTCGACTGTCGGCTTTTCATATGCACCCGATGCGCACATGGGTGGTTTGGCTGCGCACACCCCTTTACCCGCCAAACAGCATCTTAGCCCCATTCGGCTCGTGCAATTTTGGCTGGTGAAGATGAAACGATCAATACAAAAAAAATACAGGACTTTGTCGGATCGTTAGCCCGCGCACGGGAAACAAAGATTTGTCTCCAGCGCGTGGTGTGTCGCAAGGCCTTCTGCTCCCTCGGCCGTCGGCGGCTGGCACCACAATTTGTACGTCGATACGGTGTTTGGCGGGTAATGCTCGCACGGGAAGAAGAAAGCACCACCGCAACCACGATAAATCGATGAATTCGCGAACAACAGAGTGCGGACGCCCCAACGTCCCCCCCACCCCTCCCCAAACCACCAAAGCACCACCCGTTTTGCGCACAAACAGGCCACGGTGCACCACGGTGAGGAATTTCACGCTGCAACTTTGTTGCGAGGACCGGCTAAAATCGAATATAAATGTAATTTTCGAAATCGTGAGGTTTTAGTTTTTTGTTGTGTAAATGTGTGCGTCTGTGTTGGGAGGGAGCTTGCGCGGGGAGCTTTGCAGTAAAGATCCCGTGTGGGCGCCGGTACAGCTGCGGAAGAAGCTGCAGCAGCAAAAAATGGGACCGTGGTAGCGCGGCGCGCGATCCTTTGCCTCATTCTGCAGCTGGCAATGAAAAATGTACATCGCATCATTCTTTCCGTTTGGCCGCACTCTTCTCCTTCTCCCTCTCTCCCTCTCACTCGACGGTTTGTCCCTTCTCTGCAATCGCACACTTTTATAGCACATTAAATATCGTTCCCAGTGCAAATGCAATGAACAATGGCTTTTAGTTACTCTACAACAGTGCTTGCGCTTCCCGATAAAGATGGCGATTCGTTTTTTTTTTTGTGTGTTTTGGCTGGAAAGCGCAGGCAAACGATTTTTCGGCAAAGGGAAGATTTTATGTTTGGTTGTACTTTATGTAGACATCGGTTTTGTGCTACAGTTCCCCCCGCACTGGATTGGAGATTTATTGCGAATTAAGGCTAGCCGGGTCGGCGAAGCTCGGCTGAGCGGAGCAGAACGGGCATGCGTATCATGTTACATCCTGCCGGCCAGGCCTGACGATCCGTTTCCGTGCGGATGCGCACAATCCGTGTTGTTTGCGTGTTTTCCTACGTCCGGCGGTGCGCGTTCGCTGTGGCTGGTGAATCAAAACCACATTAACAGCCGACACTGGCCACGTACTGATGGCTTCCAATGTGCGTTTAAAATAGGCCGTATCAGTTGTGAGGAGCCTAATAAGCCTGGAATCAGCGGCATGAGAAAAAAAAACAGAAAGGAAGCTTCGATTCGGTAGATCAAAGAACGTCCTTTTTAAGACAGTTTTTTTCCACTCTGTGTAGACTTTGCTCACTGAAATTAGGTTCATCAAACCGGCCACCGGATGTAGCCAGAACGGATACCGGATGTGCATCTGTGCGTGCAGCTGATGAGGATGATGATGAGGATGATGATGATGATGATGATGTGAATTTGTGCTTGCTGCTGATGCGGAAAGATGAGACAAGCGAGTGAATGAGCAAACGAGAAACCACAAAAAGTAAATAATCCTAGCAAATAAGCCACCACCGCAGCCGCCGACGACCCTATGGACCGTGGCGAGGCTTTCCGTAATGAGATTGTGCGGTTTGGTTCTGGTCAATCGTTGGTGGTCCCGGTTGATGCACCGGCAGCAAATGACGCTTGTTTGGCTAATGATGCAGTTGCAGTCAGTCTGTGTCCTATTGTGCGACCGTGGTGCAGTTGTTTTGTGAAGTGAAACACGGCAAACACAGTTGCGCATCGATCCCCGTTTCCGAGCTGCGGACAAATTCGAACGGCATTCCTTCATGGTTGGAGCATAAAATTATTCATGCGAAAAACCACCCATTCGTGGTGGTGGGTGCGCGTGCGAACCTACTGCCGCACTGCCGGTCGTCACCGGTTCGGTCGGTTTTGGGGTTGGATGAGAATTAAAAAGAGATTGAAGTGGCTGTTGGAATTCCTGCAATCAGCACCGGTTCTCGCACCTGCACCGCCGGATGTGCCCAAACAGGCACCATCTCTCTCTGTATGTGTGTGTGTGTGTGTGTGTGTGTGTGTGTGTGTGTGTGTGTGTGTGTGTGTGTTGACCGATCGGTACCGATACTAGAGAAACGCGCACTATCGTTCCCAGCCCGCTCTGCTGGAGGGTCCCAGGGAGTGGAATAATAATAATCGGATAGCACTTCCCGGGGTTGATGCGAATTCCATCAGCAGTATGGCGTCCGGGGTTTGCCGAGATCTACCATGGCCGCGGTCAGCCGTGTACGGCTAATGATCGCCGCACTTTGGAGCGGTTCCACTCGGCCGTCCGTCCGTCCGTCCGTTTTGCCTCCTTTCAGAATGACGAAGATGACCGGAATGATGACGGCGACGACGATTGAAACAGTCGACCTTCTTCACTGCCCTTTTCCAACCGTGCGCGCCTAACCGTACCTCTCTCTCTCTCCCCCCCCATTCCGTTACAAACACCACCATCGGGAAAAACAAGACACCGCGCCGATTCCAAGGTGAGTTTGTTCGGCCGAGGCAGGTTCGTCGCTTGGTGTCTTGCGTGCGCTCTTGTTTTTTTTTTCTTGCCCGAACTCTCGCACCCATCCCTCCGTTTACGGTTCACCGACAGAGCCTTCCTCGTCTCGGTTTCAAACATCAATATTTTTCCCATTGCTTTTACGGCGGCCAACGCATTCGGTGTGTTCGGTGGGAATGGCGAAGGTGCAAGGCAGTGTACGGATCGTTTCCCCCCTGTGCAACATTCCTCTCCCGATAATCGATGAGTTAGAGCATTGCGCGGAGGGAGTTTCAGATGGTGGCGGTGAGCGGGGGTAAAAACGAAGCACCACAAAGTGTGGGGCAGGAAACAAAAAAACATGTCAGCAGTAAATGCATCCATCCTGGGAGACGGACGCACCGATGAGCTTCGCCCAGGATACAGTAAGCGAAGGGGAGGAAAGTTTACGTTAACTATGATTTCAAATAAGTTTACCCTCGCGCCACAGTACCGATCGGAATTTACTGCAAACAAAAACTCATTTTAATTTATGTATTAAGCGGTTAAATTTGATGCGTTATGAGCGTTCGCGCTGATGAACTACCGCGAACGAGTGCGTTCAGTGAGTGGGTTCGTCGCTTACTGAATCTCGTTGCTTTACCATCATCAATCGTTGTGGTGTTGTCGTGTGTATGTTTGGTTGATGGTGGTGGTTTAGCTTCATTTTCCTATCCGGCTGGAAGTAGCACAACCAATTATTAGCCGATTAACTTTCTCCAATATACCACCGCTTTGCTGACAGGGGTGATTGAATTTTCTGCTCCTTGTTGCTGATTTCGTAGCATTAAAAAAAAGAGAGATGATCTTCCGATCCAATACGGCACCCCTCCGGTATGCTTCCTTCGATAATTTTCCAAGACCCGAGAAAACGGTTTCCTGCAAAAAGCATCCAACGGCTCATTTAGCTGCGTTATCCTTCTTTCATCCGCGCTTTATTAAAACGCACGGCAAATCGAAGCGGCCAACTCCCATCAAGCGAAGTGCCCCCCATTTATTGGATCCTACCAGAACAGCGCACAGCGCACGGTATGTGCGGTCGACAATTGCTCCGACGGTCCCGTCGCTTCCCGGGGAGCTGCCGAGTTTTTTTGTTGTTGTTGTTTTTGTGCTGCACCAACCGGGACGGGGCACCAAAAATAGTAATTTCGCTACCATTTCATTACTCCGCAAAACCATGGGATGATTGTTATCGAAAATTGAAGCAACGGGGCCAGGCGAGCGAGTGCAAAAGTAATTCAAAAAAACCGTTCAAAAAATTCCAAACCGCCTTCTACGCCGGCGGCCGGCTTGGAGAGCAGGAAGCAGGCGGAGATGGGTAGCAGCACCATTTCTGGCTTCCTGTCTGGACGGCCGTTGGTCAGGCGTTGTGTTGTTGAGGTGTATTTTTTTGTTTTTTTGCTCGATCCTACCTTGACTGCGCTGCGGTTCCTTTCCTGGTTCCTGCCTCCCTTCGCAACGGGCGGAACGAAATCGAAAAGTGGAACTCCATCAAAGCCGGCGCACCAATACACAAACTCTGTTGCACGGCAAGGGCTCGATACAAAGGGGGAAGCCGTTGTGGGGGATGCACTTCCAGCTCCCAACTGTATCCGAGAGGGTGGGTGGATCGCGGAAGATGATGATCAACAAAATATGACAACGTCGACGAGCGGACGGGGAAAAGGGGAACTTCGGGCAGAACGTTTCTTTGCCAACGTCAGCCAAGAATCCAATGCTCGATTCGAAATGGATCAACACGGACCCGGATGGGTTTGAAAGGGGGGGGGGGGGGGGGGGGTTGTTGTGGAGGACCGCAAACATGCTGCGATGAAAGCGAGCAATGCAACCTTCCCTTCCGCACCACCACCACCCCTTTTATAGCTGGTCGACTATCCGCATCGCGTCGGGCAGGGTGACGCCGAGGCGAACCACAGGATATGTATCAATATTGGTTTTTTCAAGACATCATGTACGGCGACGTTGTTCTCCATTGCCCTTCGCTACACGCACACACACACACACAAACAGACACTCTGCACACCCGTGCTGACAAGTGCCCACTGCCAACCGACCGACCGTTCCCGAGCAGCATCGATCCATCCTTCCCGTGTGGGTCGTGACGGTTCTGGTTTGGATTTCTTATTAAGTTAAGATGTTCTCCCCGGCATATCTACAAAATGTTTTAATGGATTTTGCCCTCCCGTTCGCCCGATGCTCTGTCGCGCGAGTTTCTTCTCGCTTGTCTCTTTCGCTTGCTCGGCGGGAAAAAGGGTTCCGCACCACACCAACAACCCACACCATCGCTTTGCGCCACACTTGTCTGCTTTCCTGCGCTGCCGCAATCGATTAAAAAATCGACCCAACCAAACTGTCCACGCAAGGGCGACCGGGCGGAGCGAGAGGTGGGAAGTCCATGGAAACCGTTTATCCGAACCGATCATCCCCGAACGGGCGGACGCAGCAGCTGCAGCGATGGCGAGGCTACAAAGCATGAGCTCTTACCCCAAACCCAGGGCTGACCTTCCCCGGTGGACAACGGTGTTTGGGGGCACCTTATCGATCGTAAAGCGACCTTCGGCCAGCTTCATAAGCAACGGGGACTCTGCCCTTTTTGCTCGGCCATGTCGTACCGTATCGATTTGCTTGCAATAATTCTCCACCTACCCTTTTTGCCGAGCCGACCTGTCGAGAGGGCACCGTCGAGCAACCTTACTACGGCGTGTGCATACAATGTACAACCGAACGGTTGACCGAATTGCACAGCTTGTGGAGCGCGGCACAGGAATTTGTTTCCAATTTTTGTGCTGTGTCGGGAAACAATGTTGGTGATGGTGCTGGTGAAAAGAGATTTGACATTTTTATCCCATTTAACCGGCCGAGTCACCCGTCTGGTCGATCCCATTCGCGATGTCGGTGCGTCGGTGACAGCATAACACACTATCTTACTTTCCTTTCACTAGTGTGGTTTGGGGTTTTGGGTTTGTTCGCCCCGTTTTCGCCTACCTCCAGCACAAAATACACACATCAGACTGCGCTAAGGTGCGCTAGGAAAGTGTCGAATCGATCATGCTAAGAGACTTTGAAAGATCGATAATCGACGGCGGACTATTGTTCTTTGCGCGCGCCTAAACCCCGCTAGAGCAAGCATGCAGCAAGCCGCGCGCGAACTTTCTCGAGCCCTTCGGACGGGATGGGAAACAATAATTTAATATAGACCTTACCGTGCTCGTGCCTGAGGCCTTGAGCCTCGAGGAACAAGCTTCAAAGACGGGCAAAACAAAACAACAAAAAAACAACTACAAGGCAAACGAACAGGGTAACGCTTGGCTCCACCACACGAGCATGCACCAGCGGGCCGGGTCGTTCGGTTTGCAATTATTTGTTAGTTTAAAAGATATCAGCAAAGGTTATCGGCTGGCACTTGTATATCGCGATATGGAATCGTTAATCGGTCTCGGCCCGTCTGCGCACCGTACGTTGGTGTACCCGGCGCTCCGGCTCGGTAGAACATTGCGCAGGCTCGCCGGCTCGCCATCGTACAACAACGTTGCGCGCCGGTATAATTGCACCTTCACCAATCGTGATCTTCATCATCGGGCGCGCATCATCGGGGCGAAACATTGGATAACGCTGTACAACATATTCTGTAAAACATAAGTCCCCGCTTCTCCCGTGGCACCAGGACATGGCGTTCGCCTGCCGCGGTCCACCTACACGGGAGGCCATCAGAAACGGCCGAGGCGAAGATGACAAATTCGTAAATTATCCGAACAAGGTGACAACCGGTACATGCCATTGTTGCACCGTTGTTGGTGGATATTCTACTCCCTCCCTGCACTGTCCTCTAGCCCCCTTTAACACGCTAGCTTGGTTCGGAGAAGCAACGAGGATGTATGGTACAAGGCGAACCAAACCACAGTTGGTGCACAGTTTCCGATCGCTAGATATGCTGCTGCAGCACTTCGTCGGTGTAGCGTGCCACAGCCGACACCGACCAGACATTGGAGCCACCACCATCGGGGTGTCGCGAGATCAGCAAAGATCAAATCGGTTACTTTCACTAGCGTCGGCCGCTGACCGTTGGGTGTGGGGGACTCGCGATGCTAAAGCAGACAGCATCCGACACCGGGATGCTGAGAAAAGCTAGCAAAAAGGCCACCACATGGAGCGGTGTAAAAGGAGATTTCATTACCATAAACAAAGGATTAGAGAGCGCAAGTGATACGGTGGGAAAATCGCATGCAAACGGCACTCGCTGATGCACTCGTTGGCACCTTTGACACGGGGACGGAACCAAAACGCAGAACCAGCCTCCTGGATGCTTGATGGTGCTGTACAGCAGTCCGTGAACCGTTTGCCGGGGTTAAATAGGAAGTTGACGCGAAACTTGATAAGCAAATGATTTACAAAGCAGCCATGTTTGCCTATTTGTCTGTTGGCTGTGTTGTCTATGGTCTATGCAGCAAAGAGGTTAGGGCAGTCTGTTATCCGATAGATCCGAAGGCTTTGTGGTTGGGCTCTTATTCAAATGTCAAGTGGTATGGCTTGGCAAGGACAGTTTGGTTTTTGAAAATGGTTAAGTAACGCTTAGGAGGCATCAGCTCGATCATGTAACTAATCAAAGAAAATGTACACACTTATCAGGAATTAGTGCCAAGAAAACTTGAACTTGATTGAAGAATAGGCATTGTCCTATTTACTGTCGCTTTTACTGTTGCTTTTCAGTGGGTTTTTGTGATAATTTTCCCACTATCACCCAAAAAAACCATTCCTAGAATTAGCAAAATAGAACTCCAACAAGGTTATATATAACGAATATTAAAGAACAATGAGGAGAGTCTAAAATGACGGACCCATTATAAATTGTAGGAAAAGTGCGATACGCGCAATAATGTAATTATTCAATAAACAAATACTACTACTACTACTACTACTACCTATTTACTGTCGTTTGTTGGCAACTGTATCAACCTTTTAGATATTATTCTGATAACGAAGGTCTGCAAGATGGACACCAAGCTACAGCTAGTATGTCATTTCTAGGTTTTTTTTCAGTTCTAGGTTCTTACCTTACCTCTTTGGCGAACATGTTTTGAAGGTTCACGTCCTTGGAAGTTACGATATTTGGGCATATGATCGCTTTACAATTTCACAGACAATATAAAAGCCAATCTGCACAGCAAGGTAAAGGAGCTTGCCAGTTCTGTCCGTTTATTATGAATTCAATAGGCCTGTCCAAACACTGTCCTCTTGAAGCGTCCATTATAAAACGTGAATGAATTTCCGATGGCTTAAACTCAACATTATCACCCTCATGTTGACGAAGCAGCCAACATTATCCTTTCTTTATCGCACTCTTCAGGTGGTCCACTAGGTAGAGCAATAGGTTCGACGAGTTTGTGATCCAACCTTCTCTAGACACTCATAATCCAGGTGACCCTCAGCACGGGACCCTCGTAAACATTGTAAACATACGACCACTTCAAACCTGCGCCACTGCAAACCTTAGCTCCACACTGACACACACACACACACACACACGAAGCAACAGCACATAACAACAACAAAAACAGCCCGCAAAATTAACAATTAAGCAAACTTGTGCAGTGAAACCAGCCTTAATAGCATACCTTAAACCGTATTACACATTATTTAAAAGCGGCACTCGGCAGCGGCCTAATGGAAGTGCACCGACCGGTGCGAGGGGTCGGCCAGCGTGCTTGCGGGGAGGAGGAGCATGACTGTATCATTGAAATCAATTAAACAAAATATGAGCGGTATTTTAATTACGAACGTGTTCGGCGTCAACCTTCCGCCGCCGTGCGCCGTGATGATCGCACATATCGATGCCCGGCCCGGTGCAAGGAATTTCCACTCATCACCGCATTATCCGTACCGGTGCCCCTGCCCCAAACATCCTTCCGCGCGGTCCAACAAAACGCCACCGGCCCCAGCCACTGTGTGGCGTTTTCGCTGTGTAACTCACGGATTATTATTGGCAGCGGCAGTATCTGCTTAGGATTACGTTGACCTACAAGCGCTCACCCTGCCGGAACACCGCAGCGCCACAAGGTTCCGGAGCGTCGGGCTCTGCCGCAAGACACGATCATCACCCGTCCGTCGGCTCGCCCGGATCGAGATGGCCGATCTGGTCAAATGCAATTAAAATGCCTACCGGCAATGATTCAATTATGACGGTTTGCACCGGGTCCGAATCGTGCTGGTGAGTTGCGGCACCAACCGCCACTAAAACCATGGGAAACTTCAAACAAACAGTGGACAGAGCTGATCGCAACTGTTGTCTGCATCCGAGCCCCACTTCACTGTACAAATATAGCCAAATAAACAGCCCGCTCGAAATGGAAAGGAAGCCAGTTTTGCAATTATAGTCACCGACTATTAGCTTTGTTTTCCGGTGGCTTTGTGTTTGCTTCTTCGCTCTCTTCGGCAAACATGACACTGCTATGCGGTACGAGCAAGGCTGGCTAGAACCTTTGCCTCGATATCGACAGAAGCTCACTAGAACCCGATCACGGGACATCGTTCAAATCGCTTAACTAGACACACACACACACGTTGTGTACGCCCCAAAGGCGTATCTCGGACCGGCAGGCAGAAGCGATCCCCGCCTGTTATGGGTGCAATTTACATACTCGCGGCAAACACTATCCGGCATTCAATCGGCCGAGGACGGCTAGAACACGGTGTCGCAACAAAGTTGCGCTTTGTCGGGGACAAACTTAGCCACGATGAACATCGGTTGCTAAATGCGAAGGATAAGCGAGAGAGAGGGGTCGAGTGGTCGCCAAACTCCTAGAACGAACAGTCGTTGTCTGCAGCCAGTTGACTCCCGATACAGTCGCTGATATAGTAAGAGGGCATGGGAGTTGCGAGAGGGATAGAAATGCTAATACAATTTAGATAGCGATGCGCATTGACACAGACACGCGAACGCTTTTCGTACAAATTATCATGCATTATCTATCCGATTTTGGAACGAGCACGACCTGTCTCGGGAACCATTGCACGAAGCAGTTCAGTGCATCCGCGGAAAAAGGTGGAAGCGTGCTGGAATCGTAGCTAGAGTCTGTTCCCCGGGACAGTCTCAATAGCCCCCAATGATGTTTGCCATACAATCTTGCGGTATCGCTTGTCTGAGCGGATTCGTGCACACAGGTTGGGTGATATTTCAACGGGTTGTCAAAATATCAACACCCAGCAAACACTGGCAACGAATGGTGGAGAAAGTGACACGAAACACGTACTGACTCATACACACACACACACGATGATCGCTTCCTGTGCGAAGATTTCTTATGCCCTCGAGGGGATTTTGCGCTGACGGCGCGAAATATACTCACCATCGGCCACCGAAAACTGCCGCTCCCGTACAATCCGGACCGGTCTGTAGCACACGGTTTGGTGTTTGGTGTACGAGAGTGTGAACTGCTTTGACTGGTCTGTTTCACACCTCACCCTGGGCCTTTTGCAGCACCGAGCGCTCGATGCGGTACGGTACGGCTGCGAGTATCGGTTACGCTGCGTCTGCTCCGGCGGGCGCGTCCGGCTTACCCGGGGGCGGGCAGCATGATCAATCGGTACGGGCGTCAATTTTGACAAGCCGAACCTCGCCACAAACGGGGGGGAAGCGCGCGAAGGGAGTGTGTAAATAGCGCGCCAATCAGGCACGCCGGGAGCTAAAATGTAGTTACTTAATAGATAAACGCTATTGCGTGAAAGGTTTAGCATTTAGGGGTAACCTTTCTGGCGCAGGTGCAGCATGGGGCTCCGGGTTCATTGAAACGAAACACGGACAGCTTTCTACGCGCGACTTAGGGAAATGGTTACGCCAAAGGTAGGCAAGCGGAGCCACAATGTATGCCGGGGGAAAACTGGCCGTAATTAAGGTGGTCGTTGTACAGTGTTTGGAAGACATTTATCGTACCGAGAAACTCGGCTAAGCTTGAAGGAATTATTACACACCATTCCAGGATTCAGTCGTGAACCTTCCAGCATTAATTAATTATTTCGAAGAGAAATATCTCTTTCGTCGTGTTTTTTCGAAGCAGCGGCAAAATAAGCTCCATAGCAACGATGTAAATAAAGCCAGCAACCCAAACATTCTTTCCCTAACCACCTCCATTCCATAAATGTTCTTGCACGCATCGCAGATTGTTCGACGATTTCTCCTGCACGATATCGTTCCAGATAATCTATGTCATCCATTTGGCGCAATCAACCGAAATCGACCATAAGCTTAATCAAAAATTAATCACACAAAAAGTGCACTGACGTAATGGGCAATCAAACGAACGTACGGAACGGAACAGAACCGATACATCCTTTCATCGCTCTTCACGGAACACCGCTTTGGTTCGCGTCACAGGGTTTGGTTCTCCTCGCTCCACCAAGGCTCATTTGCATAATGCAAATGAAGTCAGCAGCGCTCGCTGTATCCGAAAGGTTTCGGCGAGATGTCGCGATGACAACACGGCTTGCCCAAACTGGAGCGTGTTGGGTGCTTGGCGCTGCTGATTCCACACCGTATCGCTGGTGTGTATCGTCAATCATCACATGGTCTGCGGCGTGTCCGGTGGCTCTGCGTTCGGCAGGTAAGAAGGCCTCGAGCTCTGCAAGAGGCCCGCCTGACCTTGGTTGTCGACAGCACCCGCACACTGGCATGTCTGGCGAAAGGTGATTAATTTGCGCTCGGTGCCGTTGGATGCCTGATAAGCCGTACATGGGTAAGATCCTAATTTGAGAATGTCCTTGATGGCCATTCCGTATCGCGGGGAAGGGGGATACAGGTGAGTTAACAAAAAAATAAAATAAATAAAAACATTACCAAAGCTGCCCAATTCACTAATGAATGCTCCGGGTAGCGTCAATTATAGCGCTGCCAACGGAACGAAACTCCACCAAGCAAAGGAAACGTATCCCAGAAACGGAGCGGTTTGCTTGGTGTAGGGTTTTGGTTCTTTCGGGACAGCATTCTTCGGGAGCACATCCGCTTCGTTACACAGTTCCGAAAACAAATGTCCCCATTAGCGTAGCTCGTGTCTCATATGGCGTGTTGATTTATGTTGCCTTTGTCTCAGACCCATCGGGCATCTTGTACGAAGTTTTTTAGCGAGACACAAGATCGCTTCGGAGCGACTTGGCGCTTTGGAATTGCTAATCATCGAGAAAATCTATCACGCATGCCCCCCAACAATCTCGTGTCGACCGATATCACCGCCAAGGTGGACCGAAATTGGCTTAACATGGCTTCACAACACCCACGCACCCAGTAGGAGGAGGTGGCGTCATTGCGCCGAACGCAAATAAGCTTCCACCCCTTTCCCTCGCGGCCACGGGAGGTGTTAAAAGTCGAAGAAAATGGGGGAGCAAATCGACAAAAAAAGTGTGCCAAAAATGTACAACCAAAGGGCTTTCTCTCTCTCTCTCTTTCTCTCTCTCTCTCTCTCTCTCTTTCTCTCTCTCTCTCTCTCTCTATTTTCTTTGTTTTGTCCTTTCTCGAGCGTCGAACTTCCTTACCGCTGCCTCTCCGACGGGTCAATCGTGTGCCTGCTGCGTACGTTAAGCCTAATGAAACATTAAATGAATTAATTATTTCATTAAAATCCGGTCAGCAATATATCAGCGCAGAGGGCCGTGATGCGCGAGCGGGCGGGCAACGCGTGTACACGTGCGAACGGGATTCCGAGTGATCAAACTCTTTCTTTTTCAAATTCGCGTTCAAAATGGGGAAGATCGATTTGATCGACTTTTATGTTTTGTGATTTTGGGCTTGCTTCAATGCTGTACTGGTCCTAAGGGTTCGATATGAACAAAGTATAAACTTCGAATGGAGACAGTTGTATCTCGAAAGTATGTGAAGTATTATTTTATTATTATTTATTATTTGGATCTCTGGAAGTTATCGTACGAGTTCAAGACTAGCAAATATAATTTTTTTATGGATTTGGTTTTAGAAATGATTCCACATTTAAATTTTTTTTGATTATAATTAATGGTAGGCACCACTTCATGCGTAATGTTGCCCCTGCATCCCTTAAAAATGATAAGAACAACACCAAGAGAACAGCCAGCGGCACCACAAATGGTATGCGAAAACGGACGCAGCCCAAGACAAACGGACTCAGCCGGAGAATGAAAATTGAAGGAGTGATTCGATGACTTCCTCATCCGCCAAAGCGCCCCCTCCTATACCGTCTTCATTTAAACTCTGCTTCCTCTCCACAACGTTAATTACAGTGTTCAAATGTAGCTACAAACACACGGAACGACAGAAGAAGCAGAAAAAAGACACAAACTATCAAAGCCGAAGGGAATGATCCTTTCCTCTCCCACTCTGCATCGCTGGTGGGTCGTATTAAAAGAACAAAATAAGCGAATGGCAAAAAGCCAAAGGGAAGTTGGCGGGCTCATAAATTCGTAAAGTTGCGACGACGCTTGCAGACGGCTGGGCCAGCGTGCACTTTGCATTTTGCCTGGTTGCAGTTGCAAGTTGTCGCCCGCATCCTCGTGGACGCCCTCGACGTTTTGCGCGTAGACGTACGTTTTATTGCACATAACTGCGTCAGCGCTACTGGTTTTGGGAGCGTTTTGTAGCTCGCGAGCCAGTGCGAACCTTGTGCGTTCCCTCTATGTGTGTGTGTATGATTGGATTGTGTTGATTCTTGGTCTTGGAGGAAGAAAATTTTAAACAGTCTTCCACCAACCGCCGGCTTTGTTGTCGGGGATCGTTTTCGATTTTTCCAAACGACAAAGCACATGCAAAACACCCGCGCGCCGGGGGAAGCGACAGTGTGGGACTCCCCGAAACGGTTGTGGCCCGTGTGTGTCCCGGTGTATGCAGATATTATTTTTTTTTTATTGCATTCTTGCCGAACCCGGGGTTGGGGAAAGAATCGGCCAGCATAGGAAACGGGCACCGGGGTAGGAAAACAAAACAGCTGATTTGCATATAATGGTGTCCCGTGCGCAGCCTCCACGGGCCCAAGCATCAAGGCGCCCTCCCTCCTCCGTCCCAGCACAGGAGTGTATTAATGGGTGGTTTTTATTGAAATTTTATAGCTATTCAAAATGTGCGCAGTGCCAGTCATTCGTTGGGCACAGTTAAGCAGGCATTACATTCGGAGTTAGGCAGCGAACGAACGCGAGAGGATTAAACCGTACCGATCGTACCTTGTGCGAAGCCAGCCCCGGCTGGAAGGATGGTTTGAAAAATGGCCGTCTTTTTCTGAGGTAGCTGGCGATCATCGGAGTCGGTGTCCGTTCGGTCTGGGCTTGGCGATAAACAAAATCCTAAGCCTCACCACCACCATGTAAACGTGGTGAGCGTGGTTTGCGCGTGAGTAGACAAAACATACAGCACGCCGGTGAGGTACGCTCATGGCCGATTGTTGCTCCGGGGTCCCCGTCATGCACCGGCGCCGGCGATAGGATTAAAGGCAATTGGGCTTAATATGACAATCAATAAACTAATCAGTTTATAATAAACTACAACAAGTAGCTGGCAAGTGCGCTTGGGGCGACAGAGCGATAACGTTGGATCGTGATGCACTGTGTTGAGCTGTCGGTCGTTCGTAGAAGGTTTGCGCGGAAGACTTACTCAGGGAAATCAACACGAACGGGCGGTGTGGATTCATTCACATGCTTGGTAGATTGGTCTTACCTGTAAAGAAACGAAGACGGAGAGAAAAAAGCAGCTCATAAATACATGTAAAAATGTCATTTGTAAAATATGAACGTGTTAGGCATTTGATAATGAGCGAAGGAGACGCTTCCCTTACTAGTCACTGCATCGGTACAGCATGGGAAATTGGCCAACTCGCGGTGAGTTGATACCTGCTTTTGAAGCTCTTTTGTGTTGTCATTCATAACGTTTTGTAGTGGAGCATAGCAAAACATGAAGAGTAAAGGGAAAGACACCGAAAACTAATAATGCTCAACTGGCATGGCTTGAGTGACATGTCACCAGGAATGTCTATGACACTAACTACCGTAGGTTTTCCTAGCAGTAACCAGTTAAAACGTCGAGCAAATGTGTTGCTTTCACAACTGGTTCGGACAAACAGAGAGGTACTCATGTTGGGGAATAGAAATCAAGGCATGTCAGTCAAATATGCATTTTTATCATGTAGTGACAGCTAGATACACGTGTTGCTGACAGGAACAGTTTTGTAGGATGTCTGTCGTGCTTTCCTTTGTCTTGTGTTACAACGTGTAGTAGCTCGACTTGAGCCAGATGAGTTGATGTTCCAGTTGAGCCAACACATCTCAATTTGGATCGTGGAAAGCTTCACAAAAAGATGTCATTAAAAGAGCACATGTATTATGTATTGCTTGTTTACACAAGGCAAATTCTTTGGTATAGTTGTATCAACACTGTGAATAACAACAGTAGCCAGTCCCAAATAGATCAAGTAAATATATTTTGACGAGTATCATAAATAAAGATGAGAGGTTAGATTAAAAACAATACAAAATATTTTTATACAGAAGGACGACGGAACAACTAGCTCGAACGATTCAATCTACAATGTTGCTTAAAGGATTAAGGAACATCGGGCAAGATCAAGTGGTTTGTATTTGTATGCATCACGACTTATTTCTTCCCTGCACTATTATGAGCATATAAAACTGAAGTACCACTCTTTACTCCATTATTAAAATGTATTATTCACTCGATTTGCATAAAGCACGAAACGACGTCGTATCACTCGTCGGTCGATCACCAAACGTGTTTGGCTTGCATGTAAATATGCCTCAGCCACATCCCGGCGATCGAGTAGCTTCCGTTTCGCAAACGTTCAAAGGAATGCTTTTGAGTGAAGCGATTTAAAAACGAACGAAAAAAAAGGCTGCCTCTCCCGGGAAACACGTCCACAGCCATCGCGAACCAGCGCCACACGCTATCCCGACCAGCCGTCCAGTGCGCGGTTGATCTGAATGTGATTGGGCCCTCCGATTTGGATGGCCCGATTTGGTCCTCAACGCGGCCACGGCGGCGATGGAGCCGATTTTTCGGCGGCCCCAATTGCGTATTCCACCGAGTGATGGGGACGCTTCACAAGGGAGAGCCCGCTTCAGAAGCCGACCAAAGGCGAGCGCGCGCGCGCTCTCGCCTGGTACGTGACCGCGGTGAGCCTTGCGTGCAAAGGAATTTTAATTTTTTGTTGCCGTCACATCGTACCGTTGCATCCTCCCGCACATGCGCAGGCCGAGAGGCCGAGAGGTCACGCGGAGTGAGTGACAGAACGTGGCTGGATGGCGGCATCCATCAGGTCGGATGACAAAAGTGGCTCGGGCGTTTTTTTTTTGTTGTTGTATGCTGCCCCTACCGACACCATCCATATCTTGCAGCGCGGTTTGTGCGTTTGGAAGCCGAGCAACTCGGAAGAAGAGAGGATGGAAGGCGAGGAAGGGAGGGATAGGTAGGTTTTCCTTTTCGTTGGGCAGTTTTTCGGCACCGGCGTGAAACCGACGTGGGGCAAAATAACGCCGGTGCTTTAAATCACACAAGCAGCCACCGGGCAAACCGGCAGTGAGCGACGGGCCCCAGGACGGACGTGTGAATGTCGTTAACAAGCGCGCGCGCTCGGCCCTATAAATCACGATGATCGCCGGGGCTAAGATGAGCGCGGCCAGTCCGGTGACCGCGCTGCCAGGACGTGACATGTGGACGCGAAAATGTGTCCACCTCCGGATGCAGCAGCGGCAGCAGCAGCAAAAGCCACATGTCCACGGCGAACCCGTAACCTGTTTCGAACGGCGGCGCAAATCCGGAGGCGGATAAACAGGATTAGAGTTGGCAGGCCGCTTGTGTTCGTTATGCAAAGCGAGCGCGAAGCAGAGCGCGCCCTGCAGGACATGATCAGCGATCCCGAACACAGGCGAGAAGTTCATATGAAATTGAGCTCACTGCATTGGAACTGTCGTTTCCTTTGGGCGTGTGTGTGTGTGTGTAGTCTAGCTTCCTGTTACTGATTTGCTGATCGATAGATTTGTGTTGAATCACACGAGGTTGAGTGCGGGACGGGGGAAATAAGTCAAACATCATTCGTAACAGTGTTAGGACAAATCTTTGAACAGGCAATAATTTATTGGCAGCGTGTTTTAGCATGCGATAAAAGTATGATGAATGGCTGGGCTTTGCTGCTATCAATTTGTAAGTCGTCGCATTGGTCGGATTGAGTGTGCGTGGTCTGGTTATTTTATTTACACCTCGGCAAGGAAGCTTAATCGAAGCCGGGTGATCGTTAATTTTATTTAGATTTATTCAGCCAATATTAAAACGAAGCTGTACCGCATTCTTGCTTTCGCTGTGTCGTTTTTCTACACAGAAGTGAATATAGAAATAGGAGAATGTTTTGAGAAAGCGATTTGAACTCATAACGAATCCCAACATAAAATAAAGCAACATCCACTCAAACTGGCCCCCAATCTCGCTTTAGTGGGGCACAAATCGGAAGCATGTTTAAGCAACCCCCCCCCCCCCCTCACAACCAAAGCCAATCGCGGTGGCCTGCAGCGATCAATCGTCCAATCTTGCACGTACTAAAAACGCAATCGCTCGTTTTGAAGGCAACCATTAGCCAACGCCAACGGCACCTTTTCCGTGTCAAAGGGAAATCAGGAGAACGAGCACACACAAATTATATTGCCCCATTCGGGGAAACGTTTGCTTCTGTGTTGCTAGCGAATGCTGCACACTTCTTCCCTTTCTTTAAAGTTCAGCAAAAAAAAAGAACACACACACACACACACACACACACACACACACACATCCCAGTTTGCGCTAGTTTTGAATATCTTGCCGTCTTGTTTGGTTTTTTGATGATGAAATGCAACTCCCCACCTCGGTCCGGTACGTCCTGACATCACGCGGGAAAAGGTGTGTCCCGGGCCCCTGTAGGGCTGAAGAGCGTTCACATCCCCGGAGATTTTTCTCTTCCCCCAATACCCTCTGGACCCTCGGGAAACCGGAATGGTAGCAGGCAGAAGGCAAAATGACCGTTTATCATTTTGACTACTGGTCTGCAAATTGCCCACAGGGCTATCGATTGGCGCTGTAGCTCATCGATTCGATCCGTAACACTTTGGATTGCGCGCGCGAAAAAGAAACCAGGAGAAGGAAGGTTAAGTTCAGTTCGGCACCAGGGCGAACCAGCATATGCCGGGCGAGCAAGAGCGGCCCCGAAAGGCCACGGGGAACAAACGTGCCAATTTGACCATTTGGACGCTGAGATACAGGCGTGAGTTGAATGACACAGAAACAGCAGCGAGCTAGTAGTGTTGAGAGCGGCTACCGCGGCACCAGCAGCACATAGTTGATAGTGAGACAACTTAATTATGCTTATGCAGTGGACGCGAAAAGGAACTTAAAGCTGATTTTAAGAGCGGTGCTGTGCACTAGTGCTTCGGTGGCTGTTGTTCTTTTCCCTTTTTTATCGCATCATATCTAATCACTTGCTGTGTGCCGGTTCCTACACTTACTGCTCTGCATATTTCTAGCTTCAGTTTTTTGTTTTGCGGCGCACATTCATTCCCCTTTGGGGGAGGGCAAGTTTATTAATTTATAGCGCTTGCTATAAATAAGCATTTAACGGCACAGGCAGCAAGATTGCAATGGCCACTCGTATTTGCGTTATTAGTACACACAAACAGTACCCCCCCCCCATAATCAGCTCCACAAACAATGGCCCCGGGAAGATCTCGGGAGCCCAATCTCTCGCCAGGCTAGTTAAAAAATGCCCCGCTGCAAACCCGCGCAAGCAGCTGAAATAAAACCGGATAAGTGTCGGTGCGAGCTGCAACCGGAAATCGCAGGGACATGTTAAACGATAAGCATAAATATCTCAATCA